>NW_012101509.1:207936-242213 GCF_000951045.1 Mandrillus leucophaeus | reverse complement strand
CATTGGGAGTTATACCTGATGTAAATGACGAGTTGATGGGTGCAGCACACCAACATGGCACAAGTATACATATGTAATAAACCTGTACGTTATGCACATGTACCCTACAACTTAAAGTATAATAATAATAAATAAATTAAAAAAAAAAAGTATTACTTTTAGGCAGAGTGGTGCACCTCTGCAAGATAAATGAGTTTCAGATGAAATTGGGAGAGAGGGGTTAAATTAAGATACTCCAGCAAAAGGGCTTCGTTTTCCATTTCGCCTCCCAAGTGTCTCAGTAGATAAATACCAGCTGATTACCAATGAGAAGAGTTGCTCCCTCGGTGGAATTTGGAGGATTGATTAATATGGCTCAGACAGCCAAATCAAATATCATGGGAATGGCTTATGAAGAAAAAATTATCCTGGGCCAATTTTCCACCAGTACCAAAGTTGATGTTGTCTCTCCAAAAATGGGTTTTTCTGTAGGTTGGTGCAGTTAAGACACTCATACCAGTGTCCTAGCTGAGCCACACTTTCATAAAATAAGTAAATGTTGCTGAAGCCTGACTACGCACCAGGCACAAGACTAGAAGGAGGAGACAAATGAAAGAATCTTGATTCAGATTTCCAACAGCTGTCATTCTAGGACAGATTGTAAACCAAGCACTGTGATGTACAACCAGGATAAGTGTGTGCAGGGGAGGCTTGGAGAAGCTGGAAAACTATTTGCTGTTACAATCAGAATCACTGTGTTTTGGCTCTTGCCTCTGATGCTACTTACAAGCTGAACGTCCTACGAGTTATTTAGTCCCTTTGAAATTTATTTTTATTGCTTCCAAATGATGGTGATGATACTTAGAGATGTTGCATATAAAGCACCTGGCACAGGAAAGCCATTTGATCCACAGTTGTTCATATTTTCCCATCTGGATGGGACAATTCAAAGCTGGTCATGACTTGCACGGGGTGCAGCTCCTTCCACTGTCAGGGGGAGCTTCACAGCCACTAAATCCTCTGACATTTTTATTTCACCCCTAAGCTTTCCTGACTTTGCAGGAAATTAGATGTGGGTTTTGAAGGATGCTGTAAACACTGGGCCTTCTTAGGTGGCTTTCAAAGAAGCAGGAAAATACAGGAAGTCAGAACAAAATTAAAAAGACATAAACTTTAAGCCATTGCCCATTTCTGCTGTTGTATCAAACTGGACTGGATTTCCTGATAGTTCACGACCCTCCCAGAAACCAGGATTGTCTTGTAGAATAGGTATATCTGAGAATGCATGCTGCTAGGAACACAGGGCCATATGAAAACAGGGCCTGGGGCCATAGGAAGTATCAGTTCAAAATCTGAAATCAGAATCAAAACCTACATCTTTATTAATTTCAGATTCGGAGCAGATAATTGTCTCTAACCTGGTATTATTTGGAGCTATGTGGGAGGCTGAATAATGCCTCCCACCTCCACCCCAAGGATGTCCATGTCCTAACCTCTGAAATTTATGAATACGTCAGGATACATGGAAAAGAGAAATCAAATGCAGATGGAATTCAGGTTGCCAGTCAGTTGGCCTCAAAGTAGGATTAGCCTGGATTGTATGAGTATGTCTAACATCATTGCAAAGGTGCTTAAAAGTAGAAGAGGGAAGTAGGAAAGAAAATCAGAGGGGAAGGTGACTACGGAAGAAATGCACAGAAAGATGTGCCATTGCTGGCTGAAGACATCAGAGGGCCATGAGCCAGCAATGTAGGTGGTGTCTAGAAAAGAAAAAGGATTCTGCCCAGGACCCTCCAGAAAGGAACGCACTGCTGTACTGCTGCATTCATTCCTTGATTTTAGCCCAGCAACACCCATTTTCCACTTTTTTTTTTTTTTGAGATATTGTTTCACTCTGCTGCCCGGGCTGGAGGGCAGCACTGCAGTCTCTGCCTCCTGGGTCCTGCCTCAGCCTCCCGAGTAACTGGGATTGCAGGCATCCACCACCATGCACAGCTAATTTTTTGTATTTTTAGTAGAAACAGGGTTTCACCATGTTGGCCAGGCTGGTCTCGAACTCCTGACCTCGGGTGTTCCACCCACCTCGGCCTCCCAAAGTGTTGGGATTACAGGCGTGAGCCACTGTGCCTGGCCCCATTTTATGCTTCTATCTCCAGAACTGTATATGTGGTGGCTTGTGACAGCAGCCATGAAAAACAGATACCAACTGCAACCACAGAATGGAGCAAAATGCTGTAATTTACCAGATCCTAAACTGATCTTACTCGTGAATTATTCACTGGCCTGGAAGTCATACCAAAGCATGGTCAATGGTTTTCCTAACAACAAAACCACCCCTACATTTACTATTATTAATGTAAAAGTATTTCATTAATAACTATGATTCATTTATAAAACATAGTTATTACGAACAGTGAAACGTGTTATTTGTTAGGCATTTGCTATTTGCTGAGCCCAATGTTAAATTCTTCATCAGCATTATTTCATGTAGTCCTCAAAATCACTTTAGGAGCTAGCACAGGCTTTTTCTCTGTTTTACAGAGAAGGCTTCTTTTTTCTTTTTCTTTTTCTTTTTAGACAGAGTCTGGCTCTGTCGCCCAGGTTGAAGTGCAGTGGCGCGATCTCGGCTCACTGCAAGCTCCG
Organism: Mandrillus leucophaeus; assembly: GCF_000951045.1. Taxonomy (NCBI): domain Eukaryota; kingdom Metazoa; phylum Chordata; class Mammalia; order Primates; family Cercopithecidae; genus Mandrillus; species Mandrillus leucophaeus. The sequence goes on along the minus strand of NW_012101509.1, from coordinate 239,591 downwards.
CCTCCCAGGTTCAAGCCATTCTCCTGCCTCAGCCTCCACAGTAGCTGGGACTCCAGGCACCCGCCACCGCACCCGGCTAATTTTTTTGTATTTTTAGTAGAGACGGGGTTTCACTGGGTTAGCCAGGATGGTCTCAATCTCCTGACCTTGTGATCGCCCGTCTGGGTCTCCCAGAGTGCTGAGATTACAGGTGTGAGCTACCACGCCCGGCCCACATAAGGATTCTTACATGCACATGACCATGAGAGAAATGAGAAATGAGACACAAGTATATCCAACTCCTAATCTGCACTCGCTCTCAACATTCATTTTATTTTATACCCTTTTAAAACAAATAAATATATCAATTTTAAAAATTTCTTTCTTTCTGTCTTTCTTTTATTTTTTTTGGCAACAGAGTTTCACTCTTGTTACCGAGACTGGAGTGCAGTGGCATGATTTCGGCTCACCACAACCTCTGCCTTCTAGGTTCAAGCAATTCTCCTGCCTCAGCCTCCCAAGTAGCTGGGATTACAGGCATGTACCACCACGCCTGGCTAATTTTATGTTTTTAGTAGACGGGGTTTCTCCATGTTAGTCAGGCTGGTCTCGAACTCCCGACCTCAGATGATCCGCCTGCCTCGGCCTCCCAAAGGGCTGGGATTACAGGCACAACCCACTGCACCCAGCCTCAAAATTTCTAAACCATGATATGTGTAGGAAATGTTCTATCCTCTGATACTGAGGAAAAAAAAAAATGTTCATATTCAGACCCAGGTAAATGCAACTTCAGTATGAAACATCCAAACTTTTATGAGAAAAGAAAAACAGATTGTTTTTATTAGGCAAGAATTACTCAAAAAATCTTTTGAAAAACAAGCATCTCTCAATGAATGTAAAACATCTATATATTTGTTTAATTCCCAAAATGTTCATTTAAGTAGGAACTTTGGAGAAACTGGCATAATAATGCCTTTCTACAAATCAAGGTGTCAGCCAGAATTAAATTGGTCACTGGATATGAAAATGCTTTGTAAATTTTATCTTTTGTGTGTATTGGTTACTTGCTGTTTTTCAGAAAACGCTAATAGTAATAGCATACATTTCTGTAGCCTTTGGAATATTTAAAGGTCTTCAAAGTAAGCACTCTCACAAATTAATTAATCAAGATCCTAAATATGGGCTGGGCAGGCATCTTCATAAAGAAAGAATAGAGGCTCTGCATTTAGTTCCCTTTGAAAGACTCTTACCCAAAGGCAGTCATGCGCCATTACTGTGTGAAATACAGGACACTAAAGGATGAGACATGGATTCTTCCCTAAGGATCTTATCTACTGGGAACAACTAGAGCATAAATAATTCCAACATGATGGAGAAAATGATAGTATTAAATGACTTAGCCCAACGCCACACAGAGAGAATTAACCCCAATTTCCTGGCTTATAATCCAATCTCTCTCTCCCTCTCCCCTATACACACACACACACACACACACACACACACACACATACACACACAATCTGTCTCCGTCTCTCCCCTACACACACACACACACACACACACACACACACATACACACAATCTGTCTCCGTCTCTCCCCTACACACACACTCTCTCTCTCTCTCTCTCTCGCTCGCTCACTCAGTTTCCATTTCTCTCTCTTTCCCCTACTGTCTCTCTCTCTCTCTCTTTCTCTCTTAAATTCTCTCTTTCCTCCCTAGGATCATCTTGCTTCTGTGCACACAGAAGAAGGCAAGCACCTTTTTGACTTCTCACAACTCTCCAGATTGAAGTTCACCCCAGGAAAGGATGGTCCTTGGTTCTGTTCTTCAGATGTCCTCAAATTCTATTGCTGAAAGCAGTTATAAGCAATGACAAAAATGGGTTGAGGTGGAGCTGAGTCACATTCCTCTCTGCGCTTATCAGTATGCTAGGCAGTTAGCAGCCCATATGAGTTGATCCTTTAATTCATTCAGTCAACAGTTATTTAATATCTACTATGTTGTAGGTGATGTGGTAAGAGCTGATGGTACAGAAATAACTCCACTAATTATAACAACTATTATCTAGAGTGTCTTTATTACAAATTAAGCATTCTTATAAATATTTTGCATGAGTTAACTGGTTTTATTCTGATGAGAAACATACTGTTATGATTGTCATTATACAGACAAGAGAACTGAGAGAGAAGTTAGGTGATTTGCACAAGACATCATTGGTAAGTGGGTGAGCCACAATTCAAACTCGAGAACTTGGCCTGATCTCACATGCTCAACCATTATACCAGTTCCTGACTTTGAGAATACTTGTGTGCCTGGTGATTTCCAGGGTATGATCTGTGGCCCACTGGTGGGTCTCCAGGATCTTTTGAATAAGGCAGGAATGAATATAATTCTTTGTTATTGCAGAGAGTTCTTAACCCATTACCTAAAAGCAACCAGACAAGCATGCTGTGAAGTATTTTGCCCCTTGTAATTGAGTGAAATCCAAAATGTTACAGAAACAGGGGTTTCGAGAGGGAGGGATGGCATTGAGACATCATTAATGTGTTGTCTTAAGCACCCCGACAGAGTTCTGTAAAAACTTGGAAGGGATGCTCAGGTCTGCTACAAGAAGATGACTTGTGAACAGAAATTTGAAGATTTTTAGGAGCTAGACTAACCTGGGGGAAAGTAGTTGAGTGGGAAGGGTGTTTCAGGCGGGAAATAGCAGATATAAATACAGGTAAGACATGAGATAGCATGACAAGATCAGAGATCTACTTTCAACTTTTAGTTCAATATTTCTAAAATATTAGGTGGAAGAAAGACAGCAGTAAGGACAAATTTGGAGGGAGAGTAGCAGCCACATCACGAAACACCTTCTGTGCAGGGAATAGCTGAAGTTGTCATCAGCATAAAGTTACTAACAAACTCTCAAAACCTCTACTGTTTGGCATTTTCGCCTCCAGGAGCAAACAAGAAGAATGACGCAAGAGAAGAAATAAAGACTTCTCAATGGTCACAGGGGTCTGCTGGTACCTTGGGTTATTTCGCAAGTTGATTTTATTCAGCAGCTCTTAATTAAACCAAAACGTTGTTGTCTAGTCCCAGTCGCAAAGTGAGAGTTGTGTGCATTTAGTATTCTAATGCTATAACAACTCAAAAAATTACAACAGAAGGTCTTTCCTGTTAGATCTTATTTTTTAAAAAATCTGTTTCAAATTTTTTGCAACGTATTTTATACACTGTTGTGCAATAGGTTAGTCGAACACTGCCCTTGGAATCATAGCTACTGGCCACTGACTATGAGTCCCACACTGGGCCCAGTGTCTTGTAGACATTCTTTCATTTACGTCCTAAAACAAGCTTGTGACATAGGTAATATTAGATGAAGAAAGACAAATTATCCCAATTTTAAGATTCAGAATGATGGTGTTGAGCACCATTTCATACTTACTGGCTATTTAGATATTCTTTTTTTAGAAATGTGTAAAGATTTTGTCTGTTTAGTTAAAATTCAGTTATTTGCTGTTCTTGTTAATTTTTAGGGGTTTTTAAAAGTATATTCAGGTTAATGAAAGTAACTTTTTACTTTATAATTTTTATAATGTCCGGTCTATCAATTTAAAAACTTTATAGTGGGTTCCTTTTGTGCTTTTCTGTTTGTTTTATTTTATTTTAAATTCCAGGATACACGTACAGGACGTGTAGGTTTGTTACACAGGTAATCGTGTGCCATGGTGGTTTGCTGCACTATCAACCCATCACCTAGGTATTAAGCCCCACATGCATTAGCTGTTTATCCTGATCCTTTTGAGCTTTTCAAGCAATCTTTGCCAACAATGAGATCGTGAAGATAATTCTCCAATATCTATGTTTTATTCTAGGAACTTTAGAGTTTTACTTTTCATATTTAAGTCTAAAACTCATCTTAAATTTTTGTGTCTGGTGTAAGGTAGAAGATCATATTCATTTCCTAGGGTTGCAATAGCAAATTATCACAAATAGAATGGCTTAAAACAAAGGAAAATTATTTTTCACAGCTCTGGAGGCCAGAGGACCCTAAACAAGGTGTTGATAGGACACACTACCCCTAAGGCACTAGGCCAGGATCCCTTGTTATCTTTTCTTTTAGTTTCCTGCTGGCTCCAGGTACTGTGTGGCTTCTGGCAGTACAACTCCAATTTCAGCCTCTATCTCCACATGGCTGTCTCTTCCATTTTCTCCCTTTGAAATCTCTTATAAAGACAGTTGCCATCCAGAATGATTTCTTCTCAAGACCCTTCACTTAATTACATCTACAAAGACCCTTTCCAACAGAGGTCACATTCACAGGTTCTGGATAAACATATCTTTTAGGGGTCTAGTAACCTCAACCCACAGCAGAGGTTACACAAAGCTTTCAGAAAATGGAGAACACGAACATGCTCCAATTCATTTTATGAAGATGGTACAATTCTAATACCAAAAGCAGAAAAGAATAGGACCTCTCATCCTTCCCCCCAAAAAATGTAGACCCATATTTCTCATAAACATATGAGCAAAATCCTAAATAAACTATTATCAAATGAAATGTAGAGATACAGTAATAAATATTACATCGTGACCAAATGGGACTTATCTTGTGATTATAATACAGATTTATCTTTTAAAAAATTAATCAGGATAACTAACCACAACATAAGCAATTTTGATAATCATCAAAATAGATGAGAAAAACAACATAAGTATACATAGAAAGGCATTTAATAAAATTTGGCACGTTTTCAAGATGAAATTCTCAGGAATCTAGGGACAGAAGAAAGCTTCCTGAATCTGACGCAGGGTAACTACCAAACAAAACAAAATAAAAACCTAGCATGACATTTTATAGGGAAAAACTGAATGCTTTCACCCTAAGTTTGGGAACATACTGAAGATTTCTATGATTGCTATCTCTAATACTATAGAGGAGATTCTAGCCATTTCAGTAAGGCAAGAAAAAGGGGGAAAATGTACAGATTAGGAAAAAATAAAAGCAAAAATGTCTTCACTCACACATAATGCACATATATTCTGTATTTTATAGTATATTTAAAATGCCCAAAAGAATCTACAAAAGATAAAAATTGTTAAGAGAATTTAGGAAGGTTGCTGAATGAAAGATTTGTGTACAAGTATTGATCACATTTCTGCATATTAATAATGAACAATTAGAAAATTATTTAACTTTTACATGTTCATAAGACTGTAACAATGAAATAATTTGAGCCAAAACTTTCCTCTCCTACTTTGGTCTTTTGGCTTACTTTTCTTTTCTCTTTTTCTAATTATAGATTCATTATTTTAAGAGACAGTGTTCTTCAGAGAGTTGAAATTTTTCTAGTTACATTGTTATTTACTTTTTGTTTAATCCAATTGTGGTCAGATAACAAATTCTGTATGAATTCAACCATTTGAAATTTCGGTAGCTGTGCTTCTGTGTGGTCAGTATGATATCTGTTTTCGCAAATATTCCAAGTAGACTTGAAAACATTGTGTATTTTGGAGTTTTTGTGTGTGCGTGTAGTTTCTATAATTCTCAATTAGTTTTTCAGAGAAAGCCTGAAGAAAATTAAGACTTGTGATTCTAAAATCAGAATTTTTATTTCACCTTCATTATTGAAGAATATTTTTGTTGGGTATAGAATTCTAAGCAGTGGGTTTGATTTGGTTTTTTGTTTAGCAGTTTAAAGATTTTATTCCGTCTTTTAAAAATTGATTTTTTGTAGTTTATATTAAAAAAATTGCTGCCCATTGAAGATAATGCATTTTTTTCTATAACATAAAACTAAAAAACGGAAAATTGTTGTAAAGGCCAATTATCGAGAAAATTGTGCAGAATAACAGCAAGTTTTGTAATTGACTTGTAAGAGCAGAATACTGTAAATATGTGATAGGCAAACAAAAATTAAACAATAAAATAAAAGCGATAACATTTTCAGGGTAGGGACACTAAAATTATAATCTAGTTGTACTAAGCTTCTTTATGTAAATGGATTATTTTCAATAAAAATATAAAGCCTGAAAAAAATTAAAAGCAATGATCCTAAAATCAGAATTTTGAAAATATAGAAATATCTTCCTTGGGCCGGGCACGGTGGCTCACGCCTGTAATCCCAGCACTTTGGGAGGCCGAGGCAGGTGGATCATGAGGTCAGGAGATCGAGACATCCTGGCTAACACAGTGAAACTCTGTCTCTCTAAAAATACAAAAAAAAAAAAAAAAAAAAAAAAAAAAAAAAAAAAATTAGCCAGGCCTGGTGGCGGGCACCTGTAGTCTCAGCTACTCAGGAGGCTGAGGCAGGGGAATGGCATGAACCCAGGAGGTGGAGCTTGCAGTGAGCCGAGAATGTGCCACTGCACGCCAACCTGGGCAACAGAGTGAGACTCCATCTAAAAAAAAAGAGATATATATATATGTGTGTGTGTACATATATATATGTATGTGTGTACATATATATATATATCTTCCTTGAAAGACATTCTTCCTGCATTATTTTGACAGAAAGATACTCATCATAACTTTATGCAGAAGAATTTATATTATTTGGAAATTGCTATATTAGAGAATATACTAATAATAATAACTTACATTTATTGATCACTTATTACTTTCTAGCTATGCTTTTTATACCTGCTTCATATGTTTTAGCTTGTGTAATTTAACACTCACAACCATCTTATGCATTAGATACTATTACTATTCCCATTTCAGAATGAAGAGGCAATGTTATTCATTGTTTAATCCTCTTCAATATTACTTTCATCCTCCTAATAATCCTAATATTATACATGTTAAAGAAAGTTAGAGCCAGACAGAAGTTAAAGTACTGAAGATAAACTTTATTCAAAAAAAATTGCAATAGAAGAAGAAAGACTCCAGTGTAGAAGTGGACTCAATTCCACGTACAATCAGCCAATCAGAACAAGTGGGGATTTATAACCACAAGCGAAGCTGCAGTGGGGACAGGGAGAAGGAGGGGTGGGAGTGTGGGCATTAGTGAACAGAAAATTGCTAAGAGGAGACATTAAGTGTTGGGGAGATTCAGACTGAACCAAGTAGCAAAGTTCTGACTGAAGGCAGCCAGAACCATCAGGTATCACCTGAGGGATTGGGGGATAAGGGTGGAGGATTCTCACTACACTGACAGAAATGGATTCTACAAGGAAGGATATAGACGGGCCTTGTTAAGAAAAGGTGCAGGAGAGCCTAACTAAAGTGTAGTCAGGCAAAACATCTGCATCAGGTATTATCACTATATCATCTTTATAGATGAGACTCTCAGTGATAGAATATTTCAGGAGGTGAATGTGTACCCCGCCTTTCATGTGTTGGAAATATAATCCCTAAATTCATATGTTGATAATTGTAAGATCAGCCAAGAGAAAAGAAAGATAGACCCAAAGTCAGGCAAGCAATCTTTTTTCTTGTTTTCTTTTCTTTTCTTTTCTTTTTTTGAGACGGAGTCTTGCTGTGTCACCCAGGCTGGAGTGCAGTAGTGCGATCTCAGCTAACTGCAACCTCCGCCTCCCTGGTTCTCGACATTCTCCTGTCTCAGCCTCCTGAGTAACTGGGACTGCAGGTGCCCGCCACCACACCACGCTAATTTTTTATTTTTTTATTTTGCTGCACGGAGAAGAGTTGTGGAGCATTAGGGGAAGGGGTGGGCAGCACCAAGAAGCTTTCTTGGAGTAGTTTGTCCCTAACAATAATGTTTGGAGATGGAACTTTCAGGAGGTAATTCGAATTAGATAAGGTCTTGAGGGTGGAGTCCCCATGATGGAACCAGTGGCTTTATAGGAGGGGAAAAGAAACATGAACTGACTCACGTGATCTTGCCCTCTCACTATGAGATGCCCTTCACTGTGTCATGATGCAACAAAAAGGCCCTCATCAGATATCGGTGCCATGCTTTTGGACTTCCCAGCCTCCAGAACTGTGAGCTAAATACATTTATTTTAAAAAATAAATTATCCAGTCTGTGGTATTTTGTTATAGCAACAGAAAATAAACTAAGACAAAAGGTTTACATAACTCAGAAAATTATACTGCCAGATTCAACTCAGATATTCTGAGTCTACAGCTCTTACTTCAAATCATTAACACTAAACTACAATCCCTGACCCCTGCCCCCAGTTTAAGAGGAATATCATCACAGAGCATATTATTTCTAAAAGTATTTATATCAGTTTATAAAATCATGATGACATTTATAGAAACAGGAAGGCTTACAGGATGTCCCCAACTTTTTATGATGGTTATCAGAGTTAAAAACTTCTTATGATGTATGTCAGAGTTTAAAACATTGACCTACAATGGTTTATTTATGTTGTATTCCCTAAAAGTTCCCTCAATCATACCAATCTACGGGACGAGGTGTCATAGCCCCAGCATCAGGAAGTGGTCAACTCACGTGTTGGTAAAGAGAAGTTACCAACAACAGTATAGGTTTGAAAAAGGAAAGTATATTAGAAAGGAGGAACGCTACAATAGAGTGTAGCGGGCTGCCTCGGCGAGAAGACTGAGCGCCCCCTGGTGGATATCTCATCAGGGGTATTTATGGAGCTTAAGGGGAACTTAGGGTTGTAAAATGAGTTTCAGCATGGCATTCTGGAGATACATCCAGACTTTAGTTACTTATAAAAGTTGAAAGAGGCCTGGAACCAGATGCGACCAGGTGGTCTTTGTTCCCGTCTATTAAATTCCTCAGATAAGTAGTTTTGCCTCCAAATAGTCTGTTTGGTGGTCACCAGGTGATTTTCACTCTCCTTACAACGTTCATGTTCTTTCCTTATCAGAAGATCAAAGGAAATTTTATTTGTTTATTATTTGATTGTTGATCCTTCACTTGTGCCAAGATTGTGTTTCATCAAACATCTCTTTCTCTCCCTTGTATATTCAACTAAGGCCAAAGTATTAGTTTCCAAGGGCTGCTGTAACTCAGTACTACAAACTGGATGGCTTAAACCACGGAAATTTACTGTCTCACAGTTCTGGAGGCAAGAAGTCCAAAATCAAGATGTTGGCAGGATTTGTTTCTTCTGAGGACTGTGAGGGAGAATCTGCTCCATGGCCCTCTGGCTTCTGTTGGTTTGCTGGCAACCTTTGGTGTTCCTTGGCTTCTCCTGTATCACCCCAGTCTTTGCATCATCTTCACACAGTGTGCTCCCCTGTGTGCATCTGTGCACAAACTTTCCCTCTTTAAAAGGACACTAGTCATATGGGATTAGGGCCCCACCCTTTCTATAGTGTGACCTCATCACAATGAATTACATCTACAACAAACTTATTTCCATATAATGTCACGTTTTTGAGGTACTGGGTATTAGGACTTCAACGCAGGAATTTGGGAAGAGATACAATTCAACTCACAACACCAACCATAGTATTTATTTATTCAGTTAACAAAACTAGCATTTTCCCACCCTATATAATTAATAACTTATGGCAGAGGAAGGACATCTGGTGTCAGTTACTGCAGAACTATAAATGAGAAAGAGAAATGGGTTTCAAAGTAGAAATCAGATTCTGTTACAGGATCAGATATGGAATAAATGTTGGGCATGCATCAACAACAGAATTTTTATACTCTTGAATGTTTTCTTGTATGTCTTTCACTTTCTAATTGAGGGAATGCTGGATTCCCCTCTTATCACTTCACTTAGCTTCTGCTAAGCTCATAAATATTTTTTAATTGATGAGGTTAGTAATATTTTGTCTAAAATACCCACTGCTCTTTATAGGAAGTGAGGCTTGTGCACATGACTTGCTTTAGCCAATGGAATTGGAAGCATCATGTGCAACTTCTGGCCAAAGGTTTTCAAAGACACTGGTTCTTTTCCATTTTTCTTTTTTCTTTTTATTTTTTTTGAGACAGAGTCTCGCTCTGTCGCCTAGGCTAGGGTGCAGTGGCCGGATCTCAGCTCACTGCAAGCTCCGTCTGCCGGGTTTACGCCATTCCCCTGCCTCAGCCTCCCGTCCATTTTTCTTTTGCAGTAAACATGGCTACATCCAGATAGAGCCTGGACATTCAAAAGAAGACATGAAGCAGAGCCGCCACCAACCCGTAGTGGAAAAACAGAGACTTTGAGATTTGAGGTAAGTGACTTCACTTTGATCACTGTCAGGATTTGGTGAACGTTTTATAAGAATTTACACCTTATTACATCTTGTGGGTGCCCCTTCCAGTTCCAGGGCCCCAAATTCAAATGCCTCTGGGAACTGAACAGGTAATTTCACATGATTCTAAGGCCAATGGTAATTGTACTAGGGACAGCTAGGATCTGAGGTGAAAAGAGTACATACCCCTGGCTAAAAGCATGTCAACTTAAATCCTTTTTCAAAGACTCCGCCAAACCAAACCTACTTTCTGCAAGAAATCAGTCCTGGGACCACCAGTTGACCTCTCCAGTTACATCAGGCAGTTCTCTCAGTGCAGCCCAGTGTGGCAATTCCTACAAGCTTATAGGGATTAGTTCTTAACAGACTAGAGCCTGAATTGGAGCCTGAATTCCAAGTAACTACCAAGGATCTTTCTATAGGGAGATCAATGCTAATGAAGGGCATTGTATAGAGCTACAAAGAATGGAATTTAAGCCATCACAATACAATTGCATGAATAAACTTTAGGTTTTTAAATTATCTGTTCTAAGACAAGGAAAGAAACAAACAGGTTTTCCTCAAGGAGAACATGCCCCAATAACTGGCTTCCTTTCATCCATTTCATCGTGAAATCCTTGTTTAAAATAACTTAAATCATCGGAGAAGCACTAAACTTCTCTTTAGAGCTAATCTGTTCAGCAATGCCACAGAAGAATGCAGACTGAATAGCAAGTCGGAGCAGATTCCCTGGGACAGGAGCTCTTGAAAGGACAGGGGAACTGTTTTCCTCAACATGAAAGGGAATGGAACACATTTGCTCCATTTTTTACTTTTCTGTTCTGAAATATGAGAAACACTTTCAAAGAGTTCCTTAGGAATCCCTAAGAATAAACTATTTCTGTCCCTACACACCCATTTCTCTTTGTGGAAATCAGATTACACCCTCCCAGTGATTTCTCAGAAGAAAATCAAAGCATACAACTCCGGAAACATTCAAAATAGTCTCCCTTCCTCAGAGGGCGCTGGTAGCTGTGTGGATCCAACGGCACTGTGGGAGTCTGAGTTCATATCCTGGTATTGCTAGGCAGATGACATCACTCTTATTTTCCATAAAGAGTTGTTCCATATGTGCTGCTTGCTGAGAAAAACACACATATGTGGCAACTGTAGATGAAATATACGTGCAATGTGAGCCCAGTCCAATTCGCCTCTTAAAGGAAACAGCGACACTATTTAAACTCTGTTTAAGCAATACTGATAAAATAGTATTTTCTCTTCTGAATTTAAAAACAATTCCCAAACCTGCATGGAATCAATTTCCTCAAATAGTTATAAACCCTTTTGTTAAGTCTTCTTAACATAATAGGTTAGCTTTATGTTTGGGAGTCACTAGATATAACAGAAGTAATAGGTTATGTTTTCTAAGAGCCTGCAGCATGCTGGGGTAGTCTCTTCAAATGGTATGCTTCCCACTTTAGAGGTGACAGAAACTCAGCCTCAGAGAGGTTATGTAAATTGTGCAGTTACACTGTCGATCCTGGGGCCTGAGTTTCCATCCCTGGCAAATCTGAAAGCAAATCTGGAGCTCCTTCCACCTGGGTGTGTTCAGAAAACAATGAAAAGGTGAAAGGCAAAGAGTCGTTTTTGATAAAATTGTTTTCGAATGGGATTCTGTGCCAAACCTCTTTTCTCTGGAATGCTTCAGAGTCAATCTGTTCCCTCAATTTTTTCTTTTTTTAATTTCATTTTGAAGGCAGGCTGGAGTAACAGAAGCAGACACGTTGAAGCCCTTTAGAAGCAAAATAGCACATAAAGTGAAGAAGTCACAGCGACTGCTGTCATTCCGAAAGCGCAGAATTGCATTTCCAAAAGGGTTTGATCTTGTCTGAGTTTAAACCGGAAGATTACAAATCTGTGTCACTGGCAATACCATTAATTCCTGGAGAGTTTTACTAATATCTTTTCTCAATCTTGTCTGCCTTAAAACTTTCCTCAAGGTACTGGGTGAGCAGAATTCTTTTTCTTTATAATTGTTATAATCTCCCATTTTCTCACTGACCTCCCCTATCCCCCCAAAACCTTTCCAAATCTGCCTAAGTGGCAAATTAAAGGATTTGCCCCTGGTGCTGCCTCTGACCCTTTAGAAGCTGAATGACAATTGTTTCCTCTCTTTTCTTCCTGACTCCTCCCCTTATCCCTGTCTTTGGAAGTTGAGCTTCTTCCAGTGAGGTCTGTCCCATCAATCCCAGGGACCTCCTCTGCTCTGTTTGTCCACAATCATGAGATTGGGCATTTCTTCAGAGTTTAAAATCAGGTTTTGCAATTTGACTTTTGGGTACTGGGAACAGAGTGTGATATGGGGATAATTTTTTAATAATTCCTTGGTTTCTTACGCAGAGAACCGTCACCCAACCCCACTCTCCGATCCCCAGGGGAAACTGCCAATATTACCATAGCAAGGAACAGTAATCAGTCATGAGAACATTTTTCCTGGCTGTGTGGATACATCAAGGGTGCTGGGAGCAGAGGTTTATCCTTCCTGGCTGTTTGGATGCATCGAGGGGACTGGGGGCAGAGGTTTGCCCTTCCTTGTCTTTCACGGAGTCCAGGGACAGAAGGTGATTGTGTTCACTGGATCCAGTCCCCTGCAATGGGTACTAGGTAGGGTCACAGCCTGAAGAGGATCTGTGAGAAGCCTGATTTCACTTGAGGTTTCCTAGGGGAGCCTTTGAAATATGCTGCCACATCCTAAAAGTTTTCAAGAACATTTGTCAGGAGCCAAATTTCTAGGAGTCAGAAATTGATATTTAACAGCTGACTCCACTCTGGTCATTTGCTGAGATCTGCACCACTTGTTCTAGCATAGAAAAGAAAAGAATCAGTTGAAATCAGGGTGGAAGAATAAGACTTGGCTGTTAGCTGCAAAGACAAGGAGCAGGCAGAGTGGATTGTGGGTTTTTTTTTTCCCCCCACTCATTGATTCCAGCTTTAGCCCAGCACAAGTTTATTTTTAAAAATGTGGACGCTCCATTTTCAGAGAGTGATCTAAAAATATATGCCTGCATGCCTGTGGCTATATTGTGTATATAAATCCAAAGCCACAAAAGAAAGTGATTATATTATACTCAGGAGCTCAGATGCATCACAAAGCCGAGCTGGAGGAGCCCTCCCTACCTTCCTCATCAGGAGACAACATATGTGCACATTATGTACATGTATATATTTTCAGAGTGAGTTTCATGAATGAGTAAGATAGGTTTTCTATGCAGAGTGATTTAAGGACATCAAAAAAGACTGTTTTTCAAGTTTGAGCCCATATTAGCCCTCTAGGCTGTCGAAAATGACACCCTTGGCAAAAATGAAACTATAAGAATGAAAGCAAACATTGATTAGGGGTGCTTTCCACGCGTTAGGCATCATGCTTAGTCTTTTCAGGTTTTACTCCATTTACTCCACATAAGAACCAAGTAAAGCAGGTACTGATATTATTGTGATGTAACAGATGAAGAAACTGAAGTTAATGGAGATTTAGTAAGTTGTCCAAAGCCGTGCCCACAGAAGGAAAATATTATCTGATTCCATGACCCATGTCCTTAACAACCACACGATGAGAGGCAGTGTACATGGTGGTTAAGAATGGGCCCAGCTTCTAGCACCAGGCTGCCTGGATTTGAAACTGATGTCTGCCTCCAATACCAGCTTTTTCATTATAAGCAAGCTATTTAACCTCTCTGTGCCTCAGTTTCCTTCTCGGTAAAAAATAAGGATAATAATTTGACTCTTAGAGTTGCTGAAAGGAATCAATAGGTTAATTGATGTAAAGCTCTTACAGAATGAAAGGCGTCATGGACTGGCAAAGTTTTACTTTTTGCATTGTATGGCCACCCAAAGCCTATACTGCATAGTGAGTATGTTTTCTTTTACAAACGAGTAGAGTACCAAAAGCTACAGACTCAGACAATCTGCTGTTGAGGCTCAGAAAAGCCAATACTCCAAAATGAAAGCCTCATAAGCAACATTTCTCTCTGAACTTCCGCCCTCCTGTCTCTCACCCCTTATTCTCTCCTGAGGAATAGTAATTAGAATTCCTCTTCCCCAGGATGGGTCATAGAAACCAGAACCCCTTTCCCCCAAAGCCAGTTAGAAAGCCTGAAAATATTACTCTAACCTTCCCTCATCTTTCTGTGTAACAGCAGGCCATTAAGAAATTAAGACCTTTATTCCGGAGAAGTCCTACCTCATACCTGGGAGGAGGAAAAAAAAAAAAAAAGCTACAACAGAGAGGCTAAGAAGAATCTGGACAGACAGGCCTTGCTGGATTTCCTCACTCAACTACCATTAGCTCATAATCTTTTTGTCCGATCACATTTCTACCTGACTGTCCTGGCTTCATTGAACCTAAACATAAAATCATACAGCTTCTCCTGTATCTTTGGGTCTTCAATCTGGAGGCCTTTTTGCATAAAAGTCTAATCAAATAAATTTGTTAGCCATTTCTCTTGTTAAACTGTCTTTTGTTATAGGAGTGTCAGCCACAACTTTAATGATGGGAAGGAAAGGGATAATCCTCTTTCTGACTCTACACAGCCATTCATGTTAATATAGATTGTTTCATTTAACTAGCTCAGATGAGGACAATGAAAGATTGGGCATATGATTTGGGGCTGGGGAAAATTAACTCCAGTGTCTGGAGTAGTGATAACGGAGGTTGGGGGGAAAATGGAGTGGTATGGCTAACTAAAGCGCTGTGATATTGTTTGGATATTTGTTCCAACCCAAATCGCATGTTGAAATGTAATCCCCAATATTGAAGGTGGTGCCTGGTGGAAGGTGTTTGGATCATGGAAGGGTTTAGGACATCCCCTTGGTGATAAGTGAGCTCTCAGTCTGAGCTTCCCACAAGATCCGGTCGAGATCTCTCTCTCTCTCTCTCTCTCTCTTGCTCACTCCCATTTTTACCATATGATGTGCCTCTTCTTCATTCACCTTCTGCCATGACTGAAAGCTCCCCGAGGCCTCCCCAGAAGCCAAGCAGATGCCAGCACTATGCTTCCTGAAAAGCCTGCAGAACTGTGAGCCAATTAAATATCTTTATAAATAACCCAGTCTCAGATATTTCTTTATAGCAGTGTAAGAATGACCTCTCACAGGCAGCACAAAGGCCCTGGCCCTTAGAAGGAAGGAGAAAGAGAGTAAGAATTCGTCTAGGAAGGCATCGGCACAATTCTGTAAAGAGTCAGATGTTTTCTACCCTGCAGGCTGAAATAAAACATCATACACTTAAAAATTTTTGAAATCTGCTTTTTGAACCAATCTTTAATCTGTCATTGAAAAGGAACCATTTTTTGTTTTCGTAATTTTTTTTTTTTTTTAACCTGGGAGCTGAAAGGGAGACTCAGTGTAGACAAAGAAGTCATTGGGCTGAGTAAGATGGAATCTGCTGCTGCCCTACTGCTCTCCATCCAGGCAACCTGAACTTGCTGGGGAATCCAAGAGCCAAACAGGGAGATTCTTACCACCCAGAAAGGGACATTATTTGTGCTTTATCTGAAAGAAGGACCAGGAAAGACTTCCTATTGGCCATTTCCATTGATTTATGGGGAGACTATCTCTGATACAAAAGAAATCTTTTTAGTGGTTAATTTCATTTATTGCACAAATATGTTGGTAATCCTAGTGCTGGATAAACCTTGCTTTTAATAGCAATTTTCTCTTGAGCAAGCAGCTCACCATGTTTGAGCCCCAGTTTCTTTAGTTGCTAAATGAGGACACAATGATGTCCTTATTAGAAATACATAACATATATATATATATATATATTTAAAAAGACATAATTGCTGATAGAGAGGAGGAGCTCAATAAATGACAGTTCTTTCTGTTTGGCACATCAAGCCTCTGCCCTTAACTGAAGAGGTTATAGATACATTATTCCAATAGTTAAGCCAATTATTGCCAATATTTATTAAGCCACTACAAAAAACCCAAGAGTGAACTGGGCATGAAGGAAGCAGAATTTAATCTCTGCCTTTAGGAAGCTAGTAGTCTGGTGGAATACGGTTCAAGTACAATGCAAGGTACTTTTTGAAGTAAATATAGAATTGTATGCTACAAACATCTAGTACTTTAGATTTCAGGAAACAGTGAATTCAAATGGAGCTGAGGTCAGCAGAGAATCCTTCAAGGAGGTGATGCTAGTGCCTAAGTCCTGAAGGGTGAGCATGATCTGGGTAGGTGGGAAGGTGAAAGAAGGTAATGTTCATCTTTAACCCACCATTCAATGAGAAACGACTCACAAAATAACCTCACCTCGCCTCAAAGGAGGCCACGGTGTTATTCATTTTCTTGGAAAGAAAGCTAAAGTTTCCAAGGCATTTTGAAAAGAGAATTGGATGCTACACCTTTTTATGATTCAACCATTTCCAGATATGATTCCATTAAGTGCCTTTTTAAGACTTCTGCTATCATTCTCTGAAGCTCAGGGAAAAAATTCTTTGTGGTTTGACATTTCTTTTCATTTACTCTGGAGGAAAACTCACCATGAAAATTTCCATATGTTCATCTTCTCCTGTACATATTTATGTCAACAGTTTTCTTTTTAACAACTTTCAAAATGTATGCTCTTTCCCGTGTTATTTTCCCTAAAAGTAATTCAACAGTAACATAATTCATAGATTATGGGGACTGCACAAAGTTATAGAGGCAGGTGTGACATTTCTACTTGGTAAAAGTCATTGTCCCAGAACATAACAAGGGGCAAGATTTACCCACTGGCTTGAGGTACTCACATTGTTCGATTATGATCTGTGATAAATTTATCACTGCTGAAGCAGGCTGTTGGTTTTAGCAAGAGATTGTTACCATATATATTTGTGATATAAAATCCATCTTAATGAAAAAATATAGCATATGGGTGGGCAAGAGAGGAAGTCAGTAAATGCAAAATCACGAGATTGGAAGCTATTGATTTCTGTACTCCCTACACCCCCAGTTTCTGTGAAATTGAAATAAGAAGCAAAAATAAAATAACATGAGAATATTTGAAGTTGCAAATATCAAAGCAGGAATTTCCTAAAGAAGCATTATAGGCTTTTTATAATGAGATAGTCAATCCCATTATCCCAAAGAGTCCAGTTTAGTTTTGGCATTTACATACACTGCCTTAATAGTCTGGCATAATTCTGAATATATGTTTTAATATGTACATGTATGGTAGGCTAAAGAAGAGACAGCATTTAACAAAAGTATGGTTTGACCATGTTCATACTCCCTAATAGCCATAATCAAATATCTCCTCGTCCTGTTCTTTTTTTTTTTTTTTTACACATACTTTAAGTTGTGGGGTACATGTGTATAATGTGGAGGTTTGTTACAGAGGTATACACGTGTCACGGTGGTTTGCTGCACTCATCAGCC
Source organism: Mandrillus leucophaeus (assembly GCF_000951045.1). NCBI lineage: Eukaryota > Metazoa > Chordata > Mammalia > Primates > Cercopithecidae > Mandrillus > Mandrillus leucophaeus. Next base: position 222,095 of record NW_012101509.1, on the reverse strand, counting down.
AGTTATCTGCATTTGGTGTTTCTCGTAATGCTATCCCTCCCCTAACCCCTCACCCCCGACAGGCTCCAGTTTGTGATGTTGCTCTCCCTGTGTCCATGTGTTCTCATTATTCAACTCCCAGTTATGAGTGAGAACATGCAGTGTTTGGTTTTCTGTTCTTGTGTTAGTTTGCTGAGAGTGATGGTTTCCAGCTTCATCCATGTCCCTGCAAAGGACATGAACTCATCCTTTTTTATGGCTGCATAGTATTCCATGGTGTATATGTGCCACATTTTCTTTATCCAGTCTATCACTGATGGGCATTTGGGTTGGTTCCAAGTCTTTGCTAATGGGTCACATACATGCTTTTAACCAAGGAGACTTTTCCAGGGCATCCTATGTCTTTATGCCTTTAGACCAAAGTAAATGTGTATTGGAAATAGAGATGGACCAATACCAGAAAAGTGATACTATGATCTGAGAACATCATTTATGGTCTAGAACATCATTTATCCCTCTGCTACGTTTTCATGCTTGAAATGAAGAGGTGGACTAGAAAACCTCTAAGGTTCCTCTGTCACTGATTTCGAGCTAAGATTAAGAAGAATCAATGGAAATTAGCATGGACCATCTACAAAGGAGAGCTCTTGATGTGCTCCTCACTACATGAAGCACAGATCAAGCATTTTCCCACTTTCAACTGATTGGGCTGTTGGCCAAGATAAATGAGTTGCTATGTGGAAAGCACTGAACACATAGTTCTCTAAAATTTAAAAGAAAAAAAAAAGAAGAGAGAAAGGGGCCCTATTAAGCAGGTACTATTATTTTCCCTATTTTATAAAAGAGGAAATTGAGGTTGTAGATAGGTAAAATATTCTGCCCAAGGCCACCCAAGTAACATGACATGAAGCCATGACTCAAATTTAGGGCCCTCAAATCCAAAGTTCAAATTGAATTGGTGTTTATGTAACTGAAAATAAGAGAGTTGCATAATCATAGAACAAAGAAGATGCCCAACTCTTCCTGAACAATAGTATAGGTTGTCAAAAATTGTAAAGGTATTGTGTTTTGGTGATGCAAGTGGAAGAAGAACCAAAAGTAATGGTAAGCCAGAACTATTAGAGATGGATTTGGGAATTGAATTTTCAAGATGAATGTGTTCCAGGTTCATGCACTGCTGAGCAGTTAGTTACATTTAATGTTTGTTCCTCATTTTAGTTCACATACATTTCAATTAAGAAGTATATGAAGTAAAAACTTGGATTTGCTATGTTTATAGTCTTATTGAAAGTTTTAATAAAGTTCTTTCCTATCAAAAAAAATGGCCAAGATTCTGATCTCACAAAATATAGGTTTCCTCCCTTGCTTTATTTCTTGATCCATTCATCATTTCATTTATTTATTCAAAAGCACAACTATTAAGCAAAGTTTTAGAGATACTCAGAAGAGAAAGGGGGATGTATTGCTGGGGAATTAAGGAAGATTTTTCAAAGGAAATGCAGGTTGAATTTGGTATTGATGAAGGAGAAGGAATTCACTGAATATCCAAAAAGGAAGCGAGTCAGGGGTTGGCATTTCAGACAGTGTGCCGGGGATGATTATAGATAACAGAAGATGGCTTTTTTGAGATGGTGAAAAAAGTTCAGGAGGTGGTTGAAGGCTACGGGGATAGGATAATTTCTTGCTATGTAGGAGTGAGAGAAGGACACTGTGCGATGACAGACAAAGTAAGTTTTGAACCATACAATTAAAGGGTTTGAGTTGAATGGAGAATTTATGTTAGAAAATAAATTGAAAGGGATTTTCAAATGAAGGATGGAATCATTCCACTGGGCTCAGATAAGGGGAGTTCAGACTGGTTTCCTGGTTGTAAGAAAAGGAATTCATTTTATGCTGTAAAATGTTATTCCAATGATAAATTCTCTCACTAGTATATCCGCTTTGAAAAACAACGTTATGAACTTCCCTGCTCTGTAATTCAGGAACCATAGAGATTTAGATCATGCATCTTTGAAGTGTTCCCTACAGTGTAATATTGGCCACCCAGCCTGCAGCATCTGCTCCGTCTGTGTCCAGTTTCCTTCTCTTGCACTACGACCGATGCAGCTCTTCTTTTTTGGTGTACATCACATTCAGAAGCATACCACTTCTGCCCCCTTTTCAGGCTGGCTTTCTCCATTCTTCTCATTCCTGTTCCTTCCCCTCTTTCCTTCTTTCTTTGTACTCATTTTCCTCCCACCCTCTCTTCTTCCCACTTTCCCTTTCTTCCTTCCTTCTTTTCTTTTAAAATCAAGTGAACACAATTATCCTCATTTTCCAGTTGAGGAAACATAAAGAAATGAAGTGACTTGCCCAGGGTTTCTGATCGCTATTCTATCTGCATTCTCCTGAACTGCCTTTACCCTATATTTTAGAAATGGATTTTAAGGGCAATATTTTGAAATCAAAAATAAAACTAAATTAAAATAAAACAAAATTTCTAAAAGAACTTACAGTATTTCACAGGTAGGACAAAACTACATGCCAAAAAGAAAGCTTCAGATTTCCATATAACATGCGAATGCTGTATATCACCATATAATTATAATTGATCAGAAAATATTAAAAGTTTTTTTGCTACTTTTTAAAATTAAAAACTGTGATTTCCTTGTAACATTGTGACTCATAATACTGAATTTAAAAATATCTACCACTATATGGCAAATACATGGCTTTCATTTTCTCATATTCCCATTTTATTCCATTCAAATATGTTTTACATGAATGAAATCATACTATTTATAAACGCTTGCTTAATATTTGTGTACTGATAGCTACATTGTGCAGTGTTCACATTTATCATATTTAAAACATATATTTTACTACCTAATAAACTTATGGATTTAATTATCCTCCTATTGTTGGATTTTAGGTAGGCATAACAGTTTTTGCCCCTAGAAGTAGCACTGTAGTGAAAATCTCTTATGTATGCCATTCAGTTTTGCTAAATTGTTTTATTAAAATAAATTTCTCCCTAGACATTAAACTTTTTCAAACAGTTTTTGCCTTGCTTGTTTTTGCAGATCAAGTGCTCAACTGGGGCACACAATTAGGACTTTTTGAATAAAATAAATAATTCCAAGATTCATAATTATTGGAGCAAAAGATATAACTAGCTTTTCGGCATTTAATATTTGTTACCCTACTCCTTACCTAAAGAGTCGTACAGTTTCCAATGACTTTAGCAATGTGCAAGTTTCATCACAATAGGACAGTACTGGCTGTTACAATTTTTAAAAATTTTACGAATGTCATTGTTGTTGGTGAAAGAAGTTGCTTTAATTTAGGGGCCTCTGATTAGTTTTTTTCTTTCAACTTTTTTTTTGTTGTTTACTAATTTTTCTTTTAAGAAATTATGTCCTTATAAATCAGAATGTCCTTAAAGTATTTTGATGCCAACATTTTTGTCTGTGAAGAAGGAGAAAGAAAAGAAGGAGGAGGAATAAGAGAAACTTCTAGCCCAACTTTTCCATTTCAGGGAGTAGATTTTAAATGTGTTTCATTCAGGACTGCCATCTTAACTAGACCCAACGGCATGAAATGTAAAAGCATATCAAGTTTACCTTTTCAAAGGAGATGCTGCTAAATGAAGTTAGGATATTCATGTATATTCAGAACTTTCAAACTTTGCTTCCAGCATCAAACGCCAAAATACTATACAGCACATAAACATCTTTGTTCTGCTGAAAATGATATTGCTCGGGTCAAAATGTCTCTATGGCATATTTCTTACTCAGGAAATTGTTCGGGGAGTTAATGTGAACTGCACTTCCAGAAGCTAAAATGAAGTGCCTTTGCTTTGGAAAAGCACAGTTTCCCTTTGTTTATTGGTGTTCCTAACTTTACATTTTACTTTAGCGTCTTATGAGGAACTTAAGAGATGTATTTAGACATGGAAGCTCTTAAGTGTATATCGACTTCGTTATTTATAAGAATAAAACTTCTCTAAGAGGAAGGAAACAAACACGAATTTAGAATGTCCCTTGCAGGAATCACTAGGCGCTTTCATTGTTATTTAATCTTCACAACATTTGAGGTATATATTATTGTCACACAGAGAGATTAAATGAATTGACTGGGTCACACCATTATTATATGAAAAGGCTAGACAAACTCTCTCTGACACCAGAGGTTTACACTTTTTCATTGAGTGCCATGTTGGACACAGTTTTAGCTTCTAAGTCAAAACAATCTGAAAATTTGCAAAGATGACTGGTTAAAAGCAGTAGAATAGGTTACTCAATAGGATGAACTATGCTATTTTTATCTGTCTATACGGCATAAACTATGAAACTGTCCAAGGAAATCCCATTAAATTCCACCCTCAAAATATATTTTTCTGTTCTGCTTACATTGTTTTTTGCCAACCATGTTTTTTTTTTAACATTCAACATCATAGAATGTTAAATTAGAAGAGGTTTTAAGGGTCATCTATTCCAACCACTACATTTTAGATATTGCAAAATGATGGTTTACAAACTTGCTCATGGTTACATATCCTTATGATAATTGAATTTGAGACTAATATTAGTAGAAATAATTTCTTTGTGTAATATTTTGAACCACAGAAAATTAAGTTCATAAGTATTGAGTGAATAAATGAAAGAATGCTTATTTTCCCTGTTCCTTTTCTTGTTTTGTTTTAAGCTAAATAGGACAGGACTGTGGTGCTGGACATATATGTAGATTTTTTTAAGGCACCAGACACTGTCACTTTAGCTACTCAAGGGGAAATGTCCCTTTTGTAATTTTGCCTTTTTCTTTTCCTGAATGGATGCTAAAAGAAAGTGCAAAAATCCTTCTTCTGTTTAACGTGAAGGCTTTGTTATAGAAATCTGACTTAGGTACAGTCATCTCCATGAGGCTCTCTGGGAGGCACTGCCTTTAAATCTCCCTGTCTAGAATAACTGTAGTTCTTCTGAGCAATTGACTTACTTTTACCTAATAAGAGCTATGATTTTCACACTTAAACTAGTTGCATCTTTATATTGACTACTAGGAAACTCAGAACTCAGAGACACCTGCTTTTTTGAAATGTTTCAAACCATAAGGCATATATGTTTATGAATCACACCAACGGCTCCAGAATTTATTTTTTCTACTCGCATTTCCTTTTTTGCCCTTGTTCATTTCGCCTTAGCCTAATTTATTCATATATTTTTAATATCGTGTTACTGTAGACATTTTATAAGCCCCCTCAAATCCTTTCTGAAACAAATTGGGATTTAAATAAATATATATTCATAACAATTAAGTAAATGTATATTTATACAATTTAAATAAATATATACTCAAAAATTAAATAAATACATATTCATAAAATTTAAATGAATAAATATATATTCATCACATTTAGATAAGTATATGTATTCATAAAAATTTAAATTAATTAGTAATCACAATAAAATACTAATTTTTTTTCCCGCTTCAAAGAATGCAAAAGTTTGACAACCTTATCTGGGCTTCTTTGCTGATCTTCCAGTTGAGCAGAGAGGATTCTCACTCTCCAGGGTTTAATTTCAGGCCTACTGTCAGGAGTCTGAATTTATTTTATCTTCCATTTGAGTGAAATAAGTCTCCCAATCTGAATGGCCAACGTCTAAGAGGACTACTTTAAGGAGTTAGCAGTAAAGGATGAAATTCCGCGCAGTTTTAGTGTTTTTTGTTTGTTTATTTGCTTTTGGTTTTTGGTTTGTTGTTGTTGTTTTTTTTTTCATCTTGCTAATGATTTGGGAGCTTAATCTGGCTCCTGGGAGTTTCTCTTTCTTCTTTGCCTGAGGAGGGATAGAGTTGGTGTATAGGAGGAGAAAGGACACAAACATGCATCAGGCATCTCCCATTACTAGACTCAGGTCATGAACACCAATACACCAGCAGAGTCTGTTTTCATAGTTAAAACTTTAGCAGAAAGAAGGTAAAGATGATGTAACAATGACATAAAACGCTTTTCCCCATTAAATGTGAGATCATGATGGCTGAGCATTATTTTATACTCTGAATCGATGGGTGTTAGGGCAGGAAAAATCCTTACACAGCCTAAGACAGCATGATTATCCCCATTTGAGGCTTCTTACAAAAGCCAAGTAAGCAGAGCTTTGTTCCAAACCCTGCACTTATTCCAGCTCATTCTCTGTTCTTCTTGGGCAGAAAGTCATATGGCATGGGCTTTGGACTATGCATAGAATTATGTAATACATTTCTAGTGTATTCGGAGTGTTTCAGAGATCTCTTTTTTTCAGATGACTTGGTTATTTTCTTTTGTTTCTGATTATGTGTGTGTATGTATATTTATGTGTGTGTATGTATCTCACATATATACATATACATGTATCTCAAATGTATATATATTTTCTGATTTTGTATATATGTATCTCACATTAACATATATAAGATATGTGACATATATACATATATATTTTATAGACATCTTCTGGAAAGCATATTCCTCAGTGTCTACTATGTATTAAGCACTGTATTATCTAGATATGGGATAACTGAGAAAAATAATCCCTCCTTCCTCAAGGAGCTCCCAGTAGAGTGGAGGAAATAGGCAATAATAATAGTTCAGTGACAAAATGCTGGAATACAGACACAAAGCAAGGAGGCTAATTGTTAAGTCTGTAAGGGGAGGAACCTTGGAAATTAAAGGGCAAGAATGGTTCAGGGAAGGTTTTAAAAGACTAGGTTACATTTCATCAGGAATACAAAGATAGGTAAAATTTCGATTGTCTGCCTCATATTCAGCCTGTTTTTAAAGAGTCAAAGTTTGCCAATTATTATTTTTTTAAAGTGAAAAGTAGCCTGGGCTGAGTGAGCAATCTATACAGATGCACAGAGGCTTGACAACTTACAGCAAGTCTGAGGAACTATGAAAAATTCACTGTAACTTCTACACATCATTAAAGAGTAGGGCCTGAGGTTATAAGAGAAAACAGAACATAGTGGTTTTTGGTAAAAGTTTCGTCTAGGCGACCGGGAGGGTTCAAGCAGGAGACATACAAAATGAGACCCACATTTTTCACAGATTCCTCCAAAGGAGCAATTGGGTTACCCTCAACTCACAGCATTAACCCACATGTTGATGTTGCATGTCTAAATTAGAGCTGTTGTCCTAGTCAGTGACAAAGGTAACACTGTACAACACAATCAATCAGTTTCATAAAAGATTACTGCTGAATATGCTAACCAGTACTTGAGTGTTTCTCTGAGACACCTTAATGATCTCAGGCTACACTCTTACTAGCGATTGGTGAGCTTGCCTATGATTCTTTTTCTCCCCTGGTAGATAAGGGGACATTTAGTCCCCTAATACAGAATTAGTCTAGCTAACACTTATTATGTGCTGAAATCATCGACAGAATCAGGAATCTTCCCAGGAAAATGATAACAAGATCTATCAGTCTAGTACCTCTTATTGCAAATGGATGAGTTGTGTTAGGAGTATGTCTGTGATTGCACAGTAATACATAACTTAAATCCCTCTCTCATCTGTATAGCTTCTACCTATCTTCTATTTATGTATGAAAACAGTAAAATCACATTTTTAAAAAGAAAAATGAAAGAAAGAAATAACATTCAGATTCTACCACTCTAGCATAACTATTATCATCATGTTTACATATTATTTACAGTTCCCTTTCTACATGTAGTCTAGTTGAAATTAGTATATAAACAACTGTGTGCCCTTTTATTTTAACACTATATCTCAGGCATTTTCTGTGTGATTCCTTAGACTGCAGACCATTATTGTCAGAGTTGTTTGATATCCCTTTGATGGGAAGGTCATCAATTATTTATTTATTAAATTAGTATTGAACAATTTTTTTTCTACTTTCATATTTTATCATAATTAATTTGATGATAAAAACTTTGTAAATACTTTTATTACCATTAACAAATTGTTTGGCAGATTTCTTAAAACAAACTTTCTGATGTCAAAGAGGTGACGTGAGTCTGGAACTTAAAAAGTGTCTAACTGTTTTTACCTCTCTAAGGCAAAGTATAGGAAAATGTATTATCTCTTGAAAATTAGTAATAAAATATTTTCCAGAAGCATTGCAGCAATTCACATTTGTGAGTGCATCATTTATACTAGAGAGCTAGGAATCTTTATTGTCATTATTCCTATATTAATTTTAGTATTGTCATTATTGTTACTAAGACGCAATAACATATGCCATTATTTACATTGATTTACTTTAGGCTTCAAGATAATTGACCACAATGCCAAAAGATATTCAGTAAGTAAGCATTTTATGAAAGCTTTCTTTTGCGTCAGGCAAAGTTCTAAGGTCTCTGCTTAGTGCAAAAACCCACTCATCATTCGTAGGGAAATTTAAAAATTCTGATCAAATGAGGGTGCATGCTTTCAGTGGATTCACTAATTTGGTCAACAGGCAGTTAATAAAAGGTTTCCATGTGATAAGCACTAAGATAGAGACCGGGGCCATAGTAGTGAGTAGTGGTTTTATTGGGATTCAGTACAACTCGTAGCTGACATTGGTTTTAGTCTTACAGCTTTTTATTGTTTTTCCTTCTCCTTCATCATGTAAAAATACACATTTATCAGTACAATATTTCCAAGTTTAATTGATTATGATATAGAAGCTGCATAGTACGAAAACGTAATTATTAAAATTTGGAATGAAACACTTGCTTTACTTTTTACGTTTGTTCTGTCTGACCTTGGGAAACTACTGTTATATGCCAAGCACAGTGCCAGTTTTTGCCAGCTTGCTTGTATTTTTCTGCTAATAACCTTATAAGAAAAAGCTACAGGCATCAACAAGGAGTTTAGAGGCATCTGTAAAACTGGCTAACACAATGGTACCTACATCAAATGGTTGTTGGAGTGATTGAATAAGATACAGGCATTGACAAGGAGTATAAAGGTTTAAATACATTTTTTCCTGTAGTTTCTGATTCTTCAATGGGAAAAAGGTTGTCTCATTAACTTCCTGTAATAACGACGCACAAGGGGAGGCTGATGAATTATTGCCCACCTGCCTCCCTCACTGAGTTCTCCTGTAACAGCTAAGGAGCCTGGCACTGCCCCTTCTCTTCCTACTGCCGGCAACCATGCCAGAAAATCACAAGCTGCTTTCCTATATAAATGCCTGCTTTCACTCCCTGACTCCGGCATATTTAGGAGACAAACCTCCTGCCCTGTTTAAGAAGCCTCCATTCAGCATGGACTCCAATCAGAGGCTGGAAACAGGCAGAGGAAGCCTCCTAGCGAAAGATGTTTTTGTCAGGGGGAATCGATTGAAGCCAGGGTTTTGTTGCTTTTGACTGAGAGCTTAATTAGCCTTTAACTCTTTAACCACAATGTGATCTTAAAGTATGGAGAGGAAATTAACCACCACTGCTCTGAGTCACATGGAAGAAATTAAAGTAACGTCCTCCTTCACTAATCGTCTTTCAAGGCACAATAGTAACTATGCATTATATTTAACAATCGTGCTCCCCTGGAGCTAAGCGTGGGTCTCAGTGAAAGTAAATACTCTCTAATGTGTCTCAGAATGCTACACGGGAATCACAAACAAACAGTCTTGTGACTGCAGCCCCAGCAGAATGCACTGCCTAATGACAAGGACTGGGATCAATACATAGGCTTTGAGGGTTGATTTGTTATCTAGGATTTATAATTCATTTTTGGTTGCAAAATAGAAGCTCAATGAGGTGTGATGATCACTTCCCAAGTCTGACCCTTTTCCAGTCTTGGAGATAGTTATAGAGAGAAGTGTTGGGAGTGCTGGGTTCTAAGGCACAGCTATGACATTGATGAGTGTCCTGGCTATATCATTTACCTACTGCACGTCTGATTTCTGTAATATGACAACATGCATTTAGTTAATTATATATATTTTTTCATTATACATATACTTTATGTATATATTTGTAATAATAGTTCATTCAGATATGTAACTGTATAAATATAAAATATGACTATATAAACTCAAACATAAATACATAAATATGTAAATGTATACATCTATCTAAACATACACATATATAAATATATCCACAAATATATAAAAATATCTTTGCATAAATAAAGCACGGATGTATCTATTTCCTTGGATGTGGAAAAGGATTGTAGGGTTTAGTGTTTTATTTATTTCCTCATGAAATCACATTGCAAATATACATCTCATTGCAGTGAGAGATATTTGCATCTACTACGGTTTGGATCTGTGTCCTTGCCAAATCCCATGCTGAAGTGTAATCCTAGAAGTGGAGCCTGGTAGGAAGTGATTGGATCATGGGAGCAGTTTCTAATGGGTCTGAGAAACAGTGAGCCAGTTAAATCTCTTTTTTTTTATAAATTTCCAGTCTCAGGTATTTCTTTATAGCAATGTGAGAATGGACTAATACAGCATCTAGCTTTGCATCCTAAACATGTTACTCACTAGCTTTGTGACCTTGAGCCAGGTATCTGTGTAATAAGGATAGAAATAGCCATTAGATTATAGGGTCTTCACGAGTCTTATACATTATAGTGTTGTCACGAGCTGATGTGCGTAAAGCATGTAGTACAGAGCTGGGAATATAGTAAGTGGAAAATAAATGTTAGCTATTACTATATGTCTGTATCGCTATTTCTCTGTATGCATAAAAACATAATTAAATATTAGTATCCTCTGAATATTATGCTTGAAAAGGGGCTCTATTGCTTTTCTAAAGGACTCTTTAAACATATCGATGTAGTCTAACGGAAGGGAGATAAAATCCAGAAGTGATGTGACTGTGTTAGGGTCACAGAGGGGCTGTGGTCTCTTGGTAAAAGGAGGGTCTCAGGAAAAATTTGGGACGGTTGGTTTAAGAAAAGCTCGGTGGAATTGGTTAATAGGTTGTTGAATGAAAGGGAATTGATTTAATCCTTCTACTGACACTACTGCCTCTACTGTCCCCCCAGCTCACACATGGATGCCCACACACGCAACCTCCCCAAAAAACAAACTCACCCCCACAACACACACAAATACGTGCCTGTTCACTCATATATTCACGTGAAAACACATACACACCCGGAGTCTGCTGGGTGCAGAAGTTCGCGGACTTTATTTTTCACTTCCACCTTGCACGCTACACACTGAGTCATCAAGACTTACCTTGTTTTGAATGGTAGTTCAATCCTACCAAATCAGGGTGCCGTGGATGCTCCCTTTTCCTACTCTTTGCCTGACCCATCTGTTGAGTTTTCACTATATTAAGCTGTTTACAGGTATTGTTTCTTTTCAAAATTATAACCACCTAGTCAGGTAGAGAGTAACCACTTACCATTTTTTTTTTTTTTTTAACTCATAGGAGTTAAACAAACTGCCCCCCTCCCGGAGCTATTTGTTGGCAATATCATGATTCAAAACCAGTTCTGTGTCACCCCAAAGTCGGTGCTGTATTCCTGGGTTTCCTAAGCTGGGGGTCTCAATTCTTTAATATACTAAAGGAACTCGATTAACTAAGTTTCAGTTAGCATCTAAAGTAATTGAAACAGAATGGAAGAAAAAAATGTGAGTGTATTACACACAGTAAGTGTTGGTTAGTGCGGTTTTGTAAAAGTTGTCTAAATATGCACGCGTTTGTGTGTTCCGGAGAGCTACATAAAATAGATTTTGTATTATAGGACTCAATCAGAAAAATGTTGAAAACTACAACTCTGCTCTATACAGCTGAGGTCAGTCCAGTCTTTCAGCACTAGAACTTTACTGGAGCCCGTCAGCCAGAATAAATTGCTTCCGCATGTGTGTTCCCCAAGCACAGTGAACATTCCTATCCTATAACCCTAATCAAATTGCACTTTGGTTTCCTCCTCAAATAATGTCTATGTATATGTGGACTCCTTCCTCCTGTGCCTTTCATCTCTGCTTCTCCTGTGCTAGTGCAGCAACAGGGAGAAAATGAGCACTCAGTGAGTGATTATTGCCTTGGACTTGACGAAATTAAAAACTCGTTTAAGAGCTGATTTCTCCAATTTTTGTATCTACTGGATTTCTCTCTTTTATAGCCTAACCTGGGACTATTTTACTTTTCCTTAGCATCTACAGCAATGACAGGCTAAAGAAGCAAAGAATAAGAAGGAGGAGGAGAAGGAGGATGAGAATAAAGAATAGGAGGAGGGGGAGGAGGAGGAGGAGCTGGAGGAGGAAAAGAAGAAGATGACAGAAGAAAAGAAAAAAGAATAGCATATGCAAAATTATTAGTTTGGATCAGACTTCAAAAAGAAGAGAAACTTAGTGTTATTTATGTAATATAAGTTTTGATATTAAAAATACAAGAATTTATCCATAGGCCCACAAAGTCCCAAGAGCTGATAATTAAGAGCTGGAGGAATTTGGTTATATCCAGAGCAAGGACACTTCGGGCTATTCACCAAGGAAGAGAACATCAGAGGAGAAAAAAATGAGAACTTTCCACCCCCTCTTCCTGAACTATCCTTTTGCTAGCACACAAAACCAGGCCAAGCATTGCCTCCTGAGGCTAGAGAGGGTTTGATCGTACTTTTTTGGCTGTTTATGTGGTTTTACTGCTTTATATTTTCACATGCCTTTGCGGAAGGGAAGAGGAAACATAGTCCTGAGAGTTTGTTCTCACGAAGAGGAAGCCACAGCAAATCCTGATAGAGGCAGAAACCCCTTGGGTCATATTTTCCCTTGTTCTGTTGTAGGAGGAAAATACTTGAGTGACTGGGTTCATCTTCTCACATAAATAAGGAGTTCTTTATTTGGAATCAGTGTTGACCAACTAGGGCATTGGAAAGCACAGTATATTCTCACTTAGTGGCTAATATAATCCACTGGAGTGACATGAATTAGTTAGTGGTACACAATTCTCAGAGAAAGTCACTTTATGAGTTCTTCTATTTATATTTTTCTATTATTATTATTATGATTGTTCTTACACTATTGTCTTATTCTATACTGTTACTTTTCAAGGACCTCTTATCCTACTCTCTAAGGTTAGACCTATCAGCCTTGTCAGAACCTAGAGCTTAACATAGAGACAGGATCCAGGGTACATGGAGGTTGGCACTGTTGTAGATCCCATGACTTTTTGTAAACTATGATCAGAAACGAAGAAATTGACACTGCATAATATGATCCTACACATTTAAGGAATTCACTTGGCCAGGCATGGCGGCTCACACCTATAGTCTCAGCACTTTGGGAGGCCGAGGTGGGCAGACCACTTGAGGTCAGGAGTTCGAGACCAGCCTGGCCAATATAGTGAAACCCCATCTCTACTAAAAACACAAAAAATTAGCTTGGTGTGGTGGTGGGGGCCTGTAATCCCAGCTACTCGGGAGGCTGAGGAAGGGGAATCGCTTGAATCCAGGAGGCAGAAGTTGCAGCGAGTCAAGGTCTCACCACTGCACTCTAGCCTGGGCAACAGAGTGAGGCTCCATCTGAAGAATAAATAAATAAATAATTCACTCAAATAAAATATAAGATAATAAAATTATGTGGAAAGTATTTCTATTTAAGTCTCAAATCCTAAATTATCTTAACCTATTTGCTTAGATAAGAAAAATATACTGGTCTAAATTAAACCTTTTCTTTGATAAGAAAAATATACTGGTCTAATTTAAACCTGAGAGAACCTTGGGAATATAAGTGTGCCAGAGCACACCCCTTCTTCCCATCTCCCACTGCAATGAGTTACTACCTCCTAACTCAGGGTGAGTCTTCTCCTTCTTTCCATCTTGATCATTACTTTCTTAGTTCGGATTCTGTCACCTAATTACATAAGCTCTTGAAAAGTAGAGGATGATCTCTGATTGGTGGTAGAAGTAGAAGTAAGAAAGATTCAACCATAAGAAAAATTTTACATGCCATTGCTAATGTTGAAGATGAAAGGGCCATGTGCAAGGACTGGAGCTGGGAGAGGCCCCCAGCTGACGACCAACAAGGAAGACCTCAGTCTTACAACCACGAGGAGCTGAGTTCTGCCAATAACAGGAATTGAAAGAAGAGCCCAAGGTCCAGATGATAGTACAGCTAGCTACCATGTTGATTTCAGCCTAGTGAGACCTTAAGCAGAGAACCCAGTTACAACATCTAGACTTCTGACCTCCAGAGCGGTGAGATAATAAATGGGCATTGTTTTAAGTTGCTAAGTTTGTGGTACTTTATTATACAACA
>NW_012101509.1:201004-206886 GCF_000951045.1 Mandrillus leucophaeus | reverse complement strand
AAGTTAGTCTCATATTAGGATTAGATCACTATCTCTCAATTCATCTATCACAAACATATATACGAATAATAATATAAATAATAACATCCTCTTATAGAACTTCAAATTTTGCAAAGTACTTTATCTTCATGTTATATGCCCACAATTGTCAGAGGTGGTGTTCAACTCCCGTATTTTAGGTAGACAAGGAGACGAGGATCTCCACTATTAACTTCCTCAATCACCTCCCTCCTCACCTGTAATGGCTTTAATTCCCAAGGACTCTTATTCAAGAACCACGTTCCTACCACCTGTGTGATCTTGGCCAACAAGAGTAGGTAACACTTGCGAAAACCTTACTATATGCCAAGAATGAGTCTAAATACTCCACTTCTATTAACTCATTTATTGCCTTCTTTCATTTTGCCAATTGCCTAAGAGTTAACTGTATTTTTGCAGAGTAAAATAATATATAACATTAATGGAGTGCTTACTGTTCTAAGTATATAATTGTATTAACTTAGTTTATGCTCACAACATTGTTAGATAGATCTCACTGTGCTTCTCAGTTTTTAAGATGAGTAAACTAAATCTCATCTTAAAAACTGTAATTCACTTACAGTTTTTATGTAATTCACTTAAGATCATGAAGCAAGAGCTAGAATTCAAACCCAGGCACTGGGGTCCCAGAGGTCTCGTACTTACTTTTCAAGTCATGTTGCCTGAGCTTTATTCTTTTTATTTGTAAAACTGGCTAACACAATGGTATCTACATCAAATGGTTGTTGGAATAATTGAATATGATATTCACTTGAAAATATTTTGGTCGGGCATGATGGTTCATGTCTGTAATTCCAGCACTTTGGGAGGCCGAGGTGGGTGGATCACTTGAGGTCGAGAGTTTGAGACCAGCCTGACCAACATGAAGAAACCTTGTCTCTACTAAAAATACAAAATTAGCCAGGCGTGGTGGCACATGCCTATAATCCCAGCTACTCGGGAAGGCTAAGGCAGGAGAATCACTTGAACCTGGGAGGCAGAGGTTGTGGTGAGCCAAGATTGCGCCATTGTACTCCAGCCTGGGCAACAAGAGCGAAACTCCATCTCAGGAAAACAACAACAAAGAAAATATTTTGTAAGTGCTAGAAAATAACATGTAAGTACTAGACATTGTAACTATGAGGATCAGTAAAACTAGAAACCAATATTGACTGTTGAGTACCCAGTGAGTTCATGTGAAAAGATAGGATTAACATTTGTTGAATGCCTACTAGCCAACAGTGGGGTTTTTAAAAACTCCTATTGCCTTATTTTGAGATTTTCAATGGCCAATGTATAAAAGAGCAAACAAAAGTTCAGAGAAGATTTCGTAATATGTCTATATGACTCATCTGGAAAACAACGCAGGCAGAATTAAAAGCCGAGTGTGACCATGTCTGAGACCTACTTTCTTTCTATTTCACCATGATGATTTATGAGAACAAAGGAGATTGTCTCCCTATGGAATGTGGTCATGAGATGCTCATTTTGCTTCTCTTCTTTAAAGGATGAATAAAGTTATCATATGGAGTACTGTACTATTGAAAATAAAATATTTCTCTGTTTTTTAAGTTTCTTGTCCTGAAAGCCAAATTTCTCAATCAGAAAATTTCCATTTTGTATATATATATGGCTCCCATTTTGAGATTTAAGTTTTAGTTTATCTAGATCATTTATGTAGAAACTACTGAACCCATTTTACATACTTGGGTTTCAGACCTTGTGCTGACAAATTTCCAAGGAAGGGACATGAGTCTCAAATGCAACCAGATTCCAAGGATGGGCAGGGTAACACATAGGAAATGCCTTCAGAAGTGCCTAAATCTAAACATGAGCTTCCCATCAAAACTTGGATTCAAGTCCTCACTCTTATTTTTACTGTGTGCGATTATAAACAAATAATGTAATTTTCAGAACTTCATTTCAGAAAATGGGATTATTACATCTGTCTCATATGCCTCTATTCAAGACATAGTATTCAATAGAATGTGGCTGTCACATAGTAAATGTCCAATAAATGTTCATTTTCTTTCTACCAGTTCCTTTCTAGAATAAAACTTAGGATTACTAGAAGTGAAATCAAATTCATTGCCATGTTCCTGGAAGTCAGGAGTGGCGGATAAACATAAGTCCATATTGGAAGGCTAGAGAATGAGAACAGTTAGCTTTCTTTGGGCTTAAGTGGAATATATCGTTAGGACCCCTGGTATATACATTACATAAAAAAAAAAACTTTTAAATGTCATTAATTCTGGAGTTAAAAGAGAATAATAGTTGAGCCAATGTGATGGCTAAAATAGTGATGATAGATAGGAGTAAGATGTGGTATCAGGAATTTAACTTTATTTTCATCCCCTTAACAGGGACTTGATGGGAATTGTCATGTGCTTCTTGAGTATGAAATCCTTTCTTTCTTTGCTCCTGCATGCTGTTTACACAGAGGTCTCTCCAGGGAAAAGCACATTCTCATTCATGAAATAAACTTCTGGCCTGAATCCCTGTCTTCTTTTTGTCTCATTAGATGATGGGGTCTGTTGGCTGGCATTTATTAGGAAATTGATGTGATTTAGAGCAATCAGAGGACACTGATCAAATTAAACTTCTTCCAGTTCCCTGAACAGCACAAGCCCTTTTATGCTTCGGGGCCTTTGCACATGCTCTTTCCCCTTCCTGCCTGGGAGCGCTTCCCTTTCCCCATGCTGCTTCAGGCCTTATTTATTCAGAGAATTGTTCTGTGACCACACCCATCTTCCTGAGACACCCATCTTCCCAAGACGAGTTTGTGTCCTGTAGGTTTCCGGACATTTAATATTTCACTTTCTCAGCACTCTATGTCATTCTTTGTTCTCTAGATTCCTCCCCTGAGTATTATGTAACTTCAGCGAGGACTTGATCTGTCTTGCTCACTGCTGTATCTCTGTGATCTGCATCATGTGCAGCACATACCAGGCACTCAAAGAAATGTTTCTTAAATTAGTTCATAAAAGAATGACTGAATGAAAATGAATGAGTCAAGTTCTTGTGATGCTTAGGAAGAATATTGAACTGTGAAACAGAATGCCTCGGGACCAGTCTTAGCTTCAGTTTTAACTAGTAAAGTGACCTCTAGGCCACTTTAATTTCTTACACTTAAAGAAGCTTATATATTATTATCTCAAAAGGTTGTGAGAATTAAATCAAGTGCCTTGTGTATTTGTGGATGCTTGGTGAAAAGTGAGTTCTTTCTCACCATGAGAGTAATCATGAATGGAGTTGTGTGATCACTAGGGTTTCAAGAATCAACTGTGTTACTGAAAATCATTGGCCAAAAACACCATCTCCTGGCCTACTGACCAGGTAGAAGCTGTTAAAGATGAAGTTAATCATGAGGAACTGCTGGGAAGGTGGGAATCTGAAGGTGGGACCTATGTTCTCACTTCTTCCTCTGGCAGGGAATGTAGATCTGGATGGGAGCATGCATGGAGCCTCTCAGTGAGACAGGCCTCTTTCGGGAAGCCTCCTGCTCTGGCATCAATGACCCAAGTCATAAAGATTGTTCATTTTCTAGTTTTCTAGGCTTCAAAGCAACATAGGTGAAGTGCCATAGGCTGGAGGGAATCACAGGGAATCCTGAGAAGTATTGAGGAACTCTTTGAGGTTCTTTGGAAATGTGAATGTTATATATCCTCATTAGCTCCTGCTCCTGGCACTGGACTGGAGGTTCTTGGATATACCTGCCAGTATGTTGTGCTGGGGTTACTTTCCATTGAAATACCTCAAAATATATTGCAAAGACAAAATTATAGATCCAGAAGCTAAAAACTTCTGGCAGCTCCTTTCTTGAGAGACCCCTTGCCTAATTATCAATTCCAACCATAATGCATGAAGGAATTGGATGCTGGATCCTTATTAAATCATGCTTTTATGGGGCATGGGTAGGACCTGTAGGACATACCACTGAAATGGACCCTGGCAGGAAAGCCCCTACAAAATGCTCTTTGGCTAGCCCAGACAATGGGAAGATGTGATTTCCTGCTTGCTGTGGAGGCCGTGGAGTCTGGGCATTGTTCTGTTTATTTTCTGCTCTGCTATGGGATTTTGGAAAATCTAGAGCAATTCTCTACACTTTATGTGACACTAATTAGACTACAAACCTGTCACATGGAGGGAGGTTGGACTTTGGGGTGAGACTAAACTGAGCTTAAAGCCCATCTTTCTACTTAGCAGTGATGTGACCGTGGACTCATCACTTAACTTGTCTCAGCCCATTTCTTCATGCTATAAAAATGTCTACTTTTGGGGTTGTTTTGTAGTTCAAATGAGTCAACATATGCAAAGGGCCTACAAGTACCTACCAACTAGTAAACAAAGTATTTCTTTCCTTATTACTGCTGTTTATTTTTTTAAAAGTGAATGAGAGATTTATCTAGAAAAGTAGTGTTTTTGTGGATGTAAGTTTGTCAATCAAGGGCAATTGTTTTCCACCCAAATATATTTGAATGTTCTTGAGTCTTAAGTCAATTTAATATTTATTTATAACATGTTATAAATATAATATGCAAATATAGTATACAAAGTAACACCTGATTGGGTGGCTGGCAATTTATGACACCAAGAATAATAGAGGTAAAACCTTTAACATTTTGCTTTTATAATTTATAAGCTTTTCATATGACTCACAATAAAATCACATATTCAGTGGAATCTATAATCATGAAGACTGAGACAACAGAAGTAACACTGATGGAAGAGAATAAAATTGTAAAAAAAAAGAAAAAGAAAAAGGATTATATGGTGACAGTGCTTGAACTTTTCTCAGGTATTGAGCTTCCAAATAGCTGAAGCAAAAAAAGGAAGCATGAAGAATTATAAAAAGTCTCAATTCTTATGCAAGGAACCCCATTTACATTATCCCATTTAAGAACCACAAAATACTTACAAGGTTAAAAAATGAAGTACACCAGTGTTAAGTAGCTTTTCCAGCTTCCATAGCAACCAAGGTCAGACCATAGTCCATCTAACTAGAAACTCTATACTCTTTCCATAGCATTGTGCTCAGAATGAGGAGAGTGTCTTGCCCATTCCCTGCTGCCTCTGTCTACAGAGATGTGACTCTGATAATCATATAGAAATATAGAATTCCTAAAACCAATATAGAACACCCAAAGATCCTGAATAGCCAAAGAAATCCCAAGCAAAAAGAACAAAGCTGACAGCATCACATTACCCAATTTCAAACTATACTATAAAGCTACAGTAACCAAACCAGCATGGTACTTGTACAAAAATAGACACATAGAAAAAATGGAACACAATAGAGAAACCAGAAATAAACCCAGACACCTACAACCATCTGATGGTCAACAAAGTTGATTTAAAAAATCAATAGGGAATGGACTCCCTATTCAATAAATGGTGCTGGAATAACTGGCTAGCCATATTCAGAAGAGTGAAATTGGGCCCCTACTTTTCACCATATACAAAAATTAACTCAATGTATATTAAAGATTTAGATGTAAGACCTCAAACTATACAAATCCTAGAAGAAAACCTAGGAAATATCATTCTGGACATCAGCCTTGGGGAAAAAAAATGTATGACAAAGTCATCAAAAGCAATTGCAACATAACCAAAAATTTACAACTGGGAACTAATTAAACTGTAGAGCTTCTTTACAGCATAATAAACTGTCATGGGCATAAACAAAAAATATGCAGAATGGAAGAAAGTATTCACAAAATTTGCATCTGACAAAGGTTTAATATCCAGAATCTACAAGGAACTTAAACAATTCAACAAGCAAAAAACAACCCCATTAAAAAGTGGGCAAAGGACATGAACAGACACTTCTCAAAAGAAGACAGCCAAGAAACATAGAAAAAAAA
>NW_012101509.1:192354-200679 GCF_000951045.1 Mandrillus leucophaeus | reverse complement strand
TAGAAAACATGGAATACTACACAGCTGTAAAAAGAACAAAATCATACCCTCTGCAGCAATATGGTTGCAGCTAGAGTCCAGTATCCTAAGTGAATTAACACAGCACAGGAACAAAAAAACAAATACCACATGTTCTCACTTATAAGTGAGAGCTAAACATTGGATACATATGGGCATAAATATGGGAACAATAGACATTTGGGACTACTAGATGTGTGTGAGAGAGAGAAAGCAAAATTTGAAAAATTACCTATTAGGTACTATGCTCACTGCCTGGGTGATAAGATCATTAATACCCCAAAACTCCACATTACAAAATATGCTTTATACACCTATACATGTAAAAAAACTGTACATGTACCCCCTGAATCTAAAATAAAAGTTGAAATTATAACAAAAGAGAAATATAGAATCTTTAGTGTATTTGGTGCCCACAGTCTGTGGAGGCAGTATAGAGGGGATTCAGTGTCATGCTACATATGGCTTAACCTATTTAATTTACAACACTCCTTTAATATAAGGATGATCACAAACCCCATTTTATGAATGTAAAACTGAGACACAGACCAGTTGAATGAGTTGTCAGCTATCACATCATAATCTAATAGGTGACATAGCCCATGTAAAAGCCTCACCATTTGGTTCCAGACCCCAGGTCTCAATTACTACAGCAGATTACCTTAGTAAACCCTGTGACTTTGATCCCGTCTACCTATGAGAAATACGTAAGCCCGTAAGGCCGGGAAATTCTGGGAAGAAGCAGAGTGGAAATCTGAGACCCCAGTTGAGTTCAGGGTCCTTCCACATAAAAAGCATTTAGTTTGTGTGGTTTGAACTTGAATCACCTGCTAGGGAGTCTGGAAAGGGTCTGATCAGTTGCCACAGATTCAAAGCCTTTAGAGAAAGGGAGACTAGATGTCAGGACAAAATAGGCTCAGAGGAGTGAGGAGTGAGGTGTGAATGCTTTTTGGTGGAGGAAAGAACATCTTCCCTGGGTATCCTAAAGTTCCTTCTCTGGGATTTCCAGGAAGTAAAGAGTATATATCCCAAGTTAGGATTCCTGGTTCCATTATCTGAGTACACTTACATGTGGTAATTAATATCAATATATCAGTATGATTTCCAAAATCTTAAAATCAATGGCTTAATTCATTGCTTAATGAAAAGAAATCTGCTACCAATAGTGTTCCATCCAACTTATTCTTTCTGAGTCATTCTGATGATTATTTCTGGCGAAATTTCTGGATCTCTCATAATGATAATAATATATTGATTGATTGATGATTGATTGATTTACACTCTTGTTGCAGAAATGTTTTAAGCAGCTTCCTTAAAACATAGCAAGTTACTGTAAGTTGGCCCAAGGTAGAGAAGAAAAAGAAAATTTTTTTAAGGAAAAAGATTCAGAATGACCTTCCAAATTGCTAGGGAGCACTCATAAATTATTTTAAGCATTACAGCAGTCACCGAAAAACAAGAACAAAATAAAACAAACAAACAAAAAGATAGTCACACAACTCGATGTGTACATGGTAAGTAGAAATGGGCACTAGGCACTTAACATGACTTTTCTCTAATCCTACCAAAATCTTTGCAAGATAAGTAGCATCATCTCTGTAACTACAATAGGAATTAGAACAGAAGTCTAGCTCAGTGTTCCACTGATGTAGTATTTGAAGCCAAATGTATTTAGTTCCCAAGTCTGTGTTCCTGTCAAAGAAGGATGCTGTTTCTCTTCATTGTGCATGGAGAAGCTTTAGTGGACCTATAATCTAGTGGGGTTTTTTTTCCTACCTATCTTTGCAGAGATTCTAGGGAAATGTATGAAGTTGCAAAGTGGTTACATTACAGGAGGGCAGCCAGCAAACCTGCCAAGTTGAGTGTGTGCGTGTTCAGTACTTACATCAGGGTGAAGTTCAAAGACATGCAACTCTTGCAAAAAGCCAAGACATAGTTCTTTTAGACTGAACTCCTTGCAGTTTCTTGAACTAGTTTCTCAAGTCTGTTATCTCCACCTGCCATCTCCCTGTGTTCATGTGAAAGAAAACCCCTCAACCCATATTTTATAAGCTCAACTGAAGCCTTTCCCCCACATACCCACTCTTACCAGCAGATTCTGTATCTTTTTGTTATACTTGTCTGGACAGTCGTGATTGATACCTGCATACTGCCCTTCTAATCCCAACTGTGTAGCTCCATAGCAATTTCACTTCTGAGAGAGTTGTCTTTACATTTTACACTTGTGAGAGGCAAACTTTTCTGTCTATAGAATAAATGTGGGCACTTCACCATGCTTTCCAAGCCTTTGCCTATTTTTCTTTTCTTTTTTTTTTTTTAAGTTTCCACTATTCTCACTGGGAGAAAACTCAACCAATTACCTAGTTCAAAGGCATGTTTTAAAAGAAGCAATCAAATGAAAATGCATGAGATAGCCGTTGTTACTTTTTGTGTTTTAGCTGCTTATTTTCCAGTTCCTTTCTGAGGAGCATCCCCAGCAGAGATTGACCCTTATGTCATTGCATATATGACCTAGTTCAAGGGGAGTTCCCATGGTCCACCTTTCCACAAGCAATAGAGGTAAATGGGTTAGGAGGCTAAGCTATGACTTAAGTTAGCCAATGAAAGTCTTGCTGCCAAGTACATGGGACAGTGTAAGTCAGATTATTACAGTAGTGGTCTCAGCAGCACCTTCCTAAGGGTAATGAGAGTAATGTTGGCAGAGGCTACGGAGATGTTGGATAAGGTCTATCTCAACACAATCACCTATACCTTCTTACTGTGAATGAAACATTATGTTGCTGTCTTTATTTTAATTACTCAGCTCAATTTTTATGTACGTGTCAGTTGTCCTAATAAACTATAGTCTCCCTAAAATTAAGAGCTGTGTTTTCTTTGTCCTGTTTCTTACCTCCAGAGGTTGGCACAGCGCTGGATGGGGTTGAGTGGTAATGGGAAGAACAGGGGAAAGATCCACCAGTGCAATGACATGGAGGTGAAAGACAGTATAATCTGGTCCAGAATTCAAGTGGAAGAGAAGGGAGGCCTTCTCAGACCCCACTCTGAAATTCATTTTCTCTGTGGGGTAGATTAATTGCAAAAATGACCCAAATTCTTTACCCTTCCTATATCCTCGTCCTTTGTCATATAACTTTGCAGTGCCTCACACTCTAACTCTGGGCGTAACCCTCTGACTTCTTTTGACCCATGGGGTATTAGCATGCGTGACACAAGCACAGGTTTGAAAGTGTTTGTACAGTTGCTCTCGGTTACTGTTGTAGTTCTGCCACTGCTGTGAGAACTTATCTGGACTACCCTGAAGGAGGATGAAGGACAAGTTGTCCTTGATTGTCCTGGTTGAGGCCCTATTAGGTCAGCAGACAGACTGTCAATCTAGCAAGTCTAGACAAGAGCAGCAGAACTACCAGACAGCTCATGGCTGAATACGCACGATGGGAAAGCCCAGGTGGCATCAACTGATGCTCCTCTCC
Organism: Mandrillus leucophaeus; assembly: GCF_000951045.1. NCBI lineage: Eukaryota > Metazoa > Chordata > Mammalia > Primates > Cercopithecidae > Mandrillus > Mandrillus leucophaeus. The sequence continues at coordinate 197,191 of NW_012101509.1, read as the reverse complement.
AGTCCTCTGAACCCTGCAGACACGGGAGCAAAATAAACATTGATTGTAGTATGCCACTGAGGGGTGTGCTTGTTTGTAGCACAGGATTTCGTGGCCGTAAATAACGAATACATCCTATAAAGAGCATATATAGAAATAAACAGAAGAATGGCAAAATGCTATTGAAAAGCAGATGCTGGGCAGGCAGCTAGTCTCATTCGGCAGCGTAATGACTCCCTTAAGCTCACCAGCCTGAAGCACGCATGATTAAAATTAGTGCATCAATAAATTTACCTATTACTACATGTCATCAGCTACTCAGGGACACTTGTCAGCTGTAGAAACTGAAACATTAAAGTTTCTGGAGTTTAGTGTTTGTGGAGCAGAGAAATGGTACGAGATGAGGCTGGTGACACAAGAAGGAACCAGACAGAGATGAGTTTGGATGCTTTCCTGGAGTTATCAGGATGCTCCAGGGATTAATGAAGTCAGTCAAATAAATGAGATATTCTGGTAGTGATGAACATTTCCTGGTATTAGTCAAGTGGGGGTGGGTCCTTCTTCTACCTTCATGAAAAACTGACTCTGTTCGTTGGTGAAAATGCCATCTGCTACTGCAAATTTTACTGGCCTTGTGGGCTTTTATTTGAAGAATATTTGCCAGGTTATGTAGCATATAATCACAGACATAGGGCACCTTTAGATGGTGTAATTTTTCAAGGCAGAAAAGCCTTCTGTTAAAAGGAAGACGGGAAGAAGACCAAATTAAATAACAATTATGAATAATACCCTACTCAGCCCTTAACAAAAGGCTCTGGATTTTATAATATGTTCCTGCCAAAGGCCATGTGTAATATTTCCTTGTTAGTAGCTCCCAACCACTATGAAATCCACAAAACCTCTCCCAGCTGTTGGAGACTTATTTTCTGTCCTTTCTCATCTGGGACACAGCCATAAGGTTTAGAAAATATGACTAAGTTTCCCAACTTGAATGACACTAATAGCAATTTTCGAAGGCTTTGGAGAAAGATGTAAGAAAACCACAGTGCATGTCTACTTAAAAACTGTTCTGTTTAATGGTTTGTAGTGTTCCAAAGGTGGGGGGTGAGACCTAGCTATTTAATAAACTGGCTTCCAATGACCTGACTAACGCTGGGATTTAATTAATAATCAACAGAAATAAAATTACAGTAAAAAGTTGAGGTTTTAAGCATTAAGAAGAAATTGAGCCAGTAGGTAAATTTACTCCTATTTTCTAAAAGCTCTTTATAGGACTTTAAACACGTGTGGGAAAGTTATGAATTCTCCTGTTAACATACGTGAGGCTGTAGTACCTAATTCTGCCTGAGTCAAATTTCTCTGGAATAAAGAATAGAAATATAAGGTTTGTGCTGTTGAGATTCACACACCAAATGAGGAGAAAGTACCTTGAAAGTAACTAAGGAAACCTGTGATGCATCCAGTCTTCATTTATTGGAAGTATCTAACCAGTTGTTTGGGATATCTACTGATAGCAAACGTCTATGGTGTCCACAACTGAGCCAGGCAAGATGCTAAGAACGTGTATTAACTTACTTAATTATTATAACAATATTTTAAAGTGGATACTGTTTTTATCCCCAGTTTTAGATAAATATGTTAAGGCTCAGAGAGGTTAATTATGTTGCCCAATATCACACAGGAGGTAGCCATCAAGCCCATGTCCAGGTGATGCTAGAGCTCATGATGTAATCACCACACTTGATTATTACTGCCTTTTGACACTACCTTTGTTCAGAAAGCAAAGTACTGGTGACCCTTTAATTCCAAAATATGGGGTCAGGGATTTTTTTATTGACTCTTGAGAATATTCTGATTAGATGAAGCAGTTACTGACAATACGTGTAGGGCAATCAAGAGGCCTTTTAATTTGTATCTAAGTATTGGTGTTTCTTTAAACTCTGCTATAAGTACTTAGCAATTCTTGGCTAGTTACATTAAATTGTTTCCTAAATTGACAAAGCATTATCTGTAATAGAAAAGGCATAATTACCTAGAAGGCTTACTATATTGCTACTTGTGCTGAAGAAAGCTTAGCCAGTTAGCTCTTGAAGCAATGGAGCAAGAAACTTGTGGATACCTCCTCCAGTCTTGCAAACCTAAATCAATAATGTAGTCATAAATGCCACAGAGAGTGCCAAGAACCTTGAATTTACAGGGCCTGCACATCCAGAGGAGCCATGGCCGAGGTCTTTTGCGATTAGTGCACCTTTTCCTTTTATCAGTAGGAGTGACCGCTGACATGTGTCTCCTTGTATTATCATATCATCCAAAGGTAAGGGTGAGTGCTCTCCCTTGCCTTTGTTGAAACTCTTGAATACCTTGGAAAATGTATGCTTCTTTAATGATGCCAGCCCTTGCATTCTTGTTGGGCAAATAAGGTTCAGAAGAATGTGTCCAGAGGTGTCTTAATACAGATTTTATGAATATTTAGGAATGTCAAGGTCAACAGATCAGGAGAGGATTGCCATTAGGAAGATGATTTGTTACAGATCCCAAGAGGAGCAGGCATGCTGTACCAGGTGAAACCATACAGGGGACATACTAGGGCCAGTCAAGAGGCAGAGGGAGAGAAGGAACTATGGACAAAAGCCTCCAGTGTGATTTCTGTAAGAAGAAACAGACAAGGCAGGGTAAGCAGGTATAGGATTGGCTTGTTTGAATAATTTCAGTGGGCTCAGGGTTGTAGGCACTATCCCTAGTTCACAGGTACCTGGACCTTAGATAATCAAGGCAGGTGGATAATGACAGGGAGTGTGATGGGGTGTGGGATCTGAATTGGTTTGCCTGCATTTGAAAGGCATGCTCCTGGGCTCTAGAAATTGGCTAGTTCTGGCAGGGGCAGCCCCTCCAGGGTTACCAAGGCCCCAGATGCTAAAGTATTAGAATACAGAAAACAAAAGACAAAGTTAATACGAAAAGAAACTTTGAAGAGTTCATTTTTCTAATGGGAAATATGGTGTGTGTGGGTGTGCGTGTTACACACACACGTACACACTTGGGGGTGTCTGTATGCCGATGCTGTGTTAATTTGTTTTACAGCATCACCTGAAGTCTTAGCGTTGTTATTGATTCAATATGCATTTCTAGGAAATGAGGATTCCACATGCACTATGTTATAAATAGCATATGTGTCCCTATCCATCTTTTATTGGCTTGGCCTGGGTCCAAAAAATCTAGTTAAGGAACACAAGAAGTGTTTTTTTATGAACTTTTCCTCCATTTCTAGGAAGTCATTGATTCTGGTTGGAGTTAGAGGTTCTATCATGGAGGTAATTATTTTAACCTCATTCTGACTGGCTCAGCTAAACTGACAGCTGTGGTCATTATTGAAGGTGGGCAATAGAAACAGAGGGAAAGGCCACCATTAAATAACAGCAGGCAGCTCATCCTCCTCTAGAGTATGACTGAAAGTTGTTCTTAAGAGTTGAGATTTTAATTAACCAATACTTCCATAGGAATATTTATTTATTAACTTATACTTTCTAACATTAACCTAGGCACCTTGAGATTATCCAAAGAGAAACTAAACAGGAAACTTATAGGTCTAAAATAAGTCTTAGTAACAGCTTCCTAAAGGCAAAAACCATTTATTCATTTGAAAATTCATTTGATAATTTGATCTCTTATTGAATCTTAAATATTTCCTGAACCTTGAGAAAGACATTATTTTCAATTGCTGTTGGGAACTCCAGAAAACCACAGAGATGGTAGAGACTATATATGTATTTGGGAAACAAGAAAATCAAGACATGGGACTCCAGAGTCATATAGACCTAATCTCAAATGTATCTATAGACCTCACTAGTCCTAGGACTTTGGGAAAATTGTTTAGATATCTAAGATTTGTTTCCTTCATTGGTTCAAGAAAGTAGTATTTTAAACAAATCATAGTGGAGGAAAGAGTTGATAAAATTAGAATTATCATGAGAATAACTGAAAATATTATGTGAATTACTCAACACTGTGCCCAACTCATATTAAATACTCACAAATTTCTTTGTCATTTTTAACTTTGTGATGAATGCAATGTGTTAAAGTAGAAAGACCTATTAAGAGTTGACACCCGGAAAGTAGGTCTGAGTCTCAATGCTGATTCTGCCCCTGCTAAGTGTGTAATCCTGAGTATGTTACTCAACATTTCTGAATCAGAAATAATCAAACCTACATTTCAAAGGTTTCCTGAAGCTGGAAGATAATGAATGTGAGATGCCCATAACTTATTATTTGTTGATTTCCAAAATAAGCGATAGCCGTAACTATTAGTGTTTTCTAGTGATTAACAATCTTAGACTCAAGATTATCAGCAATGCATTTCTGAGGGAGAAGAACGTAGGGCAGGAAGGTGAGAGAATCCTTTTGCTTTTTACTATGATCTGTTTTTCTTGGCATGCTGGAGCAGAGGTCACTGGTCGCCGTCTGTACAGAATGCCTGTGGTTCCACCCACCCAACCCAACATGCTTTTCGTCCAGTCTCCAGAACCTGCGTTGATGTCTGTCTTTGTGGCTATTTATGACCACAATTGGAGAAAGTCCAGCCAGCTGGGGGAGGCTTGTGTGTAACTGTGTGTTCCTGGGTACCTGCCAGTGGACTCATTTTGCTGGAGGAATGTGTAATATGTGCTGAGATTCCTGGGGCCTCAGAGTGGGAGGACAGTCACTCAGGGCCAAGGGGACCTGGAACCTGGGGAAGAAGGGTATGCAGCAGGCTGTGAAGCCAGGTCTTTACATGGAGGGTGTCAGAGATACCAGCCCACCCTCAAAGGGTTTGCTTTATTCCCAGTGTGAGGGACTGAGAAGGGTCTGTGAATAGAGCCAG
>NW_012101509.1:187829-190370 GCF_000951045.1 Mandrillus leucophaeus | reverse complement strand
CATATACACCATGGAATACTATGCAGCCATAAGAAAGGATAAGTTTGTGTCCTTTGTAGGGACATGGATGGAGCTGGAAACCATCATTCTCAGCAAACTATCACAAGAACAGAAAACCAAATACCGCATGTTCTCACTCATAGGTGGGAACTGAACAATGAGATCACTTGGACACAGAAAGAGGAACATCACACACGGGGTCCTATTGTGGGGAGCGGGGAGAGGGGAGGGATAGTATTAGGAGATATACCTAATGTAAATGACGAGTTAATGGGTGTAGCCCACCAACATGGCACATGTATACATATGTAACAAACCTGCACGTTGTGCACATGTACCCTAGAACTTAAAGTATAATAATAATAATAATAAAGAAATGTAAGTTACTTATACAATTCTATTCAGAAATTCAATGCCTGCTGTTATTAGTATGTTCTCATGCTGCTAATAAAGATATACCTGAGATTGGGTAATTTCTAAAGGAAAGGAGGTTTAATGGACTCACAGTTCCACATGGCTGGGGAGGCCTCACAATCACCGCAGAAGGCAAAGGAAGAGCAAAGGGATGACTTCAATGTCAGCAGGCTAGAAAGTGTGTGCAGGAGAACTCCCCTTTATAAAACCATGAGAACTTGTAAGATTTATTCGCTATCAGGAGAATGGCATGGGAAAGACCCGCCCCCATGAATCAATGACCTCCTACCAGGTTACTCCCAAGACATATGGGAATTATAGGAGCCGCAATTTAAGATGAGATTTGGGTGGGGACACAGCCAAACCATATCACCTGCAAATCTGGGCCGTAGAAATAACAAAACACTGTAATCTATAAGTGTATATGGGTGAGTATTGAGATGATTGGCTGGTAGAAAAAACATGATTTATATTATAAGTTTACATATAAAAGTATCTCCATTATGGCATTATTACCATCAACAAAATAGCCATCAACAGAGAATGGTTGAATAAATTGTGGTGTAATTAGATAGATAGCAGTGAACTAGTTTTCTAACTCTGTTTTGAGGTGACTTCCCTTTCCAGCCACTACTCTCTTTCTTCATTCTCTTTTGAAGAAATCCTTTAAAAAAACATGGTCTCGGCTGAGCGGAGTGGCTCATGCCTGTAATCCCAGCACTTTGGAAGGCCGAGGAGGGTAGATCATGAGGTCAGGAGATCGAGACCATCCTGGCTAACATGGTGAAACCCTGTCTCTACTAAAAATACAAAAAAATTAGCCGGGTTTGGTGGCACGCGCCTGTAGTCCCAGCTGCTCAGCAGGCTGAGGTAGGAGAATCGCTTGAATCCAGGAGGCGGAGGCTGCAGTGAGCCGAGATTGCGCCACTGCACTCCAGCCTGGTGACAGAAGGAGACTCTGTCTAGGAAAGAAATATGGTTGCTGCTCTCTGATTTCAACTCCTTTTTTTCCCCATTCTTTTTTTAATTTTCATTTTAAGATTTTTATTTGAAACCCTTTTTTTAAATATTATTACACTTTAAGTTCTAGGGTACATGTGCACAACATGCAGGTTTGTTACATATGCATACATATGCCATGTTGGTGGGCTGCACTCATTAACTCGTCATTTACATTAGGTATATCTCCTAATGCTATCCCTACCCCCTCCCCTCACCCCACAACAGGCCCCGGTGTATAATGTTCCCCTTCCTGTGTCCAAGTGTTCTTATTGTTCAATTCCCACCTATGAATGAGAACATGCAGTGTTTGGTTTTTTGTCCTTGTGATAGTTTGCTGAGAATGATGGTTTCCAGCTTCATTCATGTCCCTACAAAGGACATGAACTCATCGTTTTTTATGGCTGCCTAGTATTCCATGGTATATATGTGCCACATTTTCTTAATCCAGTCTATCATTGTTGGACATTTGGGTTGGTTCCAAGTCTTTGCTTGGGCCACAGAAGGAGACTCAGTCTAAAAAAAAAAAAAACAACGTGGTTTCTGCTCTCTGATTTCAACTCCTCTTCTTTTCCCTATTCTTTTAAGCTCCTATCATCCAGCAAGGCTGCTCTTGCACAGGTTATTAACGCTGCACCCAGCAGTTAATTCTGAGAACTCACTCAGAATCCTCTGCAACATTTAACACAGTTGATCACTACTCCCTCTGGAAACACTTTCTTCACTGAACTTCCAGCAAGTTTGACTCTTGATTTTCTTGCTACATTATTGATTGCTCCTCAGCCTCCTCTTCTGGTATTTCCTTTTTGGCCCTACCTTAATGTTGAATATCCCAGGGCTCAGGCCTTGGTGTTCCCTGCCCTATCTAGACTCACTCTCTCGGTGACCTCATCTAGGCTTATGGCTTAAACAACAACTAGACTCTAACTACTAATTTATATTCGGTATACAGCAGGGGCTTAAACACTTGTAGAAGGAAGGAAAGGAAAGGAGAGGAGAGGAGAGGAGAGAAGATGAGAAGAGAGGGGAGGAGAGGGGAGGGGACGGGGAAGAAAGCTGCCAAACCAATATTGCAGATTTCAGAAATTGAACTTCACTATTTCCTTTCATTCATTCCCATTTACACAG
>NW_012101509.1:184539-187711 GCF_000951045.1 Mandrillus leucophaeus | reverse complement strand
AAAGAAAGAAAGAAGTTAATATTGTTAACTTGAAAAAGTGGACACTAGAGGTATTAAAAAGCTAACTATAAGAGCATGAATTCTTGAGCCCAGGTAACCTGAGTTCGAACTTAGAATGTTTCACGTCCAAACTATGTAATTTTGGGCAAGTTATTTAATTTGTTGATGCTTCAGTTTTCTCATCTGTAAAATGGGGACAACAATAACAGCGATCTTATTTGCTTGGAGGTAGTTCCTAGACCTAAACATGCTAGGACATGTGAAATACTTCAAACGGTACCTGTATAATAGAATGCCTTGTACAAGAATATCCTAATGATTTAAAAGTGGTGAAAAGCTAGTTAAACATGATTCCAATGCACAAATCATCAAATGAAATAATTCTATACATTTCTCGATCTTTATTTGAGACGATACCTTAGGCAGTGTTAATCAATGAGTGACGTCTTGGGAAAATATATTTTTAATATTTAAAATTAAAGAGAAATTAATTTCTGGGATATGCCTCAATTCCAAATTAGCAGAATAAAGCAGAAAACTATAGTAGAAAAATGGGCAAAGTGACCAGGCAATTTAGAGAAATGGCAGCACAGGTGTCTGAAGAATATACAAAGATATGCTTGAGTTCATCAGAAATCACAGGAATGAACATTAAAACAATGAGATACTACTTTTCACCAATTGGAATGGTAAAAAATAGAAATATTGAGACTATCATTTGTTGTCAGGACTTTAAGGGACATGAAATTTTATGCACTGTTGATGGAAAGTAAAGTGTGGCAACCATTCTGGGAGGCATGTAAACAATTTTCCTGTGTGTATAGACCAGAAAAATTCTTGCAAATGTTTGTAAGGGATCACATACAAGCCTGTTTTTCAGTGTTATTTTTGGTGTCAAGGAACTGAAGCCAACCAAAGCTAATATTTGAGGAAATAAATAAGTGATGGATGTTCACTCAGGCACTGTGGGCATCAGTAAGGAACACAAACTAGATGTTCATAGCTACACGGGTAGATCACACCAAAAGTACTGCGTTAGAAAAAGAGGTGGGTTACAACATAACATAATTTGTGTGAATTAAAACACACATACAATAAATAAAAGTTGTTATCTTATAAGAACATACTATTAATAACATTTAAGGGCATATATTGAGTGCTTTACATTGGTTATCTGTGGACTAGTGAATGGGACTGGACACCAAAGAACTGGGGGAAAAGGTGAATTAAACTCCACTGTTACCTGCAGGGATAGATTATGTCAGTGTTCCTAAGATGACTAGCTCAGCTCTTTACACTTAAAGTTTAACTTAAACAACAAAAAGGACATTTTTCTATGTAGACATTGACATGACATAAAACCCAAAAACATTTCCAAATATATTTAAAACTGAGTTTATTCTATACATTATAGTGTTCTAAGAGCAATAAAAGGAATCATCTTTGACATGATTTTTAAAACTTATTTTTATTGATAGTCTTGCATCATCTTTCTTTGAAGTTTCTATCAATGTCCAAAAGAAATTTTAACTCTTTATTGCCCCCAAATTATACTTTTCCTTGTAGTTGCAAAATTTGCAAATGTTTCTGTCCATTTGCCAGTGGGCCAAGGCTGAAAAATTGTACAGTTGACCTTGAACAAAACAGAGTTTAGGGGTGCTGACCCTCCAAGCAAGTGAAAATCCACATACAACTTTAACTAGAAAACTTAATTACAAATAGCCTACTGTTGACCTGAAGCCTTTCCAATAACACAAACTGTTGATTAACACTGATTTTGCATGCTGTATCTACTGTATACTGTATTCCTATAATAAAGTAAGCTAGAAAAGAGAAAATGTTACATAGGAAATCATGAAAAGTCTTACAATAATAACATAGTTGGCTAACACATAGCAGATTAACACACGTTTTGTATATTATATATATAATATGTACTGCACTCTTATAATCAAATATGCAAGAGAAAAGAAAATGTTTTTTAAAAAATCATAAGGAAGAGAAAAAACATATTTCCTGTTCATGAAGTGGGAGTGGATCATCACGAAGGTTTTCGTCCTCATTGTCTTCACAGTGAGTAGGCTGCAAAGAAGGGAGAAGAGGAGGTGTTGGTCTTGTTGTTTCAGGGGTGGCAGAGGCAGAAGAAAATCCACATCTAAATGTACCAGCACGGTTCAAATCCATGTTATTCAAGGGTCAACTGTATACATTATTGAACTAAGCAGACTAAATGCATACAAGAGTCCACTGATTGTTTCAATTTGTACAACCAACCACTATATGGTTTGTTACATTCTTGCACAACTGTCACATCATCTGTGACCCAATTTCTATTGGAACACCTCCTCTTGCCAGACCCTTTAGACTTATCTCCCTCGACCTCTGCAGCTTGCATTTGCCTTTCCCTTTGCTAATTGGCCAAGTTCTACCCATTTCTCTAAAAGTAAGCTGCAGTAACACTTTCCAAGGTGTTTCCCCCATTGAAAGTGACGTGCACAATAATATCTTGGCTTCCTTATCCAAGTAGAGTCATCTGGGTACTCAATCAGTTAGCTGAAGGGACAGGAGTTAGTATTTTCAACTGGAAGACCTTTCACCTGGCTAGTGGAAGAGGTGATTCAAAACTGTTTTATGAGGCTTCTGGGGAAATAATCACAACAGAAGAGTTCAGAATCATATGTGTGCGAAACTTGGTGTTTAATCACCTGTGCATTCCTTTTGTGATATTCACTGAAAGACTGTCGACCTGTGAAGGAGAACAATAGACTGGCCAGCATTCACATTCATTGTTCCCTTGATTGACAGCTAAACAAAGACTTGGTGTTATTCTTCCCAATAAAGGCTACAAACCTCCTACACAAATTGCTAAAGAGTATTTTTAAATTTATGTGTTTTGCAATGCCAAGGTTAGATTTCGTTTTTGTTGTATGTGTGAGTGGCAAAATATCCTATAAGTGATAATGAGATTGTTGAAATGAGGTGAAATTCTTTTATTGAACAGTCCTGTATTGTCGGTGAATAACTTGTAAAGAAGAATCTTGATTTTCATATTAGTCAGGGCTCTCCAGAAAAACAGAATCAATAGGATGTGTGTGTGTGTGTGTGTGTGTGAGAGTGAGTGTGTGTATCAATGAATTTATTTTAAAAACTGGAATGCTCTGAAGGCCTGAGA
>NW_012101509.1:178075-182234 GCF_000951045.1 Mandrillus leucophaeus | reverse complement strand
ATTTCAGCTACTAGCACATTAGCAGCTACCCACTCCCCATCCCTCAATCCCATGGTAGGCAGATCCCTCCAATCCCCTGGAGCAGCTTGCTGATAGCTTAAAGGGGAAGGAGTGGGCCAAAAGAACCCTAGTCTTTAAGTATTGGGTGACTGTGATTTGATATTGATTGCTGCTTCTGACCACAGAAGTCCAGACAATGAGGCTGTGACCATTGTTTTCATACCCCTTCCCATTGTTGCAAGCTTCTTCTGCTCTGACTGAGGTGATTTCCAGAGAAGTTAAAGGACTGATGCCATCCCCCTCATTTCATTTTTTTCTTCATCTTTTTTTTTTTTTTTGAAAGTCAGACATTGAAGAGTAGAATATACAAAAGCAACTACATAAATAAGAAAATTTAGAAAGTCACCATGCATGCTCAGGGGTAGGCACAAGCTCAGAAAAGACCTGAGAATACATTAAGCTTACAACTTAGGCTGATCTTTCACACAGAGACAGTCTATAACTATGAAGAAACAAAACAAAAAACAGCACCCCAAAAAATCTCAAGGTTAATAAAAAAAACTGAAACAGGAAAGTATGACCCATTCAAAAGAAAAAGTAAATCAATAAAAACTGTCTCCAAAAAAGACCTAATGACAGAACTACTAGAAAAAGACTTTAAGACAACAGCCTTAAAGATTCTTAAAGAACCAAAGGATGACACAGAGAAAGTCAATAATAAAATATATGAACAAATAAAATATGTCTAAAGAGATACAAAAACCTAACATAAGCCACACATATAAAAATTCTGGAGCTGAAAAATTAAAATAAAAACGAAAATGAAAATCCACTGGGTTATTTTAGAGACAGATTTGAGCAAGAAAAAAAAAACTATTTCAAAGATAGGACAAAAAAATTGTCAAGTCTGAGAAACAGAAAGAAAAATGGATGAAGAAAACTGATCAGAGCATCAGAGCATACGTGACCTGTAGGACACCTTCAAGGAGACCAACATAGATGTTATGGCACTGCCAGAAGGGTAAGATAGGGTAAAAGGGGCAGAGATAATATTTAAAGAAATAATGTCTGAAAACTTTTCTAATTTGATGAAAGACATGAATATAAACATCTAAGAAGCTCAATAAACTCCCACTCCAAAAAGGATGAACTATAAGAGAATCACACTGAGAAACATTATAATCAAGCTGTCTAAAGCCAAAGAGAGAATTTTGAAAGCAGCAAGAGAGAAGTAACACATCACATACAAAGGATCTTCAATACGATCATCAGTTGATTTTTTTGTCAGAAACTAGAAGTCCAGCAAAAAACAAAAAATGAACAAAAGAGACCCCTGTTGTCCAAGAATCACATATCCAGCAAAACGATCCTTCAAAAGAGAGAGAGAAATAAGGACATTCCCAAATAAACAAAAGCTGAGGGAGTTTATCACTGCTGGACTTGCTGTCCAAGAAGTGCTCAAGAGAGTCTTGCATGTTGAAATGAAAGAAAACTAGACAGTAACTCCAAGTCATATGAAGAAATAATGATCTTAATCAATGTAAATACATGGGCTATTATTAAAACTAGTATTATCGTAATGATGATGTGTGGCACCATTTTTTTGTTTGTTGTCTGCATAATTAAAGAGACTAACACATTAAGAAACTAGTCTAAAAGCTAAATATTGCATATTTCTCTTTCTACACTATTTAGGATTAGTTTGCCTTTAAAAATTAATAGTTTATGTTTTTGGACACATGATGTATAACAATGAAGTTTTGTGGTATGAATAATAGAAAGAAATGAGGACAAAACTCTTAAAAGAGTAGAGTTTTGTACTAAAAACTATAAAAAGGGCAGCATTATGTAAGTTAAACTGGCATAAATTTAACTTAAGGGTATTACAATTTTAGGATTTGAGTATAATCCTCATATTAACTACAAAGAAATATGTAAAGATTTTACACAAAAAGAAACAAGAAAGGAATTTAAAAGTTTAATTACAAAAAAAAAAAAAACCTAAGCACAAAAGAAGACAGTAATGCAGGAAGTGAGGGACAAAAAGCTATAGGTATATAGAAAACAATCAGCAAAATAACAGAAGTAATTCCCTCCTTATCAGTAATTACTTTAATTGTAAATAGACTAAATTCTCCATTCAAAAGACAGAAATTGCCAAAATAGATTTCTAAAATTATCCAATTATTTATTGTCTACAAGAAATTCACATTAGATCCAAAGATACAAATAGATTGAAAGTGAAAGGATGGAAAATAATATTCCATGCAAATAGTAATCAAAAAGAGAGTAGAGGTGGCTATACTAACATCAAGCAAAATAGATTTTAAGTTTTAAAAAAGTTACAAGAGAGAAAAAGAACATTATATAAATAATAAAAGATTCAATACAGCAAGAACATACAATTATATACATTTACAAAGCTAATAGCAGACCATCAAAATATATGAAGTAAAAATTTACAGAATTGAAGGGAGAAATAAACAACACTATAGTGATAGTTATAGACTTTAGTACCCTACACTCAATATTTGATAGAGCCACCAGACAGAAGATAAGTAAGGAAATGGAGAATTTGAACAATGCAATAAGTCAAACAGATCTAACTCACATACAGAACACGTTTTCCAACAGCAACAGAAAATACATTCTTCTCAAGTGCACCTGAGACATTTTCATGATAGACTATATGTTAGGCCACAAGTTAAATCTCTCCATATCTAAAAACGTAGATGTCATACAACGTGTATTCTCTGACCACAACAGAATGAAGTGAGAAATCAGTAACTGGAGAGAAACTAAAAAATTATGTATTTGCAGAAATTAAACAATAAAGTCTTACGCAACCAATGGATCAAATGAGAAATCACAAGGGAAACTAGAAATTGGAGAAAAATGAAAATAAAAACACAATATGCCAAAACTTATCAGACACAGAGGAAGCTGTGCAAATGAAGCAATTTATAGCTATATATGCTTACATTATAAAACAAGAAGCACTCAAATCAAAAACAACTTTACAATTTAATGAACTAGAGAAAGGAAACAAACAAACCCAAAGGTAACAGAAGTCAAGAAATAAAGTTTACAGCAGAAATAAAATAAAATTGAGAATAGAAAAATAGTTAAAAACAATCAATAAAACCAAAAGATTCTTCCTTGAAAAACTGAATCAAATTAACATTTTTAATTTTATTAAGTTAGATGGACTAAAAATAAAAAGACTCAATCTACTAAAATAAGAAATGAAAGTGGGAACATTATTGCCAATTGTACAGAAATAAAAAGGACTATAAGAGCATACTAGAAGACTACAGAAATTGCATAACATAGATATAATAGGCAAATTCTTGGAAACACAAAACTAACCAAAAGGAAACCAGTTACCAACTCTTTCTATGAAGGACCGTTAGCCTGATACCAAAGCTAGACAAAGATACTACAAGAAAAAAAAACTTCATCACCTTTATAAACATTGATACAAAAAATCTCAACAAAGTTCTAGCAAACCATGTTAAAAGGATTTATACCATTACCAACTGGAATTTATTTCTGGAATGCAAAGATGGTTTAACATATAAAAATGGGTAAATGTAATATATCACATTAATACAATTTTTAAAACCACATGTGACTATCTTCATTGATACAGAAAAAAGCATTTGACAAAATTCAAGCCATCTTTTGAGAGAAACACTAAACAAACTGAGAAAAAAAGGAAATAACCTAAATATTAAAAAAACCCTATATATGTAAAACCCACAGCAAATATCATACTCAGTGCTGAAAACTGAAACCTTTACTCTAAGATAAGGAACATGGCAAAAATGCTTGCTTTTACCACTTCTGTTCAGCATAATAATAGAAGTTCTACTCAGAGCAATTTGACAAATAATAATAATAACAAAAGGCATTTAAATTGGAAAGGAAAAAATAAAATTATCTCTATTAACAGATGACATGATCTTACATGTAGAAAATCTAAAGATAAAACAAACAAAACCCCAGTTAGAATTAATAAAAAATTCAGCAAAGTAGTAAAATATAAAATCAACATGAAAAAAATCAGTCGCATTTCTATAAACTAACAGTCAACACTCTCACAAGAAAATACTTTAGGGATTGCATTGGGAGTTATACCTGATGTAAATGACGAGTT
>NW_012101509.1:172741-178025 GCF_000951045.1 Mandrillus leucophaeus | reverse complement strand
CTTGGTGTTATTCTTCCCAATAAAGGCTACAAACCTCCTACACAAATTGCTAAAGAGTATTTTTAAATTTATGTGTTTTGCAATGCCAAGGTTAGATTTCGTTTTTGTTGTATGTGTGAGTGGCAAAATATCCTATAAGTGATAATGAGATTGTTGAAATGAGGTGAAATTCCTTTATTGAACAGTCCTGTATTGTCGGTGAATAACTTGTAAAGAAGAATCTTGATTTTCATATTAGTCAGGGCTCTCCAGAAAAACAGAATCAATAGGATGTGTGTGTGTGTGTGTGTGTGTGAGAGTGAGTGTGTGTATCAATGAATTTATTTTAAAAACTGGAATGCTCTGAAGGCCTGAGAACTGGGAGCTCCAATGTCTGAGGGCGGGAGAAGATAGATATTCCAGTTCAAGAAAAGAGAAAGAAAATTTACCCTTCCTTCACCTTTTTGTTCTGCTTAGCTCCTTAATGGATTGGTTGATGCCTTTCCACATTGGTGAGGGTGGATCTTCTCTCTCAGATACTCATTCAAACGCTAATTTCTTCTGGAAACACCCTCCCAGACACACCCAGAAATAGTGTTTTACCAGCTATCTGAGCATCTTTTAGCGTGGTCAAGATGGCACATAAAATTATCCACCACAATTATGTACTATTTGTGGTCAACCTGTAAAGAAGAATCTTATAGAATACACATTGCAAGTAATGCTTTGGAGAGTATGAAAGTAAATCTCAAAGCAGCCCTGAACTCATGAAATCTATGAAAAGAATGGGAGCATTTAAAAACTCAAATAAGACAAAGAAGAAGACTATTCTTCTTGTCCATTTTGACTATAGACAATATGAAGAACAAAGATATGATAATGAATAGATGAATACTAATTAAATAATTGAATGGAATGGTTTCAATTATCAAACTTGTTTTGCTATTTCTTATAACACGAATCTTCAATGGTCACAGCTCATGGAGGTAAGTGCAGCACTAGAAATAAAGAAGACATGATGTCGTTTAACAAACCAAACGATAACTTATTCTTGCATAGCACACAGCTAAATAGCACAGTTTCTTTTGTATCACTGTGATGACCAGAGTAATAACACTTGTTACTGACTCTAATGATTATACCCAGGTCCTTCTACTGAGGCCTTTAATAACTATTTTCTGGGAGAGAGCTTATTTTTAAAGGGGAATGATTTTATAATAAATATCTTATAAAGCTCTCTTTGAGCTCTTCTTAAAATGAGATTTATAAATGGTGGACTTTAATACAGAGACCTCTGTACCTCTAAAAGGGAGAGGAATTATATGGTCTAGAAAGATACAGTTAGCTACTCTGTAAGTGCACAGTACTATCTGTTTGTGTTTTAACTTGTACATCTCTGTTTATGAATAATTTTGATCATCTTGTTATGCACGTATTTGCTTTAGTTTTCTTTTCTATACCTCCTGTTTGTATCTTAAGCCTGGTGTATTTGGGGGAGAAAATGTTCTTTTGAATCAGCAGAAGATTGATTTCTGTTCTAGATATTAATTCCTTTTTTTATTTTAAACACAGGGCAAAGCTCCAGTTAAATTCATAGCTTTGTTTTTTACATTTATGATGCTAATCCTTCCAGATTTCAATTTTTTATACGTGGTTAGATAAAGATCTGGATTCATTTTTCACATGAAAATGAACCAATAGTGCTCATGCCATCTACTAAATAATTTGTCCTTTTCCCATTAATTTCTTGTGCCAACTTTATCATATATTTAGATGTCATATGCTAATGAGCCTGTTCCAGAACTACTTATTATCAAATTAGTCAATTTGCCTGTTTTTACACCAATAAAACACTATTTATATTACTACAGTCTTACTATATGTCTTGATACCTGGTAGAGGCAAGTTTCCCCTTTTTACTATTTTTAAAGTTAATTTAGCTATTTTTAGTCAACTTAAAGTTCTAGAATAGGTTTACTAAGTGTGTTAAAACCATATAATTATAATTTTTATTGAGCTTGCATCAAATTTGTATCTTAATCTGGAGAGAATCAATATCTTTAAAATGTTATCCAGTCTAAAAGCATGGAAACTTTTCCACTTATTCAGATTACCTTTTATGTCCTGTTTGGAGTTTTAATGTTTTGCCCATAGGAATCTAGTGATTCTGGTTAGTTTAATTCGTAGGGACCTTACTATGATGCTACATTATGTAATATTTTATTTTCAAACATTTTTAGTTGCTCATTTCTCATGTAAAGAAAGAACGTTGATTTCTCAAGAGTGATACTGTATCAGGAATCATTGTTGAACTCTTATAAACTCTAACAGTTTATCTATTGATTTCATTACTTTTTAAAAGGTAGAAAAAAATCGTCTTTAAGGATTATATCTTTACTTACATATTAATACCTATTTTTTTCATTTCCTTGCTTCAAATATTATTGCTGATGAGAGATGCATTCATGTCTTGCTAATGATACTAGATTTGTGGCCAAAGTTTGCCAATCAGTTGTTTTATTTGCTTATTAGTTTGTTTCATTATGTAATGCTCATCAAGTTGAGGACATTTCCATTGATTTCCTATTTGTTTTTGTTGTTATTATTTGTTTAACCACTAATGGCGCTGAAGCTTATTATGTTCTTTTTCAAAATTAAATGTATCAATTGATTTTTCTTCTTTAATCTTTATAAATTTAGCTAACTTGTGGTGAATTTTACTAATGGAGTCTCTGATCATTGTACTTGATCAACATGTATTATTTTGAACGCATGATCAGTTTTATTTAGCAAATGATTTCTTTCAATTTATACAATTATGGTTATAAGTGAAAAGGGCAGAAATTAGAAAGATAGCTAACACCAGACATGGACAGATGTTCAGATAAAAGAGACTTAATATACTGCTGACTAATGGATTTATACATTCTAATAACCCTAAAATTTCTCTTTGAGATATACATTCCACATAGTTCTATCAGTAATTTTGCTTGAAGCTACTCACTGCAGTTCATTTGTGTTGACAGAGTTAGAAGCCTCCTGGGTATCCATCACTTGGAGAGTGAATAGGTAATATACGTTGGACATACAATATGGAGAATTTTTCAGCAATAAAAATCAAATCATAAAGGAATATTTTGGAAATGTAGCAGAGTAGAAAGCAGCAGGAATCTGTCTCCTTACCTAGACAACAATTACAATGGCAGAATACGTCTAAAGTAACTACTTTGGGACTTTGAAGTCTATTGAAGGCTTAAAACTTCCAGAGGAAGCCTTGCTTCGTAAATTGCTGTTCATTTCAGCCAATTTCAGCTACTAGCACATTAGCAGCTACCCACTCCCCATCCCTCAATCCCATGGTAGGCAGATCCCTCCAATCCCCTGGAGCAGCTTGCTGA
Organism: Mandrillus leucophaeus; assembly: GCF_000951045.1. Taxonomy (NCBI): domain Eukaryota; kingdom Metazoa; phylum Chordata; class Mammalia; order Primates; family Cercopithecidae; genus Mandrillus; species Mandrillus leucophaeus. The sequence continues at coordinate 174,648 of NW_012101509.1, read as the reverse complement.
TAGCTTAAAGGGGAAGGAGTGGGCCAAAAGAACCCTAGTCTTTAAGTATTGGGTGACTGTGATTTGATATTGATTGCTGCTTCTGACCACAGAAGTCCAGACAATGAGGCTGTGACCATTGTTTTCATACCCCTTCCCATTGTTGCAAGCTTCTTCTGCTCTGACTGAGGTGATTTCCAGAGAAGTTAAAGGACTGATGCCATCCCCCTCATTTCATTTTTTTCTTCATCTTTTTTTTTTTTTTTGAAAGTCAGACATTGAAGAGTAGAATATACAAAAGCAACTACATAAATAAGAAAATTTAGAAAGTCACCATGCATGCTCAGGGGTAGGCACAAGCTCAGAAAAGACCTGAGAATACATTAAGCTTACAACTTAGGCTGATCTTTCACACAGAGACAGTCTATAACTATGAAGAAACAAAACAAAAAACAGCACCCCAAAAAATCTCAAGGTTAATAAAAAAAACTGAAACAGGAAAGTATGACCCATTCAAAAGAAAAAGTAAATCAATAAAAACTGTCTCCAAAAAAGACCTAATGACAGAACTACTAGAAAAAGACTTTAAGACAACAGCCTTAAAGATTCTTAAAGAACCAAAGGATGACACAGAGAAAGTCAATAATAAAATATATGAACAAATAAAATATGTCTAAAGAGATACAAAAACCTAACATAAGCCACACATATAAAAATTCTGGAGCTGAAAAATTAAAATAAAAACGAAAATGAAAATCCACTGGGTTATTTTAGAGACAGATTTGAGCAAGAAAAAAAAAACTATTTCAAAGATAGGACAAAAAAATTGTCAAGTCTGAGAAACAGAAAGAAAAATGGATGAAGAAAACTGATCAGAGCATCAGAGCATACGTGACCTGTAGGACACCTTCAAGGAGACCAACATAGATGTTATGGCACTGCCAGAAGGGTAAGATAGGGTAAAAGGGGCAGAGATAATATTTAAAGAAATAATGTCTGAAAACTTTTCTAATTTGATGAAAGACATGAATATAAACATCTAAGAAGCTCAATAAACTCCCACTCCAAAAAGGATGAACTATAAGAGAATCACACTGAGAAACATTATAATCAAGCTGTCTAAAGCCAAAGAGAGAATTTTGAAAGCAGCAAGAGAGAAGTAACACATCACATACAAAGGATCTTCAATACGATCATCAGTTGATTTTTTTGTCAGAAACTAGAAGTCCAGCAAAAAACAAAAAATGAACAAAAGAGACCCCTGTTGTCCAAGAATCACATATCCAGCAAAACGATCCTTCAAAAGAGAGAGAGAAATAAGGACATTCCCAAATAAACAAAAGCTGAGGGAGTTTATCACTGCTGGACTTGCTGTCCAAGAAGTGCTCAAGAGAGTCTTGCATGTTGAAATGAAAGAAAACTAGACAGTAACTCCAAGTCATATGAAGAAATAATGATCTTAATCAATGTAAATACATGGGCTATTATTAAAACTAGTATTATCGTAATGATGATGTGTGGCACCATTTTTTTGTTTGTTGTCTGCATAATTAAAGAGACTAACACATTAAGAAACTAGTCTAAAAGCTAAATATTGCATATTTCTCTTTCTACACTATTTAGGATTAGTTTGCCTTTAAAAATTAATAGTTTATGTTTTTGGACACATGATGTATAACAATGAAGTTTTGTGGTATGAATAATAGAAAGAAATGAGGACAAAACTCTTAAAAGAGTAGAGTTTTGTACTAAAAACTATAAAAAGGGCAGCATTATGTAAGTTAAACTGGCATAAATTTAACTTAAGGGTATTACAATTTTAGGATTTGAGTATAATCCTCATATTAACTACAAAGAAATATGTAAAGATTTTACACAAAAAGAAACAAGAAAGGAATTTAAAAGTTTAATTACAAAAAAAAAAAAAA
>NW_012101509.1:165056-168005 GCF_000951045.1 Mandrillus leucophaeus | reverse complement strand
AAAAAAAAAAAAGAAAAAAAAAAAAAGAAAATACTTTAAAATTATATTTGTAATAACATCCAAAAGAGTAAAATAGTAATCAGTTAAGAAGGTAAAAAGACTTGCATAATGAAAAGTACCAAATGTATCTGAAATAAATGAAAGAAAACATAAAGAAATTGAAAGACATTCTGTCTTCATAGACTGGGAAGACAGTATTATTATGTCAATACTGTTTGCTTTAATCCATTTTGGCTGTCATATTAGCATACCACAGATTGGGTAATTTATAAAGATATAAAACTATTTTCTCAGAGTTCTGGAGGCTAGGAAGTCCAAAATCAAAGAGTCAATTTCTGGTGTCTGGTGAAGGGCTTTTGGCTACATCCTCAGATGGGGAAGACTGAGGAGTAAAAAGGACAAACTTCATCAAGCTCTTTTATAATGTTACTTCGTTTGTGAGGGCAAAGCCCTCATATCCTAAAATGCTCCATCTCCCAACACTGTTACATTTTAGATTAAGTTTTCAAAATATGAATTTGGGGTAACACATTTAAACCACAGTATTACTTAAAGTAATCTATAGACTTAATGTAATCTCTACCAAAATCCCAAAAACATTATTTACAGAAATGGAAATACCCATTCTAAAATTAATATGGAATTTTAAAGAGACCCTGGATAGGAAAGATAATCCTGAAAAAAAATGGAATAAAGCTGGAAGACTCTGGTCTGGGAAAACTGGATATCTATATGCAAAATTTGAGATTAAACCCTTTCCTAACAACATATATAAAAATTAACTTAAAGTGCACCTATGACCTAAATGTAAGACCTAAATGTATAAATCTCCTAAAATAAAATAAGACAAAAGTTTTGTAATATTACATTTGGCAATGCTTTATTGGATATGACACCAGTGGCCAAAGCACTAAAGCTAAAATTTGACAAATTAAACTTCATGAAAAAAATTTTAAAATGTATCAGAAGACACTATCAGCAGAGTAAAAAGGCAGCCCACAGAATGGGATAAAATATTTGCAAATCATATATCAGACAAGTGATTAGTATCCAAAATATAGAAAGAACTTTTAAAATTAAACAATGAGAAGATAAATGACCTGATTTTAAAATGGGCAAAACACTTTGATAGACATTTCTCCAAGGAAGATTCACAAATGGTCAATAAGCATGGAAAGATGCTCAACATCACTATTAGGGAAATGCAAATCACAACTATGGGAAAACCATGACACCCATTAGGATGGCTGTAATCTAGAAAAAAAAAATATACAGAAAGTAGAATGTTTTTCTTGAAAATAACATGTTGGTGGAGAAATTTAACGTTGTGCACTGTTGGTAGGAATCTAAAAGGGTATAGCCACTGGCCACTGTGGAACACACTATTGTGGTTCCTCAAAATTAAAAATAAAATTAATATATGATCCAACAATTCTACTTCTGGGAATATAATCAAAAGATTGACAGCAGTATCTCATAGAGATATTTGTACACCCATCTTCATAGAAGTACTATTCACAGTTGCTGAAATGTGGAAGTAACCCACATGTCCATCAATGGATGAATGGACAAACAAAATATAGTACATGCATACAATGGAATCATATTCAGCCTTATCAAGAAATGGAATTCTGACATATTCTACAACATCAGAGAATCTTTAAGATGTTTTGTTAAATAAAATAAACTACCCACAAGAAAGACAATTACTGTATAAATTCACTTACTTGAGGTATTTACAGTATTCAAAATCATGGAGACAAAAAGTAGAATGATGGTTGCCAGGAACTAGGTTCAGAGGAGAATGGGCAATTACTGTTCCATGCATGTAATTTCAGTTTTGTATAATTAAAAGAGTTCTGAAGATCAATGATGGTGTTGCATGAATATAAATGTACTTACTATCACTGAACTGTACACTTACAAATTATTAAGTTGGTATATTTTATATTATATGTATTCCAATAAAAACATTAGAAAAGCTGCACAGTATATGTTCACATGACAAACGGATGGCTCTTAAAAACAGAGGATTTGTCAGAGAAAGCCAAATACAAAATGAGATAGATAATGCAGTTCACACAAAGCAAAAAAAAAAAAAAAAAAAAAAAAAAAAAAGACTTGTAAAACTACATAAAAAAAGAAACTATAAATAGAAAGATTAAGTGTAACAGGGATCAGGAAATAGAGGCAGGAAAGAAAAAGATAAAAGAAAATAAAAACAATTAATAAAAAACTAAAGGAATCTTATATGAACCAATAATAATATGTGCCATAAACTGAGACATATAATTAACTCAAACATACATATCTGTATACTGAATAATTACAAACTATTTTTATCTGTTGGTTAAAATTTGGGTAATTTCCTTGTCTCTTTCTTTCTCCTGTAGAAAGATGGACTATGGATGTTCCATGCTTAGAAGAACACTTTATAGCCTACCTTGAAAGTCTTAGAAAGGGTTTATAGGTAAGGATGTCTGGATCTGGCTTCCCCCTTTCTCAATCTTTAGAGAGGGATATTCTTTTTTTTTCCCTTGGAGTCATTTTCTATCTGACACCTCATGTCATCATCACAGGTGTGGGATCCGGCATACCAAGATGAGGGCGTGAGCACCGGAGAAAGCAGCTGAAGAGGCTGTGAGTCCTAATTTTAGTAAGATCTTTGAGGTAGATTAGTTAAGGAAGCACACCACTCATGTGTGATACAGCCTGAATGTCAGAGAATGAAGCCACTAGGGAATTTGATGCCAATTGCCTCGGATGACTAGCAGTGAATGGAGGAACAGGTATACATTTATTTGGATTGAATTCTGCACATATACATTTGAGACCTTGCTTCTGGGTAGCTGGTTGGTGGAAGATTCATAGAATAGATTCATAGTCCATGTTTCAATCTGTGATGACTAAAATGATTATATTATACAAGAGAATGGCAGTTGCAAGAAA
>NW_012101509.1:104365-165006 GCF_000951045.1 Mandrillus leucophaeus | reverse complement strand
TATTTCTGAAAATACCATTAGACTTACAGGTCCCAAAAGGAGGGACACTCTAGGTAATGGGAGGGCCATACGAGAAACACCAGTTGGTCAGAAAGCAGAGCGGGGGGAAGGGAAGTTGCAACCAGTCTTTACTGTGATTTCTCCAAGAAGAAAGGGGCAAGACAGGGTAAGCAGGTTGTGGACTGGCTAATTTGAAGATTTTTGACAGGCTCTAGGGCATAGAGATTGGCCCTAATTGACTATGACCTGACCTGAGGGTGATTAAGACAGGGGAATAGTGGCCTGGGGTGTAAAAACTTGATAAAAGAGGTGGTTAAGTACATGGTTTCTTGGATTGGTTGGTCTGATATGAAGGGTGCACTCACAGACTAGTTGTTCACTCTCTTTAGGAATTAGCTAGCCCTGAGGATGGGGGGTGTGTGTGTGTGTGTGTGCATGTATACATTTGCATGTGTATATATATAGTTGTGTGTTTTTAGATTGAAAAAAAGAGAGTTCCAACTGTGAAACAGCTGTCTAAATATAGGAGCTGACCTAGCAGTTCCATGTCTAACATCAGGGCAATATGCTGTCTACCATGCAAGCCATTCTGCTTGTGGTTTGGTTCTTGGCTTCATGGGGTGGTGAAAGTCTGGCAGAGTGTTAGTGTCTGGTGCCTGAAGCAGAGGACTATAGTTATTATGAGAGTGGAGTCCTCATGCTTGTTCTGCATCAAAGGCTAAAAGGCTTGGAAAAGTGTCCTACAGAGTGAGAAGAGGAGGAAAAAGAACAAACCATGTTTCTTGGAATTACGACTTAGATTTGTTTTTAAATCATTCTGTGTTCTTGTTTAGTTTGTTTTATAAGTAAAGGAGTATTTTTGTTGCAGTGATTGTTTTTGTTTTTAATGGTGTGCTTTCCACAGATACACTTTTCTATTTTAAAAGTCTGCTCTAGAGATCTGTCTGCAAATATGTGGGATTCTAAAATTTAAAGCTAAAGAAATTTTAGAACAAGTTTAAGTACTTACTTTAGAGATAAGAACATTGAAGTTAAGAGTTCCTAAAGATTCATGTTTGATTAGAAAACCATCTGATATTACAACCCATGTATATGGATTCTTTCCTTTGCATCTTGCTGTGATTATTTAAAAAGTGTTTCAGGGGCCAGGCGCGGTAGCTCACGCCTATAATCCCAGCACTCTGGGAGGCCGAGGCGGGTGGCTCACGAGGTCAGGAGATCGAGACTATCCTGGCTAACACGGTGAAACCCCATCTCTATTAGAAAAAGAAAATACAAAAAAATTAGCGTGGCGGGCGCCTGTAGTCCCAGCTACTCGGGAGGCTGAGGCAGGAGAATGGCGTGAACCCGGGAGGCGGAGCTTGCAGTGAGCTGAGATCGCGCCACTGCACTCCAGCCTGGGCGACAAAGCGAGACTCCATCATAAATAAAAAAAAAAAGAAAAAGAAAATACAAAAAACTAGCCGGGCGAGGTGGCGGGCGCCTGTAGTCCCAGCTACTCGGGAGGCTGAGGCAGGAGAATGGCGTGAACCCGGGAGGCGGAGCTTGCAGTGAGCCGAGATAGCACCACTGCACTCCAGCCTGGACGACAGAGCAAGACTCCATCATAAATAAATAAATAAATAGCAAGACTCCATCATTCATAAATAAATAAATAAAATAAAATAAAAATAAGAAGTGTTTCAACATTACTTTGGGCTTCATGTTTTGTCCTTAGTCTACCTCTCTTCTTCAAAGTCTTTCATACCTCAAGATACATTGCCCTTGAAAGCCAAACCAACTTAAAGTTGTTCCATAAATGTATAATCACACAGTTCATCCTTCACCCTCCTGACCAACACGAACCCATCCATTTGTCAATGGTCATCTCAAGCATAGATCCTTGGAGGATCATTCCCTGACCCACCCTAGTCTAGATTAGTGCTCTCATTTTGATCCACATAATAGCCATATGTTTATTGATTATAGAATGTCGAATTGATGGATTTCTTGTTTCTCTGCTTGACTAGACTACAGGTTCCTTGAGGGGTAAGTCACGGGCTCTAAAGTCTTTATTTTAAGGGCTTTCATATGCTGTCTACACCTAAGATTTCTTATAGAAAAATTATTCACCATTGAACAGAAATAGTGTGTTTATGTCTGTGTGAATGCAGGTGTATGTGTATTAATGTCTTCTGCATTCAAATATAGATAAACTATTTCCAATTCACATTTAAAAAGTATGATCAGTGTGAAGTAGGGTCTAACTTCATTCTTTTGCATGGGACTATCCAGTTGTTCCAACAGCAACTGTTCAAAAGTGTGTTCTTTCCCCATTGAACGGTCTTGGATCAATTGTTGAAAATCAATTAATCATGGACACATGGCTTTATTCTGGACTCTCAGTTCAACCCCATTGATCTTTACTTGTACAGTAACACACTATATTCACTGCTATTGTTTTGTAGTAAGTTTTGAAATCAACAAGTGTGATACTTTGTATTTTTTTTCAGGGTTGTTTTTGTCTATTCTGAGTCTTTTGCAATTCCATATGAATTTTAGAATCAACTCATCAATTTTTCCAAAGGAATCAGCTGAGATTCTAATAAGGACTGCACTGAATCTGTAGACCACTTTGGGGGTATTGTCATCTCAACAATATTAAGTTTTTAAATTCATGAATGTGGGAGGCCTTTTCAGTTATTAAAGTTTTCTATAATTTCTTTCAACAGTGGTTTTTAGTATTCAGAGTATATCTTTTGCACTTACCTTGCTACATTAATTTTTACCTACTTGATTCTTTTTGATGCTATTTTAAATTGAAATTTTTGCTAATTTTTTGTATCATTTATTATAAGTATATAAAATACAGCAGGTTTTTGTCCACTGATTTTGTAGCTTGCAACCTTGAAGAATTCATTTATTAGTTCTAAGAGCTTTTTTAGTGGATTTGTTAGGATTCTCCAAATACAGGATCATGCCATCTGCAGATAGAAATAGTACTATTTCTTCCTTTATAGTCTGGATGTTCCTTATTTAATTTGCTTGCTTAATTGTTCTCATTAGAACCTCCAGCCCAATATTGACTAAAAGTGGCAAGGGAAAATGACCTTTACTTCTTCCTAACTTTAGAGGGAAAGAACCCATTCTTTCACCATTATATATGTGATTAGTTGTGATCTTTTTGTAAACCTTTATCAGGTTGAAGAAGCACCCTTCTATTCCTACTTTGGGCGTTTTAATCATAAAGCATTGTTGAATTTTGTTTTCTTATTTAGTTTTGCAAGTCTCATATACTGTCATTTGCATATAGTAGTTATTCATTAAGTAATAACTGCAAATTCATGTATGCATGAATGGATAAATACAATCAGAGTTAAGTGAAAAAGTGATTTCATTAGTGAATTAAAGGTAAAGAGAAATAATTATTTAAGTAATTATATTTTCTTAAATCTTGGTTCACTTCTTATACATAGTATAGTATAGAGAAATTGATTAAAATTATAAAATTTTGTTTTGCCAAGTTATTGCAGAATGTTGTATTAAATACAAAGCATCAATATTTGAAAAAGTATTTTTTAGTAGGAGATGCTTAACTTGAGACCATCATGGAAGCAACAATTTTTATCTGATAAGCACTTATTCTATTTGCAAATCAAACTAATAAAGAGATGGTAAATCATTAGATTACGTTAAACCAGTAAAAAAAAAGAAAGAAAAATGATTGGGCTCTGGAAGTAATAAGGCTATTCGTTTAGAAAAGAACCTCTGTATTGTAGTTGTTTGTGAAGAAACTTAGTACTCTTGAAGAAAGCAGCCTCTGGTGAAAGCACTCCTTATTTTTAAACAAATTGCCTTTCATCCTTTATTTATTTAGAAGGCTTCTAAGATTGTCCAAGTAGAAAGGCATGTTGCTTCTCTTAAGTAGCTAATATGAGATGAACCCAATTACAGTCCAGCCTGACTGCAACTCTTCAGTTTAGAAAGGCACGTTGCTCACAGTAGCACAGAGAATAGCCAAGGGAAGATTCATGTGCTTGCCTTGGTTGAAGACAAGCCATTGTTGTAAGGGACCAGCTGGTTTCCATTTAGTCTTGGTGTTGCAGGAAATATATACGAAAATTTCCCTACTCTATCCTTTTTTTTCTTTTTTCTTTTTGCCTTCTTTCCTCCCTCTTTCTTTCCTTTCCTTCCTGCCTCCCTCCTTTTCTTCTTTCTTTGCTTTTATATTTCATACATGTCTTTCTTATTCTTGTACTTTATCTTTTCTATCAACATTTAGTGTCCCTAGTTAATGAATAGCCCTGTGCTAGATACCATGAGAAATAAAATAAAAAACTTAGCTATAAATCATGTTTCTCTTTATGGAATTAATAAATAATAAGTATATGCAAAAAAGAAAATGTCATCAAACAAACGTTACCAACTCTATGATAGAGGTAGTAACTGATACAGGAGATGAGATTAACTGAGATTAAATGGTGGGGAGAAGAGTCAGAGTTGGGAAGATTTTCTAGTCACCTAAGGACAGGGACAACTAGACTTATGATCTAGTCATCAAGACTTGGATCTCAGTAGGTACAGCCTCCTTTTCCCTGTCTGCTTCTGGAAAGAACGGCACCTAAGATACCCTATTTAGTAAACAGGTAACTGGCAATAGAAATTCCCATTACAAACGGGGTGCCATATAATTTATTTTCTGAACTGAGACACTTTTAAAGTGAAATAGTATTCTCAATAATTACACCAGGAAAACTGGCATAAACTGGGATTGTCCTGGGCAAACCAAGATGAATGGATAACCCAAGTGACTCTGATGACTGATTTTTAATCTTTCTTTGGGAGATGAAAGAGAGGGTTGAGAACTGAAAATTTATTCCCATTTAATGACAAGTATATTATACTACTAAAATATATAGGATTTGGTTTTGTTGTGTTTTTGTTATATTTTTAAATTTCAGATTCCGTGATAAACGATACCTTCCCAGGAGTCATTCTGTCCCTTGAGGGACCTCTGAATGCATTTTAAGCAAGATAAAACAGAAAATACAAATGGGAGTAAGCTCAATGGGTCCAGGAAAGAATGAGAACTCAACATCACTGGAGAGAAAAAAGAGAGCAAGTGATGGTCAGGGGCAGCTCCTGTAAGCCTGCTTCTCCTCCTCTCTTCAGAAGGCAGTAAGGCAGTGGGAAGGGATCCATTTCTAGTGTCCTTACATAAGTCCAGTGCCCAGAGTTGCCGCTTGCAGGCTCAGTACCCTTGGACCAGTTGTTCAACTTCTGTTTACCTCAGTCTCCTTAACTTTATGATGAAGAAGATAATAGAACCTACCTCCAGTTACTGTGTGGCTTAAGTGTGCCAATACATGTAGGTTTAGAATGTAGATTTAGAATGTCTGGGCACAGAGTAAGTGTCTGAGTGTTCAAAAAATGTTAGTAGTTTATATTGTTATTCACCTGAGTAGAAGCAGTAGCTTTATCTAAGAAAGACACAGGACTCACCTAGGGGTTGATTTTTTTGAGACACTGGTACCTCGCCCTAGGTTTTTCTCTCACCACTGGTTCAGCTTCGCCACATGATTGATTTGTAAAGATCTTTTACATTCTCAATCAGTATTTATAGGTCTGGTAGCCTGCTCTGAAATTGTCTGAAGACAGACTTCCAGCTTCAAATTGTAATGACTGAGTACTGATTTAGATGTCTGAACTCTACTCTGTATTCATGGACCTCAAGTTTGCTTTGGAGATATCTGGGATTTTTCCAGTGTTTTGTTCTCCAATTTTTGAGAAACTCAAACTTACTCTTTAAAATAATAATAGTAATAATAATAATAATAATAATAGCAATAATGTAACCAACAGCAAGAACAACAGCAGTAATAAAAATGAATGCAACCAACAGCTATGGACTATTCCTTTTGTGTCAGCCAACCACCTTGCTGAATGCTTGCAAGATGTCAACTTATTTAATTCTCAAAACAATCATGTAAGTTTTGAAGGTTAAGGTAGCACTGCTAAGGTGTGGGAGTGGAGGACTGGAATCCAAATCCAACTCGGCCTGTACTTGTGCCTGTGCTATGCTGCCTCCACATGGGCAGAGGTAGTTCTAGGATCACAGCAGATATTTTGGGCAGTCATCAAAGTCTCTTAGTCTTTTAACCTACAAATCCCACAGGAATAGCCTGGCTGCTATCTCTGCCTCTGCCAAAAAGGAAATGGCTCCATCATACAGTGATCCTGATTTTCCTAGTGCTTACATCACTCTTGGAAGGTCAGATGAAACAACCTAGGAAAGAGCATCCTCCTCAGGTCACTGAACTGCTGCAGATGACATTAATCTGAAGCTGCATCACTGATACTCTTGTGACCTGATATGAGCAACGTGCTATTGAAAGAATCTAACCTATTTCCAGAGAATGACTTTCCTTCCAGAGAATGTGTGCCTTGCTCAGCAGTGGCAGGAACAGTAGTCTTCATTTTGGTGCCAGCCTGAATTTATGCCTTTTTAAGTGGCATTGAGCATTCACTCGTTAGACCTTTTCTGTATCCAGCAAATTCATGGAAAGCCATTACGGGAAGAAAACTGGCTCTGGGCTTGCCACTGTCTAATTTTACTTGGTCTTCTATTTTAAGGCGACTAGCACATCTCAGTGATTGTATTTTAGGGAAGGGGGAACGTTAAAACCAATCTAGGGAGATAGCCTTGTGTAGGAGTGACAAGCATAGAAATATGATTTCTGAAGTCACTGTAGGCATGTTCACATGTCAGCTTTAAAAGTTAGTACCTAAATGACTGGCTACTCAAAACTCTGTGTTCCTCACTCTTGGTTTTGTCTTGTTTTGTTTTGGGCATCTAGTATGTAGAATTGTTGAAAGGATCAAGACATGATGGTTGTGAAAAGGATTAACTCATATGCCAAAACCTGTTTTTGGGTTGACCCAGTCCCCATCCATGATTCCTTTTCCCTTGTCCACCTTCTAACTAAGGATGGTCATGTGATACACGGTTGTCCAAAGAAACAAAAGCAGACTTCTCTTTGGTGAGCTTCTAAAAACTTGTGTATAATCCTGATAAAAAGGACCTGCCCTTAGCCTTTTTAGTCTCTCTTTCTCACACACACTTACCTTTTTTTGTTTACTAGAACATAGACATGAGGTCTGTCTTACTACAGCCATCTTGTAATGAGTAAACGCATTAATTACATAAAAGTGATTACAGAAATTCTTGGTGCTTGGATAGATCTACAAAGTGTTAATATTACTGGGATATTACTATTACCATCATTATCATTGTTAACTTTATCATTGTTATGAGCATGGGAACAAGGTCTAAATAATAATGATAGCAGAGTAAAACAAATACACATTTCTCTAGTCCATGGTTGCATTGATGAGCCAATTTACCACCCTGTACTACCTAACTTTGGACTTCATGAAATATTCAACAAATAACCCTCATTTTTCTAGGTTGTATTGTGTTACTTGTAGTAAAGTAAAATACAGTCCTAAGTATACAACACAGGATTTGTTCATTTCTATTTATTTTAGTCTAAAAGTGTGACTAATGCTGGAGCTCATGTGACAACATCTCCACCATATGGTCGTTCAACCCCTATTTGTACACTTCCAGTGACTGGAAACTCACTACATTCCCAGGTAACCTATTCTATTTTGGGGCAGATCTGACACCTAAAAAGATATTTCTTACATTGAGGTATATCTGTTTTTCTGGATTTTAAAAAATATTTTTATCTCTGAGAGCCATATTTAACTTGTTGATTCTCTTGTCTGTAACAGACTTCTAAGGGAGTCTATTTATTCTTGTTAAACTCATGTAATTGGTTTGAAGGTATAATTGTGGGATACATATGTGACACAAAATTCTGATATTGCTCTTGTCTCTATGCATCTCTCTCAACATCTTTCCTAACCCCATCCCATCATTTCTGTGCAACAGTACAGAGGTGCTTAAGGCCATTTATTCTAAATTCTGCTTCAAGTATCAGGATCCTAGTCTTAAGATATTATTTGTCCCTCCTCTTAAAAGAGACTTACCCTTGTTTCCATTTTTAGCTTATCAAATATGCTTACTTATGTTGAGATATAAATAATTGCTAATAGTTTGTTCTTCAGTTAAAATATGTTTTTAAATATAAATTATCTTAACACTGAGGAATAATATTACCGGTAAAAAGAAATATGTTTAGGCCAGGTGCAGTGGCTCATGCCTATAATCCCAGCATTTTGGGAGGCTGTGGTAGGAGGATCACTTGTGCCCAGGAGTTGGAGACCAACCTGGGCAACAAAGTGAGAGCCTATCTCTTCAAAAAATTTAACAAAAAAAAAAAGATAACCAGATGTGGTTGAGAGTGCCTGTAGTCCCAGCTACAAGGAGGTTGAAGTGGGAGGATCACTTGAGCCCAGGAGGTTGAGGCTGCAGTGAGCTGTAATTAAGATGCTGCACTGCAGCTTGGGCAACAGAGCAAGACTCCATCATTAACAACAATAAAAAAAGTGTGTATCCTTGTGTCTGACCCAATCCAAGCTGGCTCACCTGCATACTACAGAGTCTGACATAATTAAAAGAAACAATGTAAATCTCAAAAGTGGAATCTATGACTTAATTGTAGGAATTCATCCTTGGACACATATTAGTAATTATATTCATATTGAACATAGGTCCACTCCTCCACCCCAGTGTTTAAATGAGGAATCATCCCACTTGGCTGACACCCTTCATGGGAAATTGGTGCTCATAAATATGTGTTGAGTGAATGAGCTCTTGTGTACACATGATTTTGGTGGCATCCAGAAACTGATGGATACCAGTCCATGAAATGCAAAAGGAGTTAGTGCATCTCCCTGAAGTGTGCTAAGCAGGAAGCATGAGAATGGGAAAGTGCCCTGGAGAAATAGAGATAGTAAAAACCAACATTACCACATCCACCCAACCAGATTTGTCTGATTTCCATGAAGTCTATTTCTTTTGGGCACGTGTGTTGATTTTCAGGGCTGATGGCTTCAATCCCCTTTAAAGCTATTGTTTCTGGGCTTGTATAAAATATCCTCTTTGCTATCAAAATCTCGTCCCGGTGAATGGGGAAGGAGTGGTCAAATAGGAATTAAATGGGGGAAAACCTTCAACAATTCCTTAAGGAAATGAGGCTAGTGTTTAAAAGCCTAAAACTGATTGAATCTCTTCTTATGAAATATGATTACCCCATTTGACCCAAACTTCTAGCCTCACAAATACCATAAAAGCAACTGGGTTATTCTTTGGGGTGGATGCTCATGAATATGATGGCGTGTGTTGTTAACTGCCAAAAATTGCTGGGCAAACGATTCACTGGGCCAACCTTGGTAACATGTTGTTCTTCACAGAATTTATCAGAACTGGAATGGGGAAACTTCTCTGCTAAAGTGGAGGCCTGGGAGCTGAGACATCATGCACATAGCTGTCAATGAGAAGATGCTCAAGAGACATCTGTTTCTACTCCCATTCCATCCCATACCCAGACATCAAGTCTCACAAAGACAGCATGTTGGTGCTGAAAGGAATCTGCTTCCAGTGCAATATTCCCTTTGTACCAAATCCCAGAGAAGTCACAGAGTTCATGGGGAAAATAAACACAGTGGGTAAGAGCTGTGGGTTGGTAACAGTCGACAAAGTGAGTCAGAGCTTGGGTTCCCAAGGTATTCGTGCTTTCCATTCCCTTCTCCACTACAAAGTTATCATGTAGCTTCAAGTAAATTCTCTAACACCTCTAACCCAAAGTTTCTCCTCTATTAAATGGAAATAACAATGGCATTTTCTTTAAAAATTGTTTAAAGAATTACTAATAATATCTTTAAAGCCCTTAAACAATGGTGGTCATATAATAAGTGTTCAATAAATGTTAGGTATTGTTATTTATGCACTAAATATTTAACAAGGGGCAAGGCTGTGTCAAGAAGCACACTAAGGTCTGGAAACAAAATGTTGAACCGAACATACATTGCTCCTTGAAGTCATTGAACTTATAGTACATTGAGGAGAAAGTAACTAAGATAAATAGCAATACAGGGTATGAGTTCTATTAGAGGTGACCACAGCAGTGCCCTGCAGATCAGAGGAGTCCTGAGACCATTCAGGGGCTGTGAAGACTTTCTGGATAAAGTGATGTGTAGATGGTTGCATGGTGGTGGTAGCTGGGGGTGAGGGCTCAGTGGAAGTTGAATATTCCAGGCAGAGGGAACAAGACTCTCCAGGTAGTAAGAGCAGCTTAGAGTAAGATACACGAGAGCTATTGTTATGAACAGAATAAAATTCAATAGTGGAGGAAGTGGTGTACATCATGTGGGGAAAAGGCAGAAGCCTGGAGGAATCAGGACAATGTATGTGCATTCGGGAGCACAGCGGGAGGTTGTTAAGGGAGGTTTGCTAATCAGGTTTCCAGCTTATAATGGAAGGTGAGAGGTGGGGGCAAACAAATGAGGAGACACTTTCCTTTCATTGATTCTCTGTTCCCACGTTCTCTAATCTTTTGGAAACATCTTTTCCTCGGTCATCTCTGGAGGACCCAGACTCGATGCCCTAGAGAGATAAAGATGACCAAAGAAGTCAAGACAGGGAGGCCAAGGTGGGATTGTGTTTCTTTCCATCCTCAATACAGCAGTGTCAGGTGTTAGAGGACCATCTCTCAGCAGTTCTTTCCTGCATCAGTTGCCTGAGTCTTTCTGTCCTGGTTTCTCCTGAGGCAGTGGCTGAGTTTGCCAGAGTAAGCCCTCCCAAAGGATGGGAAGGTATCTTCACTCTCATACTGTCCTGGCTTGTAGCAAATTCAGCTTTCACCTGCAAAGTGCTTCAGAGTTCAGATTTTCAAGCTTTTTGTGATTGTGACATTATTAAATATATTCTTCTAATAATAGAGTATACATTAAATAAATATTTGTTGAAGCGGTTTCACCTAAAGAGAAAAGCAAAAGAAGTGAACTTGGGTTCAGAATACCAAAGTGCTAGTCCTGCTTCTGTCACTCATTAGTTATCTGACTTTACGTAGATACCTTCACATACCTCTGCTTTTCAGGGTTCGGGAGCTACATGAATTTTTCCAACCCTTTTCCATTTTACATGCTCTGATTCCATCTTCGAATTCTAGAGATGAAGAAACTGAGGTCTAGATGGTTTTCACACCATCTCCCAGTTAATTAATTAATTACCCAGGCACATCCAGGAGGATCTCTGTTCTTACACGTGTTGGCAAAATGACTCCACAGTACCCTACACAAGGTGCTTTACCCGGAATGTGGAGGATGGAATCATAGCATGAGCTGGCTTCATGGGACCAGTTGGATTTAAAGTAAAGATCTCAATTCTTTTCCCAGTCTTCTCTCTCCCTTCCCTGTTTCAGTCAATCAAGGGGATAAAATAGCTTGCTCTAAAATTAGTTGGTGGGGTCCTTTCATCTTAGATTCTTTTGAAATGAGAATTTAAACCCAAGCCTCAAGGAACTGAAAATCTAGTTTTTCTTCCACAAACTTCTGGAATGTCTGGACTTTTGCCCTCACCAGACCAACACAAGGGTTTCTCAAGTGGGATACCATTTTTATCTCAAACCACCTCTTTGTAGGGAAGTTACTGAAAATGCCTTGGCCAAGATTCTCTACTTCAAACCATGTCACGTTTCTCTCTGGGGTTTTATGTACCAGCTCCTCCTACCCACGACATCCAGGAAGCCCCATGCTGCCCTCATTGTGGGCTTGCACTGGAGGAACACGAAGTACAAAACTGACGGAGCTGTGCGTTCTTCGGCCAGGACATGTGGGACTCTAATGTGCACCTTCACATCTAAATGCTGAGGCAGTCGGTTCTTTGGTCACCACAGAAGAGCTAACAATCAGGACAGTGAAAGGGAAGCCAGCTCGTGGGATCGGCCACACATCCACCCAAGGGCTGTGGTTACTGCACATGGTGGAGCAAGCACAGTCATGATGTGTAGCTGTGGTATCAGTGAATATCAGTGATATTCACTGACTTTTACACACCCACTGGTCCAGTTCAGAGCGAACTACTTTTGAATCATCGGGCAAGTGTAAAATTGTCCTCTGGAAAGGTTTTCCTTATTTAGCTACCTTGTCATAAATCCTGTAGCCCTGGCTGCCAGGCTGCTGACCATGGAGGGGCCAACTGTCCAAGTCAAGAAGCCACAGGGAGCACTGTGAACCTCAACACCTATGAGTGAGCATTTGCAAGGCCTTTAATAGCTCATCACGGGAGTCAGAAAGACCTGGGTTCAGATATCGAGTATCAATGAATGACCTTGGGGAAATTACCAATTCTTTCAGAAAAACAATTTTTTTAATCTGTACACACGCACACACACACACACATACACACACACACACACACACACAGAGTATTTAGCACAGTATCTGGCACATAGCAAGTACTCACTAATTATAAACATTAAAGACAGTAATAAAAATATTTTATTAGGAAGGATCTTCTATCTATGAAAATCATGAGCTTTCAGGTGAGATAGATAAGGGGTTGAATGTTGTGTCTGCTATTTAGTCTCCTTATCCCTTCAAAGCCTGTGTTTTGTTTATCTTTCTGCTGTACAGTTGGGTTATGATATCCACTTGGATTGAGGATTGCTTTGATGATTTGAAATTGTTTATGAAAAGCACCAAGCACATTGCCTGGCACAGAGTAAACACTTTATACGTAAGATCACTGTTATGATATCTCAGTTTGTCCTTTGGTTACGCAAAAGGACATTGGCCCAGATTATCTCTGAGCTCTGTCTTTCATGGGTCTGCGACCCTAGAGTCCATAATCCCCGAAAGCTCAGAAAAACGCTTCCAATGCAAAAGACACTTTCTACTAGGCAATATTGCAAGGGGCCAAAGTAAACAGGACAGCTGTCCTACTTGGCCTAAACATGTTCCTTTCTTTGTCCCCCTCCCTAGATCCCTAGAAAAGATACCCTGGCAGCCTCACCTGACCTCCATGGGATGATATTCACTGACTTTTACACATGTGCACTGAGGCAACGCTTGATGAACTGACAAGAACAGAACCGCTCTGACTCTGAGGGCTGAGTTCATTTGTGCCACTGTCAACATGTTTAGCCCCACAGTTCCTGGGGCAGTTGGATTGGCCTCCCCAGCACACAAAGTCTGGATTACAAGGACCAGAGTATATTATAGAGCTTTGTCAGCCATAGGGAAAATAATGGAATTGATTCTAATTATGTTGATTTGCCGGATGTATAGTGCGGGATTCAGTCATTAATATTCACACCCCACCCAAACTTGGCATTCTGTGGGATGTTTTAAATTATGAAGAAGAAGAGGATAAAGCTAAACACATTTATGTTATGTAACTTTTTTTTTTCAAAAGGATTAGCTGTACTGGGGACACACAGCTGTTCTTTCCACAAGTCTCTTCAGAGCAAGTTGCAGACAATGGTAAGAACAGAAAGCTTAAGATCAAATTCCTCATTTCTCTCTTCCTAGCTGAAAATCACTCTGCAAATTCCTGCATTGAGCAGGAAGTGTGTTCAGCTGAAGAGAGGGTAGCTTAGTCAGGTCTAAATGATGGTTATCCTTCTCCATGTCTCTAATTAAGTCCTCCTCACCTGTACTCCCCTGGGCTAGTCTGTATATTCTTTTCCCTCTCAGTCCTCTTGAAGGGACATCCGTTTCTTCTTATTCCCTTCCCAGAGAGAGATGTACCGTGACACTATAGTGCTGAAATTTCAGAGCCTGTTACATATGCAAGCCACTTCCAATGCCTTATGATCAATATCATATTTGTAGTTTTATACTCATTTTCTTAACGATGCTCTTCCTAAGTTGTTTAAGTTTTAGATCTCACAGATTCAAGATCTCCTCATGGTAGCTACACCTCAATTTTCTCTTGGGGAGATACAGCACTCCATTCTTATTCCACGTGGCTTGGGGATTAACCAATCCCAATTCCAGTGGTAGAAACACAATCTGGCATAGCCAACCAGTTTATTCCATCTTTCTCATCACAAGGATTACTTGTGATGAGAAATTAGGCAAATGACACAACTCAATCCATTGATACTCCAGTGTGGAACTTTAGTTGGAATAAATAAGTAGGAATAAATAAATAGGAAAAATATACCCTCTTTTCACTAAAGTTCCTGAAAAGGATGGCTATAAACCTGCAGATACTGGGGACTTACTCATCATCAAGACAGAAAAGCTCACCTGTCTGTGAATGAGGATAAACAGCCAAAAACTAAAGAGAGATAAATCTTTAAATGCAGTATTCATTTACCAAGCAATGGCTTAGTGCGAATAATTTCAAAATACTATCCCCTGCAAGGGAGCTTCAACAGTCAACAAAATAGATAACATCCTCATCCTCATATTCTCATAAGCTGGTATCTCAGTGATATGAGATTTTACACACACACACACACACACACACACACACACACACAGGCTGAGTATCCCTAATTTAAAAATCTAAAATCCAAAATGCTTTAAAATCTGACACTTTTTGAGTGGCAACATGATGCTCAAAGGAAATGCTCATTGGAGCATTTCAAATTTTGCATTTTCAGATTAGGGATGAAAATTAATGCAAATATTTCAAAATCTGAAAAATATGAAATCCAAAACATTTCTGGTTCGAAGCATTTGGAATGAATAAGAGATATTCAACGTGTGTGTGTGTGTGTGTGTGTGTGTGTATATATATATAAAATTAATGCTATGGAGGAAAATAAAATCAAATAAGGGGATAAAGAATGATTTGAAGAAGACTCTGTCTTTCTTCTTTGGGTGCTTAGAGAAGATCTCTGTAATGAACTTGACAAATGAATAAGAAATAAAGTATAAGAGTGAACCCTTTTGACACATGAGAGAAGTGCAATTTAGCAGAGGAAAATGCAAACTCGAAGCTTCTGATGCAGGAATGTGAGTGAAGTGTTCAAGGAAAGTGGCCACTGTGGGTGGAATAGAGGGAAGCTGTAGTAGAGTAATAGAAAAGAGGTTGGAGGGACCACCAGGGCCTCAATATATTATAAATCCTTGTCAGCCATAGGGAAAATAGTAGAATTACTTCTAGTTGTGTTGGAAAACTATTGGGGCTTCTAGAAAAGATGCAATATATTAAAATTTTCAAGGATTGCTTTGGCTGCAGTATAAAGAGCAGGCTGCAGCAAAGTCAGAATGAAAGCCTGATGACCAACTGGCAGATGGTTTCTATGGTCTATGTGGGAGATGATGGGTTCTGGGCAGCATTGTGGCAATGAGGGTGGTGAGAGGTGATTGGATTATGGGTTGATATTGAAGTTAGAGGAAACAAGATTTTCGAATTGATTGCATGGCAGAAGTAAGTGAAATAGAGGAATTAAGGATGAGTTTCTAGTTTGGGCCAGAAGTTCAGAGTTAAGTGGTGTTGCTATTTACTCAGATGGTATATGCCCCTGGTATTGTTTGGATCTGTGTTCCTGCCCAAATCTCATGTTGAATTGTCATTCCCAGTGTTGGAGATGGGATTTGGTGGGAAGTGAATAGATTATGGGGGTGGTTTCTCATGATTTAACACCATCTCCCTTGGTGTTGTGACAATAGGGAGTGAGTTACCACGATATCCAGTTGTTTAAAAGTGTGTGACACCTCACCCTTCTCTCTCTTGCTCCACTCCAGCCATGTGATGTGTGTGCTTCCCCTTCCCCTTCCACCATGATTGTAAGTTTCCTGAGGCTCCCCTGGAGCTTAGCAGATGCCATGTAGTGTGAAAAACCTTGAGCCAATTAAAACCTTTTCTTTAGAAATACCTTCTCAGGTATTTCTGTATAGCAGTGCAAGAATGGACAAATACAACCACAGAAGGAGCAGGTTTGGATTAGGGTTTATCAACTGTAACTTCTTTTTCTATTTCAGTTGAAATCTCTTCAGCATTTGAAACTAGTGGCCATTTCCTTCTTAAATTTTCTCTTTTGTTGTCCATGTCTGTCATACTCTACTGTTTTTCTTATTTAATATATGACTTATCTGGCTGCTTCTGCTAAATCTGCCTGCACGAATCTTCTTCCTCTTTTTACCACTTAGAAGTGTTCTGTCCTATAATTTCCTAGTAGCTAAGTGGTCCTGAGGCCTCATCCATATATAATGTTTCACTATCATGATTTTCCTGAAAAGTATATGTTTCTATCTCCCACCCATTGTACCTTGGACACCTATTCCCAGAAGTCCCACAGATACCTCAAACACGTTTTCCTAACCAAACTCACCATGTAAATAGCTTCTCTTATTTTCTCGCTCTTCACAAAAGACATGATTGCCCATCATGTTGACTCGCTAAAAGCCTGGGACCATCCTATGATCCCCCTTCTCAATTACTATGCCCCCATATTCAAATAGTTAGAAATCCTACAGATTCCACTTTCTTAATACACGTAAAATCTGTCTTTTGTTTTCTTTCTGCCATTTCTGTCTTGCTAAACTTATCAATAATCTTGTCTACAGTATTGCCTACTTCCATATCTCCACACTGTTGTCAGAATAATACTTTAAAGACACAGATCTGAGCATGACATTTTTTTTACCCAAAACTGTTGAATGATTCTTGCACAGCTTTTGAAACCAAGTTCAAACTCAAGGTTCTTCACGATGTGTTATTTCTGAGCACAAGCATCTCAACACAATTCTTACCTGGTGTTAAACGTAAGTATCTGGCCTTTGTATTTTAACTCTTTCTTCCCCCTATAGAATTTTGCTTTTTGTGAGTCTGCTGAAAACAAAGTGATGGTTTCCTACGTCTAACTTGAATATAAAGGATTTATATTTCTAATTGAATTAACATAATGTCACAACACAAATGCTACATGTGGCACCTGAAGATGAAGTCTAGGCTCTGTTGCCTATCATAGTGGCCCTGAGCAGTGTCTATCCTTTGCCCTAGATGGTGCTGCCTCTAAAATGGAGCTAAGAAAGGGATAGAAAATTCTGGTGCTCTTGTAAACAAGGTGAAATGTGACTTTCTAACCCCTGATCTAAATAATTCCAGTTAATTTTTTTCTTCAACCATTTTCATAGCATTTGTAGAACTGGGAGACTACCATTCAATAAAGCCATTAGTCAGTCTACACTTAATGTATAATTCCAACCATTGTTATCAAGAAAGAGATGGTGAACTTAGCTACTGGCAGCAGAGAAAGTTCAATATTGGCTTATACCATTTAAAACATAGATCACTGTTATAGTCAAGTGTGAAAAATAATGGTAAATTAAAATTATACTTATTAACTAAATATCATATAATGTTGGAGAACATACAATAAAACATCTTTCTTCTATCCAGTGGTGCGACTTTCCCTCCAATATTTTGAATGTTCAATTTCCCTTTTTATAAGAATGACTGATTAAGCCAAAGTTTCATCCTTGCCTTCAAAGGACAAAGACTAAGATTTTGTGTCTAGTTATATCTGTGGACTAAAGATGTAGAAAAGTCTTACAGATAACCATGTGTCTGTGTGTGCACACACAAATGAGGTAATTGGGAGTGGCACTTTAAGCATTGTTTATAAGGACTAAAATCGGGTGAACTTTAGCTTTCCTTTTGCTCCTGATAATTTATTTCTCATGAATCTAAATTTCATTGTATCTCCCAACTCAGTAATAAATGCCTAGAGGCAAACCTATCCAACTGAACACTGTTATTT
Organism: Mandrillus leucophaeus; assembly: GCF_000951045.1. Taxonomy (NCBI): domain Eukaryota; kingdom Metazoa; phylum Chordata; class Mammalia; order Primates; family Cercopithecidae; genus Mandrillus; species Mandrillus leucophaeus. The sequence goes on along the minus strand of NW_012101509.1, from coordinate 147,337 downwards.
TCCATGGGCAGAGGGTCAGGATATGGCACTATTTTTAATGGATATTGAAAGGATGAATGGCAATGCCTGTGACAGAGGGAATTACCATGGCCTTTTGCAGATGCCAAATGTCACTGTGTCCTTTAGGCTCTTTCTAACATCTGTGGGAGAAAGTGAGCATGTCATTTGAGGGAGTAGAGCCAGATCAAGGCTGCTGCTCTGTCAAATGGCATGCCCAATGGACAGCCTTGTCTCATGGTCTCAGGAGGCAATACAGGAGCTTCCAAGTATTATCTGACCTTCATGTACAGTGGAAAATAGATAACAATGATCAGAACAATAAACAATTCAGAGTTAAGAAACTACTCAAAGAGGCAATGAATTAGTTAAGAGAACATAGACTCTGTAGTCAAACAGGCCATGGGTTCCTGCCAGCCTTTCTATTCACTATCTGTGTGTCCTTCAACAGGTTACTCTCTGAATCAGATGCTACATTTATAAAAGCAGGTGTCCATTTGTTCAACAATATTTACCGAGTATCTACCGTTTGTCAGAAATGATACTATGTTCTGAACATTCAATGATGAATAAAACAGAGATCAGAGGCATAATTTATATCCCCATAACATGGATATCATACATATCACAGTCCTCAAGAGCATTGACTGCCTATTGTGTACAGAGTGGTTTTGCATACAACATAAAATTCTTCTAATGCAGGAATGTTTTTGTTTTGTTTTCAGATGGAATCTCACTCTGTCACCCAGGCTGTAGTGCAGTGGTGTGATCTCGGCTCACCAGAACCTCTGCCTCCTGGGTTCAAGCAATTTTCAGCTAATTTTTATATAGTTAGTAGAGACATGGTTTCACCATATTGGCCAGGCTGGTCTTGAACTCCTGACCTCAAGTGATCCACCTGCCTCGGCCTCTGAATATAGTGTTTCTTATCTTGATACTCTCAGCTCTTTGCCTGGAACTTGTTTGTTGATTGCTATGCATTTCTGGCATTGTCGTGATCCACTCACCTGTTATATTTCTACTATGTTCATGATAAGTTACTCACTTCTCCTCTTATTATATCCTGTTCCTCCCTTCTGGGAATTTTACTGACATAATGGTGTGGGTTGAATCACGTTCCCCTCAAAATATGTTCAAATCCTAACTCCCAGTACCTGTGAATGTGACATTATATAGGAATAGAGTCTTTGTAGATATAATCAAATTACAATAAGGTCAGGCTGGAATAGGGTGGGCCCCAATTCAGTGACTGATGTTCCTATAAGAGAGTGAAATATGGACTCAGACACACAGGGGAATGCCATGTGACAACAGAGGAAAAGATGAAGGTGATGCCTCTGTAACTCAAGGATCACCCAGGATTGCCACAAACCACCAGAAGCTAGGATATATCTGTTCTTAGATCCAGAGTGCACAGTTCTGCCAATCCCTTGGTTTTAGACATCTAGCTTCCTCACTGAGAAAGAGTAAGTTACTACTGTTTAAGCAACTGACCTATATTTTCCTAGTTGCTAAGTGGTCCTGAGACCTCATCCATATATAATGTTTCACTATCATGATTTTTCTGGAAACTATATATCTTCAACCTATTGTACCTTGGACACCTATTCCCAGAAGTTCCACAGACACCTCTAATGAAATTCTTTCCTAATCAAATTCAACATGTAAATAGTTTGCAGTGCATTTCTTACAACAGCCTTAGGAAACTAAAGCAGATGATTCTTCTCATTTGAACTGCACTGATCTTATCTCTACCTGATGGAAGCCCACATACTCTTTGAGGCCCAGCTCAAATACCACCCCAGCAGCTCACTTCAGAGTTACCTACCCATTAAAGCAGCAAGTAGAACTTATTGGTTTCCATGTATTTTTATGTGTTTATGCCTAAAAATAATAGAAGAGAAACTAACATTTATGTAGTACTTTCATAATTACCTAATGTTGTCTTTACAGCAACCTCAAAAGGTTGGAAATGAAGGCATTCTCCTCATTTTAAAAGTAAAGAAAGTGATGCTCAGAGGAGGTAAGTAACTCACTTAAGGACCCACAGCCAGTTTATGCCCACAGAGAAATTACAAACAGGAGGAGGGTACCTAGGTTCTATGAATGCATGTTTGGTGTTCTTACAATCTTTGTCAGTCTTTCTTATCAAGAAAACCTAAATTCCTGGAGATCCTTCTCAGTTGATAGTGGACTCAGGGTAAGCAGTCAAAATGCTTTTTCACTATATTGATTTTAACTGGAACAGAAAGATTTTCTTTTGTGTCCCTATCTCATTTCAAGTCCAGAAAGCATCACCAGCATAGATTATAAAAGAGGATACAGAATCTGTATCTGGGCGGTAACTTGCCTCCCCAGAAAGCCCCACCGCCTCTTAAAGATCACGAGGTAAGTACTGGGGAAGGCTGGCTTCCACATTTCAGAGGGAAAAGGATCCCAGAGCTCCAGAATTATTCATAACCTCTCCTGTTTCCACTCCCTATCATAGAACAGATGGAAAAGGATTAGAGCCCACAACAACTTTGTTTGTTGGCATAAATCACCAAAGACACCTGCTATTAGCAATCTCGTGGATGAATCAGTGCCTTTTGCCCAGTCAGAAACATCGCAGATTGAAGTTAATCTCTCTCCCTCTTGCTCTCATTTTTTAAAGTGTCATAGCTTTATCCATAGAATTGCTGGGATTTTAGCAAAATGTCCTCAGTTTGAGTCTGCTTTTTGAATCATCAGATGCTCTTAGCTCACCTATTTGTCTGAGAGTCCCCCAAACAAAATCCAGTGGCAACACCCTGCAAGAACAATATGTTTGTTTCCTCTTCCGTGACAGTCCAATCTTTATCTTTTGCTTTGTGCCTCATACATATCTTTACAAACTGCGGAAAGCTTGGTTTGGAGCTGTTCCCCGCTCATGCTGATATTAATCTATGCATTTGTGGTGTGCTCTTCTTGGGCCCTGCTGGAGGAGTATTAACATGAACAGTGTCTGGATGACTGCCTAGGAAGAAATAAACTTCACCCAAGATCCACCACATCAAACCTTGGTTTATCATGCTACACCTTAATAATGATGCTCAGAAAGCAAGTTCTTGCTTTCTCCTGATAGAAACCACCAGCTGTCTCCCTGTCAGGTAGGACTATGAAGCAGGCAATCTATTCTGGATGATGGCCTTGGTCAGAGCCTTCCTGCCAAGAACCACATTTGACATGTGATTTTGCTTTGCCACCTCCTACTTAGCCTCCAAAACTCCATTCACTTCCATCATCCTCCAGGAAGCCTCTCTTTGCCCTTGGTTAGCACACGGGGCTGTAAACACCCATGCTTACCTCTGTCAATTCTTCTGATCTGTAATTACCCGTTTCCTTCTCTGTCTCCATTGTAAGATTATTATCACAAATGATATTGCTGGCCTCTCAAGTCCCCTGGAATCCCTTTTACCTGAAGAACTGGTGTACCTATTCCTCAATTGCTTGGGGTGTTTCAGCTCAGACCTTCCACTGGCAACTTTCTCCAGAGGATTCCTCTTGACCTATTGAAAATGCTTGTTCTTGGAATTTCTGGGGTTGTAATACACCATGACCCCCTCCACTACCACTGACCTTGCCTCAAGTCAGGGCAGATTCTTTGGTGCAACTTATGTTCCAGAAAGCCGCAGAAATCAGATTTATTTAGACTTTATCTGAGACTACATTCTTAGGTATCTCCTTCCTCTTTATTATGTTTCCTCATTCTTTTACCAGCTTCTCCTGAGGGTACTCCTTCAGTTAGATACATGTGCATGAATCCCCATATCAGGCTCTGCTTCAAGAAAACCAAACCTAAGAAAACTTTATAATCTCATGTAATTTTTATAACCCAAGAAACAGGTATTATTATTCCAGCTAAATAAACTAAAGTTTAAGGAGAGTAAATAACTGCACAAAGCTATGTAGCAAACACTTGCCTGCCACACATCAGGTGTTCAGTAAATCTACGTTAAATGAAATAATAATCCCGAATCACCGTTAACACACCCAATGATCTTGATTCCTGAGACTGGGTATTGGTTCATCATAGAATAAGAAAATCTGAGGAAAGTCATGATTTGGAAGCTAGATAGGTCCCCAGGGTTAAATGTAAAAAGAGGAAATCTAGATTGGTTTACAGAGAGAAATATCAATAAATGAGTGAAATGTAGTATCTGTGGGGTCAGGAACAGGAAATGAACTTAGAATTTTAGGAGAAGGTAATAAAGATATGACCACAAGAGCCACAGTTCTAGAATGGCATTTGAAACCTCATCATGGCCTCAGCAGGACCTGGAAATCACCCAATGACAGAGAAGCTTCCTAAGAAACTAAGATAGGGTATTAGGCTTGGATAAATAAGGTAGATACTGTGCTTCTGTAAATGACAGGAACAAAACTTAGTTATCACCGTAGCAATTGTGCTTAGTAGAGTGCCCGGCATAGGTGGTGACACTATTTATGCAATTAGCAATTGAATGAATAAAGGTTGCACTATAAATTAAGCCTGAAGCATATTTGGGGCTTAAGGTAAGAATCTAGTTATGACAGCTCAGTGACTCTACTACCCAGGACCATCAGTCAAGTTGACTTATTTCAGAGCTTCCTGGTCCCTGTGCTAAGTCCTAAAATTACCCCTGTATGGGAAGTGAGTCCAGATCGTTTCACTTGTTTGATTCTGCTGAAGAAATGAAAACAATTTCTGCTTAGGAGACTGGACTTGGAAGTTAAGCGAGGCATTTCCATGGACAAATCAGTTTCCTTCTCAAGGACTTATGATGGTTCATCTATTAAGCTAAGCGTATGAACCAGATGAACTCTCATAAGATTGTTACTTCTCTATGATGGGTGATGAGTTACTTTTTCTTTCTTTGGAAATGGGAAGTAGAATGAGCACTCCTCCATTAGTTGCAGATCCCAATGAACTGCTTCTCACACGTGATTTATCTTGTGTGCAGTTTTACTGTATTGGTGTGGACTGGTCCTACCCATGTGCTTGAGTACTCAGCTCCTATTAGCTCTACTGAGAAGCTCTCTGTATTCTATGGCACCCTAATCTTACTTTAACTCAAAGTTGGATTCATTGTCCCTCTTCTGAACCTCTGAATTCATACCAACTCCCTACATTTTTCTCTATCATAGCACTTATTTTCATATATTAAAATTTTCTCTCTAGTTCTCTCTCTCTCTCTTCATGTATCTGTCTCTCCAGCTAGGTTTTGAAATTCTTAAAGAGTGATAAGTGATTTTTCCCCAAATCGAGGCACCTTAAGTCTGGCATATAGTAGATTTTCACTGTCCATCAGATGAGTAAATAACATAAAGTTGCAAAAAGTTGCAGATACATGGTAACAAGACAGAGCCATAAAACTTTTTTTATTTATTCTCACTGCTGATCAGGTCTTGATTTTAGAGATATTAATGCCTTTGAATTAAAAGGAAAGCTTAGTAAAGGTTCAGAGATGGGACAGAAATATTAACACTAGAAGAGATAACAACTAATTTGAAAGCCTAGAAGTGATTCAGCTTATATAATAACATACAATTGCCTATGGTAATTATTTCAGCATTTCAATTCAGTTCAATATAACTGTATTGGGGAAATTCCCATGATCTGGAAACACTACCTTCTCAAGAAAATTGAACTGCACAGGCCATAATGGGAGAAGTGAGGAAAGGTGAGAGTAGAAAGGTAGTTAGGGTCAGATTTGTGTTATCCTTGGCCACCCTAGTCAAAGTAATTTAAAATTTACTGGAAAATTGTAAAAGGAATTATTTACCACAAAGTATGCAACCACAATTAGTCCTCAAGTATTATTGTTGGCATTATGAAGAAATATCCTGAGCCTGGGAAAAATAGATACAAGAGATTTAGTCAAGTTGCTTAGAATCTTATGTGAACTATGAGTGAAGTTGACCAACTCTTTGTGACCACAAAGGTCAAAGCCAATGTCTTGAAGCTAATAAGTGAAGAGTGTTTATTGCTGACACATACATGCTGTTTTCTCTGTTCTGGGCAGAACTCTAAGTGTTGTACATGCAGGAGATCTTTCATTTTCCCAACATTCTTGTTGAGAATCAGCCATTTTGCATAGAGAGATTAAGGAACTTGCCTAAGGTCACAGCAGTTACTGATTAGGAGGACCATGACTAAACCCAGAAAGTTAGGTCAAAGAGACTGTGCAACACTAACTTTGAAATACTGAAATTAGCTTTTAGAAAGAACTTACTGAACTTAAGAGTTACAATATAATGGTCTAATTTTTCCAAATGTAGGACCTCTTACTACTCTTTTACAGAGTTTTGAAGATGTAATTAACTGTCTTTCTTAGATGACTTGGATGCAAGTATGGCTTAGAGATGGAAAGATTCAGTTGAAAACACATTCTTTTTTCACTTTTGTGTCTGTGCTTTTATAGAGATCAAGGACCAGAAGTTTTACAGCTTAGAATTCTTTGAGGGAAAACTTTGCATTTCATATAAAAGTTTAACTTCTCAATGTTTATTAAACAACAAACAATAAAATAAGTGCTCTGACAGAGAAAAATATAGGGAGTTGATATGAGTTCAGAGGTTCAGAGGAGGGATAACTAAACCAACTTTGAGTTAAAGTAAGATTAGGGTGCCATAGAATACAGAAAGCTTCTCAGTAGAGCTGATATGAGCTGAGTACCCAAGTACATGAGTAGGACCAGTCCACACCAATAGAGTAAAACTGCAGACAAGATGAATCATGTGTGATTAAACACTGAGAAATACAAGTAACAGGAGGTATATCCTCCAGAGATAAAGTGGGTGAATGGTCTGCGCATCAGGTAATTTTCTGATGAATGTTTCTCACCTTTCAAAGGTGAAAGGAAAATGTGCACATCTTAACTGGGAACAGAGGATGGCCAGGTTTGAATGTCTTCTATAATTTACATACAAAAATTAGCAGAAGTAAAGTGACTTATGTAAGACCTCTGTGCTAATACATAGCAAAACTAGGACGTAAACTTTTTAAAATGTAAAATAATATGGTGTTTCAATTGTCTTAACATGAAAGTAACACTGACAACTTAATAATACTAGCGGTTTTTTTTTTTCCCCAGTAGTTTTCTAACATATGTTCATTTCTATAGCAGCTCAACACACACTTCTTGTCTGTCTTCAATGGATGAGACCTCTTCTAGGTATTGGGGGACAGTAGGGAGCAAGCAGATGAGGTCTCCACTCCCCTGGAGCTCCAGCACTAGACATGGCAGGGTGGGAGTGTCTCAAACAAGAAGCAATCAATGAGCCTATTCAGTTATGAATAAATGAATAGACTATGAGAGGAGGTATATGAGGGCAAAGTAATAAGAATGGCAGCAACTACTTTATTTTGGGCATTCAGGGGAGGGTGTTTGAGTGAGTGACATTTAAACTGAGTTCTAATTGGTAAGGCATTGGGAGAACAGGGGAAAGCACACTCAAAGGCAGAACTAAGCTTCGCCTAAGAGAGGATCTTGATGGGCTGTCTTGGGAAGAGTGGTGTGATATTGGATCTGAGAGGCAGGCAGAGGTCATAGAATGTATGCTTTGTTAATCAGAAGAAGGAATCTGGTTGGAAGTTACTAGAGAGGTGTGTGTGTTTTATAACCTCGGAGCTACAGTTTTGATTTTTTCTATTTTTTGATATGTACAAAATGTATAAGAAATAATAACAATCCATGTGCCATTGCCCTTTAAGAAGAGAAATATTAAAAATAACCTATTTTATTTTCCTCATGATTCCATTACTATAGTCTCTTCATCACTTTTTTGCTCCCATCATCTTTCCAAGACATAACCTCTAACACAAATTTGATGGCTTTCATTATTATTCCTGTCTTCATATTTTTAGAACACATGTAAGCATCCTTGAATAATTACAATATTGTTTGGCAAATTTGTAACATTTACATATATAACATCATATTGAATGTTTCCTGCAACTGCTTTTTTCTTCAATATTATATTTGTGAGATGTATCCATATTGATATTGTTGTATGTAATGCAACCATTTTGTTTTCCATTTTATTGCAAATTAGTATTTTGATTTTTTATCAAAACATTTACTATCAAAAAGCACTGCCACAATGAGCATTCTGTTATGCTTTATTGTTTGAGAGGTAGTCTAAGGCAGTGATTCCCAATCTTTTTCAATATGCATAAAATATGCACAAACATAATAATTCAGATGAGACTGGTTAAGGCGAGAGACAGACCATGGGCTGAGGGGAGGAGTGCCTCAGCCCACCAGTAATCCATTAAGATACATGGCATTAACATTCTTCCTCTGCCTGATCTATCAATTTCTGAGAAGGTTATGAAAAATTCTCCATTTATGAGTGTGGAATTATTGAATCAATTTTGTCAGTTTTTGCTTTTCATATTTTGTCCTTATGATATTAGATTCATTGACGTTTAGAATTTTTATATCTTTCTGGTAATTATTCCACTTTATCCCTAGGCTGTGATCCACTTTGTCATTGGAGGTTTTGTTAAGCAGGGAAGGCTATGATCTGAGTTATGCTTTAAAATGATTATCCTGATTGTCATATGGAGAATTGAGTGTAGGGACAAAAGAACAGAAGATAGTGATCAATTAGGAGGTTTCTGAAGCCAACTTCAGAAACCAGGTGAGAGAGGATGGCATTCAGGATGAGGATGGTTGTCCTAAACATGAGGAAGACAACCACATGTTTGTGATATGTTTTGAGTTGATGAGATTTTCTGATTAAGCAGATGTGAGTGTGAAATAAAAGGAGACATATTCAGGATAGTAATCTCACGACAACCCTGATGAAACTTATAGGCCCGAGGAGGATTTAGCAGTAAATTAAGAGCAGAGTGCTTAATTGAATAAGTCCATAAAGCATGCACTTTTGATATTTGGTTTGAGCAACCGACTGAAAGTTATGACAGTGTCCTCGTCTTCTGACATGCTAAGGTGAGGCACAGTGTAATTTCTAAAAATTGCTGAAGTAATATTTCCATGTTCTATCAGAACCCAGCCAGTACCACAAGTAGAGTCTATGGTTCCCTCCCTTGAACCTGGTCAGATCTCCGTGACTTCCTTAGCTAAGAGTAGGGAATGGTGTTCTATATGACTTCTGATGTTAGATCATTCAGGCGGATAGTTTCTCCCTGGTTCTCTCTTGGGATGATTCCCCTTGGAACCCAGGCGCCATGCTGCCAAGAGACGTAGACAACCTGGAGATACTCATTTGGAGAAGAATGGAGATCCCTGGCCCTCAGCCTCAGGTGAGCTTCAGAGCCAGCACCAACTTACCAACCAAGTGATTGAGCCACCTTGAAAATAGACCATTCAGCCTCTATTTCAGCTACCCACCTAAGGCTACATGAGGGAAGGACAAGCCTTTCCTGCTAACTGCTTCACAAATTGCGGATTTGGTTTTTTAAAAAGAGGTGAAAAGATTTGGGGATAGTTACTGTTTTCTTAAGTCACCAACTCTTGTTTTTTTTAATGCACCAATAGATAACTAAAACAAACACATGGAAGAATATCTTGCAGAAAGAGGGTAGGCATTGAAAGATAGCTCTCTTTTGGTTGTGTTGAGATTCATATTAGACACTTTTTAAAATATTTTGAATGAACAATTAGACACAAATGTCAGACATTCAATGGAGGGATCAGAACTACAAATGAAAATTTTGGAATCATTGATATACAGATAATATTTAAATATACTGGGCTGGATAAGTTTATTAAAAAGAGATCTTGTTTTCAAGGAAGAAAATAATGTCAATGATTCTAACATGTAATTATTGCTTCATTGGGTCATTGATTTCTCCATTTATTCAACAAATATTCTAGGACATCCTAAGTGTATTATTAGCTGTAAAATGTCTTAGGCATGTATCTACCTATATAGAGTTTACGTTTGTCAAGGTTACTTTAGACTTTGGTTTTATTTAAAATTAATTTTTATATGATACATTTGGTACCTATAGACTTTCTTGAGTAATCATCTAGTTTCCATACCATTTTTTTCTTTAATTTTATTATGACTAACAAGTTAGGCACAACAAACTGCTTTTTAAAAAATTATTATTATACTTTAAGTTCTAGGGTACATGTGCACAACATGCATGTTTGATACATAGGTATACATGTGCCATGTTGGCTTGCTGCACCCATCAACTCATCATTTACTTTAAGTATTTCTCCTAATGCTATCCCTCCCCCAGACCCCACCCCCTGACAGGCCCCCATGTGTGATGTTCCCCAACCTGTGTCCAAGTGATCTCCTTGTTCAATTCCCACCTAAGAGTCAGAACATGTGGTGTTTGGTTTTCTGTCCTTGTTATAGTTGAGAGTGATGGTTTCCAGCTTCATCCACATCCCTGCAAAGGACATGAACTCATTCTTTTTTCATAGCTGCATAGTATTCCATGGTGTATATGTGCCACATTTTCTTAATCCAGTCTATCATTGATGGACATTTGGGTTGGTTCCGAGTCTTTGCTATCATGAATAGTGCTGCAATAAACATACATGTGCATGTGTCTTTATAGTAGCATGATTTATAATCCTTTGGGTATATACCCAGTAATGGGATTTCTAGGTCAAATGGTAATTCTAGTTCCAGATCCTTAAGGAATCACCACACTGTCTTCCACAATGGTTGAAATAATTTACACTCCCACCAACGGTGTAAAAGCGTTCCTATTTCTCCATGTCCTCTCCAGCATCTGTTGTTTCCTGACTTTTTAATGATTGCCATTCTCGGTGGTTTTGATTTCCTTTTCTCTGATGACCAGTGATAATGAGCATTTTTTCATGTGTCTGTTGATGGCATAGATGTCTTCTTTTTAGAAGTGTCTGTTCATATCCTTTGCCCACTTTTTCATGGGGTTGTTCTTTTTTTTTCTTGTAAATTTGTTTGAGTCATTTGTAGATTCTGGATATTAGCCCTTTCTCAGATGGGTAGACTGCAAAAATTTTCTCCCATTCTGTAGGTTGCCTGTTCACTCTGATGCTAGTTTCTTTTGCTGTGCAGAAGTCCTTTAGTTTAATTCGATCCCATTTGTCTATTTTGGCTTTTGTTGCCATTGTTTTTTGTGTTTTAGTTATGAAGTCCTTGTCCATGCCTATGTCCTGAATGGTATTGCCTAGGTTTTCTTAGGGATTTTATGGTTTTAGATCTAACATCTAAGTATTTAATCCATCTTGAATTAATTTTTGTATAAGGTGTAAGGAAGGGATCCAGTTTCAGCTTTCTACATATGGCTAGCCAGTTTTCCCAGCACCACTTATTAAATAGGGCATCCTTTTCCCATTTCTTGTTTTTGTCAGGTTTGTCAAAGATCAGATAGTTGTAGAGGTGTGGTGTTATTTCTAAGGCCTCCGTTCTGCTCCATTAGTCTATATATCTGAACAAACTACTTTTATACAGAGAGGTCTTCATTTTATTTTTACACAGAGTGGTCTATGTATCTTATACAAATCATGAGTTTCTCCACTAAATTCAGGATTAATATTTTCTGGATGGATCTACTGAGGAATAAATTTTGCTTTCGAGTGATATGATATCAACCTGGTAGGTGTTTATCTAGCAGTTTCATAGAGCTTAGGGCATCCTTGTCATTGCTAGAGGAGGAAGAACATGAGGAAGTTGGGGAACCAGAAACTTCCAAAGAGCATCTCCACTTGTAACTGTTTTATGCATTTATATTTCTCATGAGTGTTCTATTTTAAAACATAAAAATCATGGACTTTATTCAAACGTCCCCTTTCAATTCATAGTTGTGAACTCAAGTCCTATTTGAAAGGAATAAATTCAATAACATAGATAAAATTCCTCAGTAAGCTTGATTACTCCTATCTGATCTACTATCATTATTCTTTCTGACCTGGATGCAGCTTTTGGTTGTATGCCATGCACAGATATTTTATAACATAATTAAGTTTATCTTCAGATTTGGAAGACCCAACGCTACTTTGGAGGATAAGTGTTGGAAATGATAAGTGAAAATAGGCCTTGTTATACTTAAAGCCCTAGAAATTATTACATAAGCAAACCCTAATTTGTCTTGTTTTAGCATTTGCCCTAATAGATACACTAAATTTCATAATTTGACAATTATTTAATAAAATTTAACAGCAATTCTTTGAGTCTTTTAAAATGAAATTTACTTAGCACTTATCATGCAAAATTCTTCATGCGTAGTCTCCCAAATTAACCTGTAAAATAGATTATCAACCCTATTTTGCAAATGCAAAACCTGACTTTTGGAGAATATTAGAGCCATTACTAAACAAACGTAGGTACGGGCCAGGTGTGGTGGCTCACACCTGTAATCCCAGCACTTTGGGAGGCCTAGGCAGGCAGATGGATTGCTTGAACCCAAGAGTTCAGGTGAAACCCCATTTCTACAAAAATACAAAAATTAGCCAGGCGTGGTGGCAGGTGCCTGTAGTCTCAGCTACTCGGGAGGCCAAGGCAGGAGGATTGCTTGAGCCCTGGAGGTGGAGGTTTCAGTGAGCCAAGATAGCATTACTGCACTCCAACCTGGGCAACAGAGGGAGACCCTGTCAAAAAAAAAAAGTAGGTCCTTCTGGTTCCAGAGCCAAGGCTCTCAACCACATAGCCTCCCAGTCTGTTGTTCTGCAGGAAACCTTGGAGTCTCAGCACCCTCATTCTGTTGAAAAGAAAACTGAGGCATTCACAGATGAAGAGATTTGTCTATATCTGGTAAACAGTTGATCCAGGATTCAAACTTAGTTGCATCTGGCTCCAAATCCAGGACTTTTCCTACTCTCCTATCTCACCCCAGCCATTTTGTTTAAGTCTGCTCACTATAAGGAGTTGTGTATTTTCTTTCCCAACAGTACTGCTGGCCTACATATTAGGAACTTTTACTCTTTTGTAAATACTGAGTTGATATTTCTGCTCTTCTCTTTACCTCTGACGTATTTTCCTACAAAAAGAGAAATTAGAGATTTTAAAAACAGTCACTTTGTGACTTCTCTTGGCTCTCTTTTTTGGGATCTGCTTGCCTGCAGACAAGACACTCTCCTCCACAAGCTAAGCTGACCAGTGTAGACTACAGTGCAGACCAATGTAGACATCAGTTTTATCAGAAAAACCCCGTAGTGTTACTACTGTGCCTGTGACTGGGTTGGTGAGTTTAATTCAGCAGGAAAGCAGAAGAAAGGTTTACTTTGAACCCAGTTCCAAAATGCCTACTTTAGTCTTACTTAGTAACAAGGCTATTTTTCCTATATTATTTCTGGTTCTGTGTTTTAGATAATTCAGTATCCAAAGAGAGAAAAGCAGTTCCAGTTGTAAAGTAGAGATGTGGGTGACCATCGCCTGCTCAGCATCTTTAGAAATGCACATCTCTCAATATTTTGTAAAACTCATAGGAAACTCATTTTCAAGACTCTGCCTCTTCCCTTTTATGTGTGTTGCAGCTTCTAAGCCCTTTCTATATAGAAATTCTGGAGCTGCAACTGAAAGAAGGGGTTAATTATTTAGACTGCCCTAGAAACTTCAATATAGATGATCATTTAGTTCCTGTAAAAACTCCAAAAGTGTCAGCTAGGATCAAGAGTTTCTTGACTTGTGGAACTAATTTTGATCTACAAAGCCACTGGTCAGTTCTGAAATTGACATAATCACCTGGACCTCAAATTAAGAAACCATGGTAACAAAGTTGCACATGCTGGAAGAAAGTGTCAGGGATCTAAAGAGGCACTGTGTCAATGCCACCACCACTGCTTTTAATATACATGAAATGGTTGATGTCCTTCAAGTCGAACACAGTTCTAAGGTTCCTGAGCTTGAACGCATGTGCATGACCACTCCACTGCAAACATCCATCTGTCCAAGAGAAGATGAGGAGTAAGTGAAATTAGACCGTGGCTCTCTGGTTTCCCCTCAAAGCTGAAAATGAATGAGAGCATCAGCTGCACCAGATTGGACTCGCCAGGCCTCTCATCCTTTACTGAACACTCTCCACCCAAGCTGTGAGGCACATCCTGTCAATAGGGATGACTCAGCCTCAACAGGTGTCTGATGGCTTTGCCAACCAACCGCCTGTTCCAATGGACAGGAGCAGCAGCACATTCTTGGCGGCATGCAAAGACTGTGATGAATAGGATGCTGTGTCTTTTCACAGAGAGCAGGGATTGGGTTGGGGGCATGTGTGAATGGCAGACCCAAGTGCATAAATGCATATTCTCAATCCCAGTAGGATGTCCTGCCAACTGAAACATCAACAGCCTTTTGGTTTCTGAAACATCCCTAGGTAGTTCTCTTCCAGGGAACCTCCGAGTCAACATCATCTCTCAAACTATAGAAATACCTTACACATTTTCTAAATTTTAACTTTTCAAGATACTTACATACCTATTACTGTATAAGCAACTTTTTATGCCACAGAAGTTTTGATGTTATGATATATATCATATAGAGAAATAAACTAAAGTGCATAAAAAGTGAATTTTCAAAGGCACATGGTTTACCCAAGAAGGAACAGGGCAGAATCCAGCTCCCTTAATTCTCAGCCCTGTGTTTTTTCTAACATTCCTTATTGCTAAAATATACATGATTTACACTTAATTCCGAGAAACTCTTGAGAGAAAGTTAAACTGTATTGTTCTGAAATAGACAGAATTGGAGGACGATGAGTTCATTCATATATTTTTTCTAATATTCATCTATTTGTTCAGTTATTGGTTGTAATTAAATAAAAAGGGATGAGGATAGTCTTGTATCCATGCAAATGGATTATCATATTGGGCTATTTATTATCCAAGGGCATTTCTTAGCCAGTATTGTGGAACCCACTTGATTCCCTGGTGCCAAGGTGATAACTATTTGTATGATTACATGAATTTTCCCCATCTTCAATTAATGGTGACTTCAACAAGGCATGAGTATCTTCCTTGTTCTTGAATATAAACCCTGATAAATGATCCACAACTGCTTTGGTGACTTCACAGTCCCAGAATCCTTATAACTTTCTGCTCTGCCATCCTCTACTCCCACTTTCCAACTTATGGTTTAAGCTGTTCAATTTTATCTTCAAGTTTATGATTAAATTCTATTGAAAATATTTACATTATATCTTACCTACAGGAGAAAGGAGACAGAAAAAAAAATTCTTTTCCTTACAGATACTTCTTGGGACTTACTTGTAGCAAATCTTACAGTCTATTGGGTAGCACTTACCCAAATGACCAGACCTATCTTTTCAGGGAAAACTTAGAAATGAAGTCTATAATTTGGAAACCATATGCCCAGCTAATGCTGGGGAGTTTTATAACTGAGGGAGCCTTGGACGTTGGATTCTGTTGGACAACCAGCAGTGACTGTCTCATACAGCATGAAAGCTCAGCATTTGTGAAATAAAATGGAAACGATAACAATGGGAAACATAGGCAGAAATAGCTAATGAAAGGCATTTCAAAAAACAGGAATAGTAAAGCTAATTTTTACTCAGTGCTTTCAATGTAAATGCTCTATTGGTTTTCAACCTGACTGTATTCATTCATTTTCATACTGCTATAAAGAACTACCTAAGACTGGGTAATTTATAAAGGAAAGAGGCTTAATTGAATCACAGTTCAGCATGGCTGGGGAGGCCTCAGGAAACTTAGAATCATGGCAGAAGGTGAAGGGGAAGCAAGGCACTTCTTCACAAGGTGACAGGAAGGAGAAGTGCTGAGTGAAGCAGGAAGCACCCGTTATAAAACTATCAGAACTCCTGAGAACTCATTCACTATTATGAGAACAGCATGGGGGAAACTGCGCCATCAATGAATTACCGTCACCTGGTCTCTCCCCTGACATGTGAGGATTATAGGGATTACAATTCAAGATGAGATTTCGATGGGGATACAAAGCCTAACCATATCACTAAGTCTCATGCATAAAGGCCCTGTGAGATAGCTACTGTTTCCATAGCAATTTTACAGGTAAGGAAACTAAGATACAAGTAAGTTAAGTCAATTGCCCAAGGTTTCACAGCTAGAAAATTACGGTTAGAACTCATGTCAATGTCATTTGATCCCCAAACTTCTTTTAACTATTGCCTTGCAGTTGTTCTCACATGATCACATTTTAGCCTCTCATTGAAGAGAGGCTAAATCATATCATTTGTGTTTTATGGAGAGAAACGCTAGTGATGAAGAAACATGTTTGTGTTCACACAGACAAGTGGCACAAAAGAAGTTTTGAACCAATTTTTTCCCACTATGCCAAGGCATAGATACATTCATGTATTAGCAACCTTAAAATCAATTTACAAAAGGACAGCAATAATTAAGGAGGAGAGAGAGAAAATGCCTGCACAGGGTCCTTTATTTGACTATTTCTCAATGCAGTGATGGTTTTCATCACCTTCATTATATCTGAACAGAGCTCAATGGGTAAATCAATATGTTGCTGACATGCCTGGAGTAGATCAATTGTTTTTGATTTGATTGATTATTCAATTATGGAGCCATGAGTTTGATTGACCTTGTGAAACCGGGTTAAAAAAAAAAATCCTTGGGACCACCTAAGCATTCTGGCAGTATTTAAAGTGTGTTTCTCAATGATGCATGAGGAGAAACACATAAAATATGTCTGAGGTAGGATTAGGGAGGATTATGAGCAATTTGGGAAGATAAGAGCTTATAGAAGAGTTACAACACACCAACTTGGCTGTAGCATTTAAATTGTTTTCAAATTTCAACTAACACTAGTTGGCGGTGACAGTATTTTCTGCTTTTAAAGGAGGTCATGGATATAAAAATATGAGAAACACTGGTTGATAATGCTGATAAAATTTGGCTTTGCTATTTGGTGGCTGTAGACTCAAAGTTCTTGCCATGATACCAAATCATGCATATGTTCACTATTCCTTCCCACAAAATGGCTACAAGAAAACTTGATTCTGAGTGAAACTGGAGCATTTTACAAAGTGATCATCTTTTTGAAAGATAGTGAATAAAAATTACTACACCTCACTGAGTACCAGTGTTGTGTGTTGCATTTGATATAATATTGTCTCATTTGATTGTCTTAACAACCATATAGCGTAAGTGTTATAATCCCCCATTTTTTCAGATAAGCACCTGAGGCTTCAGAGGCATTGCCTAATCTCACAAAACTTTTCACAAATTAACACTTTTTCTCGAGGTCTCTCCAGGATAAGGACAAACAGATTCTCTTTTTCAATATTCTGGGACTGACAATTCAACAAGGAAATTGAGTAGCACTGAACCGGAGACAGTAATACAAACTGCAAAATAAGGGGATATAAATACAAAAGAAACACTATATCTTCAAGACATTTATTTTTTGGAGTCATTGTAACTTTCATAGTCTTTAAAAATTACATATGTAATGGTTTGGTACACGGGTGTGGCAATGGGCTAGAGCATGTCATAGAAGACAAATGTTTCTCTGACAAATATTTCCAGACAGGATGTTTGCAACACAATTTATGTATTTAGAATGTACTGATTGCAAATTAGTCTATTCACTTTGTTAAAGCACTAATGAAAATCCGGCTAGTAATACAAGCTAGCTTCCTCTGTCTTTATTGGCATGCATTTGTGAATTTCAATTCAATTCGGTAGGTTCTGTCAAACACGTATTGTCAAACACGTTCTGTCAAACACGTATTGACGTATTGCTAGGTCCTGCCTTATGTAGATGGGATTTGATCTCTTACTTCATGGGGCTTGCAGTAGTAATATTACCCATTGTTGTTGGTGTTTATAATATTGATGTTGAAAATGTTACTTTTATTTATTTTTTTCTTAGTCAAGTAATCCGTATTAATCACAGACAATAATACAAAATAAAGATAAGTCCAATGAAAACACACATACAAAATCCCATCATCTAAAGATCATCATTATTAGCTTATCGATAAATAAGAGCATCCACATATATTTATCAAGTGCTTATTAATGTCTAATTCAGTTTTCCAACCTCAGCACCAGTGATATTTTTGGCCAGACAATTCTTTGGTGGGGTAGCTGTTCTGTGTACTAGGTAGGACATGTAAGAACATTCCTGATTTCTACCCACTAAATGCCAATAGCATCACCACCCCTCACCTCCAGCCGTAACAACCAAAAAATATCTCTAGACATTGCCAATTGTCCCCTGGGTACTAAAATCCCCCTCGCTGAGAGCTACACTGGGCCAAAATGTAACAAACGCAGCATTTCATTATAACAGCATCAGGAGATAACTACTATTGTTACCTTATTTAACAGCCAAGGAAACTGGTGATCAGAAACACTAAATAACCTGGGCTGATCTCTTCAGCAATTAAAGGGAAGAGCGAAGATTTAAACACAGCTGTGACTGCCCACAAGTCTCATTCTCTCTCTCCCCATCCCCGTTTCTCTCTTCACCTCCCCCTCCTCGATCCTCACTCTCTTTTAGAAGAATGAAATAATAAAACATACTATCACGAAACCTGTGTTTCTCGCTGTTTAACAGTATATACTGTGTGTCTTTCCCTGTAGGTATATATACATCTAAATCATTATTTTATATTATTTTATTTTGTTTTTTTGAGACAGGGTCTTGCTTTGTTGCCCAGGCTGGAGTGCAGTGGCACCATCTCATCGCACTGCAAACTGTGCCTCCTGGGCTCAAGCGATTCTCCTGCCTCAGCTCCCCAGGTTGCTGGGTTACAAGCTCGCACCGTCACGCATGGCTCATTTTTGTATTTTTAGTAGAGTGGGAGTTTCACCATGTCGGCCAGACTGGTCTCAAACTCCTGACCTCAGTGATCCACCTGCCGTGGCTTCCCAAAGTACTAGAGTTATAGGCAAGAGCCACTGCCCCCAGCCTCAAATCATTATTTTAAATGATGATCCAATATTCACATATGAGAATGGCCATTATTAATTTAGCTAATTCTTCATTGTTGAACATTTGTTATTTCTTGTTTTCCGTGTTACAAACAATACTCCAAAGAGCATCCTTCTACCTTTATCTGTGCATACTGAATTTTTTTAAAGGTTCTATTAATTGGAATTTCAGGAAGAAATTTAATCCAAAGGTGACATTTCTGAGAGGGAATTGTGGTAATACTAATCCTTATGCCAGAACAGATGACAGCCGTAAACCGGATTATCCCAGGAAACGCTTATGTATTTTGATCCAAGTTTCAGTCACTTTTCCAAAATTAGCACACTTTAGCAAAATATTTTTTTTTGTTATTTAGATTTGTTTTCTTTTTCCAAGAAGATCACAAAATTTTCCATAAATTCATCAGATCTTACCAAGAAACAGAAGAATTTCTGCTCAAATAAGGACTGTGAGAATCTAAACTATAATTTTCAGACTCCAGGCACACAGTTAATTTATAATCGAATACTGCTTCCTATCAGAAGTATCCAGTGTTTCTGTCTGAGATTGGCTAATTTTACATAGTCTATTTACCGTTTACAGTTTCCTCAGTTTGTTGGCACACAGAACTACATTTCTATTTTTCATAATCATTTATTCTATTCAATAATGATTGAATATTGCATGACAGGCAGTGTGCCAGACACTGAAGGTACAAATATGTTCAACATTCATCAGCTCTTAGCAGTATATATGTAATATATAGACTTTTGAAACATAAAACTTCAAGTTTTCCAGTTCTTAGACCAGTCTGTTTACCCAGGACCTCAGTTCTATGAGCTTCTGTGCCTCCATTACTCTTCTGCAAGGAATGTCCTATTTGTCCATGCTATACCTACTATTGTCTATCTGAAGGACAACGTCTCTTTATTCAAAATATAGGGTAAGTATTGTCATTTTGGTGAAGACTTCAGTGTCCCATAAGCACTACATTTCTGTGCTCTAGCTTGGGCAATATCTCCATTAAGGCACTTTTCATCCCTTTTGCAATTATTTACTTACTTGTCTTCCTTGAGAAGTAGACACAGTAAGCTTTATCTTTGTGTCTTAAGAGACTTGGTGTTTAGCACATGACAGGTATTAAATCAATTCTCACTGAATGAATGAGGGGAGGAAAAGAAGGGCAATGTGTAAGTACTCTTGGTCTTGCTCTTACAATGTCCGAAGTTTCCCCAGGGGTCAGGTAAGAGAGTGTAATTCATCCAGAAGTGGTAGGGCCCATACTATTAATAAGAGAGCTCTCCTGATGGTAGCAGCTTCCTTGCTTTTCTCCTGGAGAGTTACTAAATCCTAATGCCCCAGGGAGAATACAGAGGAATGCAGTTTTATCCAAAGGCATAAATCGGAAAATTAAAGGTGAGCATGAAAGCCGAGAACAGTCCCTGCTGGTCATCAAACAAGTTCTAAACTGTTCTGGGTTTCCAAAGGAGTCTATTTGAATAATTCCTGAGAAGCCAAGTAATCTTGTGTGTTTAATAGAAAAAGAGCAAGCAGAAACCAGGTAAGCAAATGCTGATCAAAAAGCCTTACCTTCACACTGCTGTGCTCATCACCTTCCTTGTTGATTTTACTTACAAGAATGAAAGAATGTCAAGAGTCAGGACCATGCAATTGATTCCTTTTTATGACCTCAGTGTTTTTCCTAGTGCCTGATAAAGAGTAGGACCCTATTTCATGGTTGTTGAGTTGCAGGGCAGCCTCCACTTCCCCACAGTAATTTTTCATAGACACACAGGAACTGAAGCAAAATCTTCCTTGGGCACTCTCAATGCTTTCAAGAGAAAAAGGCCTTACCTGCAGTCATCTTAGACTTTGGAAAAATGACCTAGTTCCAATAGTGGGCTGGAACGAACTCATATTGACTTATTAAGACCCACTTGTTACATTAATTTCAAGGAATTTTGTGAGCCGCTTCCAAAACCTGGCAGTTTGAAATTGGCAAGGAGAGGGCATTTACACCATAGAAATTGGCAAACACTACAAATCAGAGTCTTCCCCTCCCCTTCTCAGAGAGTCATATTCCCATCAACACCACTTTCTAGTTCTAAGTCTTGGGATCTAGCTTTTGTTTTTAAATAACCCTCTACTGGTTTCAGACCCTTAGTAGCTTCAGCTAAAAACAATCCTTACTTATACAGGTAATGATTAAAAGTACAGTTAAAGAGAAATGATATAAATTTACGTTTAAAATTAGGTTTAATATAGTGCCTCTTAATGACATTTTTCAAATTAAAAGTTACAGGTCTAGAACGTATACTTTGAACTAAGAATTGATTCTTAGGATAAGTTTTTTAGTAATCTGAGCTCCGATTTCCACATCTGCAATTGAGGCTGAATAACTAATTACCACAAGTGGTAAACAAGATAATGTACAAAAGATTAATAACAACAATTTCTTGACACATACCACATAAACACTTATGAACAGATGTTTCAGATCCTCAACTCCTTAACTGAAGTTCATAGAGATAGCTTTGTTTTGAATTCAGAGGTCTTAGATTTTCAGAAAGATAATGTATTAGTCTGTTCTCATGCTGCTATAAGGACATACCTAAGACTGAGTAATTTATAAAGGAAAGAGGTTTAATTGATTCACGGTTCCACAGGACTGGGGAGGCCTCAGGAAACTTACAATCATGGTGGAGGGGGAAGCATACACGTCCTTCTTCACATGTGGGCAGCAACAAGACGTGCAGAGCAAAATGGGAAACTGCACCTTATAAAACCACCAGATATCATGAGACCTCATTCACTATCATGAGGACAGCAGCATGGGGGCAATGACCCCCATGATTCAATTACCTCCCACTAGGTCACTCTCATGACACCTGGGGATTATGGGAACTAAAAATCAAGATGAGATTTGGATGGGGATACAGCCAAACTATATCAGGTAATATAATTTACATATCATATGTAGAAGGTGTGTGTGTTTTAACTATCTAAGAAGGGTCTTGAGTAGCTCTCTGTAACCAAACATATCAACTCCTCTGCAGTGAAATGCATGAAGATACACCTCGAACAAGACTAAGAGTCAAAATAGCCTTAAGTGAATTCAGGTCAGACTTAGTCATCAAACGAATCTGCATGGAATTGCAAAAAGACTTAACAGTTTTTAGAGCCACTTATAATTTGAATTGGGATTGGGATTTCTGTCTGTATTATCAATATTGTTAATTGGATATGTACAGTGGGATTATTTTATAACCAATATTTTCTGGTAAATTCTAACTTCAGAGCCCAACATACTTTCCCTTAAATCACAACATGTTTTAGATACTTTAGCTTTATCTCCCATACTGGCTTTCACATCTTGAAGTGATATAAATATTCTTTGTGGGATTCAGGAAACAGAAACAGTCACTCAGTAGAAATCATGTTTATCTCTTAAAGAGCTGCTGCTGTAAAACACATCGCCAGCCTTTGCCATAGGGTATTTGGAAAAGCTATCAGCAGCCTAAACTCTCTCATGAGAAATTCCTCTTCCCATTCAGATATTTTCTCTTCAAGGAACAGGTCTTTACCATTATGGGTTCCCCACATCCTCCAAAAGCTGTATAAAAGTATGGGTCTGAATTTATATTTCATTTGCTCCAAAAGTTGAGGTAACCTTTTTGCTACATGTTTTGATGACAGAATGTTTCAGTGCTAGTCATGAACTTAAATAAACAATCCTTTCACTAAAGAGACAGCAACCCAAATTTCTACAGTCTAACTCTGTGATGCATGACATTCTATTTTATGGTTTCCTAACAGGATAATGGCTTAGCCATTTCTAGAGTGGATATGATTATATTTGCTGATTGGGTTTGTTAAAAATGCACTCAAATTTGACCTCTGCTAACATGAACATAAAGTACATTGCAGACATTAATGATTCCAGATAGTCTACCCATTAGGACATTAAGAAACAGATCTGATTAAAAAGACATGTACTCTGTACCTTACAGGCAAACTCATTCATACTTCTTTGGATTAACCAAATGTTAAGGCCTATAGACATTAAGCTCTTCTGGGCAGACAGCTTTCTCTTCTATTTCTCTATAGCAATAACTAGAATAATAAGGGCAAAAAGGAAAGCTACGTATCTAACCACTATTTCTACATGGACTATTTTGCTCTCTGTTGACATGCCAGGCACGTAGCTAGGCACTTTACGCATTCCTCTTTTTAATTGGTTTGATAACTCTTATACATATTATTAGTTTCTACATAAATGAGGAAACTTTGAGGCTTAGCTGTTTTAAAAAGGAAATCCCTAAAAGTTAGTAAGTGTTTATTGACATGGATTAGTAAGAGCAAAAGGGAATAACACTTAATTAGCACTTACTATGTTCCAGACATTTAATAGAGATTGTTTCAATTGATGTTCAAAGCAGCTCAGAAAAAAAGATGTACTTATTTGAACAGGCAAGTAACCTGAGTTTAGAGAGATTAAGTCAACCAAGATCACAAATGTAATAAATGGCAAAGATCAGATTCAAACCCTTGAGTCTGACTCCAGAGCCCAGTGCTTTCTATTATATAAATCTGACTGCCTGTCAGGTACCAAGCCAGGTACAGCGGGCAATTAATAATCTCTACCCTCTAGTAGCTTATGATCTATGTTGGGAAACAATTTGTATACATGTGAATAATATCGGAGGGAAGACAGGGTCACTTAAAGAATGTTCAAAATGGGTATTTGAGACTTTTGGAGAAAGACGTTTCTCCTTATTTATTTCCATTTTCAGGGAAGCCAGATGAAATAATGCTTCTGGCTCTCTCCACCTTCTTACACCTGATTGGTGAGCTTGGAAGGAAAAACTGGGCAAGTGCAGCCCAGGCCAGCAGTCTTTTTCTCTTCAGGATGTTACCTGCCCATAGAGAGCCTGCCTTATATCCTGCACCGCCATCCTATGGTTTTTACCCACCATTGCCTATGAGTAGGCTGATTTGGGTAAGTTTAATCCTAAAGCTCCGAGTTTGTATGTTCACTTGCTCACAAATAACAGCCCCCTTCTCCAAAGGTGATATTTTAGACTTATATCTGTTTACTTTCTTGTCTTAATGTCCTTAATTTGACATTAGAGGCACTAGTTACTGGGTTCCCTTGATTCCAACAGAGACCATAAAAGTCACGGAAGCCACAAAAATATAAGTTCAAGATTAAGTAAAGTAATTGGAAAAAACTTCATGGAAATTGAGAACTCCAAATTGAACTTTGATAAATGAGGTGATGTAGAGAAACACATGGTCTCTGCATTCTACGACACAGCAAAGCATAGCCCCTCACCAGAAAAAACAGAACACGGCTCTGTGGTGGTACAGTCATGCTTTTAAATGTTGGCTCAGATATGACAATTCTGTTATGCATTTCAGAAATGTGTCTCCCTTTCCTAATCTGTAAAATTAAATAATTCAGTCTTTCAAAAGAAATGCTGCATATACAGCATATTTTATATGCATATACGGTGTATTTCATATTTAAAATATTTAAAATAATGCATGTAAACATAAAATGTATATTTTTTATAGATACAAATAAACTTCCTAGATGAACAGTATCTCATGAACTATTCTCGTATTCCAACATAGAGTCCTTTCTTTTCATAAAATTTTTATTTTAGAAAAGTTTTAGAATTACAAAACAATTGGCAGACATTGCTGAGTGTTCCCTGATAGCTCTCACCTAGTTTCTCCCACTATAAACACCATGACACACTTGTCCCAACTAAGAAATTGACATTGGTACATTGCTCTTAACTAAACTCCATGCTTTATTTGAACTTTTTCTTTAACGTCATCTTTCTGTCCAAGGATCCAATCCAGGTTGCCATATTACATTTAGTTGTCCTGTTTCTCCATTCTCCTCTAGTCTGTAGAAGTGTCTCAGTCTCCCCTTGGTTTTCATGACCTTGTTAGTTTTTCTTCTTTTGAAGAGTCAGTACATCATATCACAAGTGGAGAGCTTGGAGTTAGACTAAGACATTCGTTATGATTCTGTCAACTATGACTCACGTGATCAAAAAGAAAAAATGACTTAACTCATCTTGGCCTTCTCTTCCTCAGCTGTGAAATGGGAACAATAATATTAGGTTGGTGCAAAAGTAATTGTAGTTTCTTGCCATTATTTTTAATGCCAAAAGCCACAATTATTCTTTCACCCACCTAATACCTACCATACAGAGTTGTTATAAGGATGAAAAACTCTGAAATACTCCAGAGAAACTAAACTAATGGAATATATATAAAGAGAGAGAGAAGAAAGATTTATTATAAGGAATAGGCTCATGCAAATATGAAGTCTGGCAAGTCCCAAGATGTGTAAGGTAGGTCAGCAAGCTAGAGACCCAGGGGAGTTTATCAGAATCAAGTCCCAGGAAGAGCCAATGTTAAGTTCAAGTCTGAAGGCAAAAAAAAAAAAAAAAAAAAAAGCCAATGTCCCAGTTCAAAGACAGGCAGGAGATTCTGCTATTACTTGGGGATGGGTCATTCTCTTTAGTTGGTGCAAAAGTAATTGTAGTTTCTTGCCAGGACTTCAGCCGGTTGGACAAGACCCACCCACATTGGAGAGGAATATCTGTTTCACTTAGCAGTTTGATTTAAATGTTAATTTTATCCAAAACACCCGCACAGAAATGCCCAGAATAATGTTTGATCAAATATATATGCATGTTGTGGCCCGGTCAAGTTGACATATAAAATTAACCATCACACTAAGCAAATAGCCCCATGTCTACAGGGCATTCCAAAAACAGTAGTTATTAAAATTACTATGTTTAGGTGACTGTCAAAAGGCACTCAGGGGTTTTCTGTCCATGAATCCATCTTCAGTCACAGGAACAAGACCTTGGACACTGTTGAACAGACTGCTATTTTCAGAAAAGAGCATAAATCATCATTATGGGGGGAAAAATAAGGAAAGAAAAACCCTTAAGTAAGCAAAATGTAAAAGATACTGAGAGTTGAAAGCCAGGGCTTGTGTCCTGTCTGATCTCTCAGAGGGTGAGGAGATGATGAACAGGGCTGCAGCCAACCTTTTCTACCCACTGGCTGGGTGATCCATGCACATTTCTGCTCCCTGAGCTTTGTCTTCCTTATCTCTAAACCTCCCCTTCTCTACTGGGTGCACTTTGAGCATTGTTGCTCACCTTTACATAGCACCTATCCTGTCATACTGTATTTATTCTCTGTAGTTTGGTCACTTCTGTCAGTATCCTTGGTCTCTACTCTAGTGCAAGGCATTGTCATCTCTGATTTGAACCACATTAACCCACCCACATCTGTCTCTCTACTTCCACTCTTGCCCCTTCTGATCTTTTGTTTGTACTGCTAACAAAGTAATCCTCTCAAACTCTAAATATAATTTCCCAAGCCCTTACCACCGTTACAGTTTCCCACTGATCTTGACATAAAGAGCAACATTCTTGGCAGGGCTTCGAAGCCTTCTTCAGGCTTCTCTTTCCGTACTGTTCTTATTCCTCCCTGAATCTCAGTTTGGCCTCCTTTCATCCCTTTCTGACTCCAGAATCTTTATCCAGTTGTTCCCTCTGCCTGGAATATCGTTCCTGACCCCTAATCTCTTGGCCAACTGATTTTCACTCATTCTTCATATCTTAGGCCAATGGCTTTCTTGATCCTTAAGACTAGGTGAGGGCTTTGTTACCTCCATAGATTTACCATAGCTTGTCATTTCAGAGGTGTATGTATTTGCATGAATATTTTAAAATGTCTTCATCATTTGTCTGTGGAGCCATGAGCAAAAGGGGTCCATATTTTATTATGGTATCTCTATCATCTGGCACCACGCCTGTCAGATAGTAAATGCCAAATGAATATGCATTGAATGAATAAATGAATGAAAAAGTGAATGAACTAATCTCTTCCCTCCCACTTGGAGACTGGGGACCAGGCCTTCATTATTATATGCCTAGCACTTAGTGAAGCATCTGAAACCTAATGAGATGTTTCTACAAATGTGTGTTAAAAGAAGGCACTTCCTAAGCAGCTGTACTAAGTGACCTTCAAGTTTCACCCAAGCAATACATTTCTGTGACACCGAGTCTCTGGCTCCCACTTCTGATAACAGGAAATTGTCCATGTCATGTCATGACTCTATAGCATCTATTCATGATTAAACCAAAACTCAGAACTCTGGACAAAGCCTTTCCACTTTCAGTTGTGTTGAAAACCTTTGCTGCGTCTAAAGTGTGTCCACCACACTCCCCATCATTTGTCTTTCTTGCTAATCAAGGACATATTTCTACTGACTTCAATGGGGCCTCTGGTGCTCTCTGAGCTCCTAAGATAAGAGAGAGTCAGTGCTTGGATAGTCTGGAAAAAATGAGGACAGAGGGATTGTGAAATGTTAATTGAAATAAAGCATGTGCAAAGGGAGGTAGGGTCACACGTGGAAGGAGCAGTCCCTAGAGAGATGTTTGTCCTGGGATATTTTATAGGTGGTGTGCTCATAGGCTGCAGTCTTCAGGGTGTCATCTTCTTTCCAGAAAGAACCTAGTCAGTACTGCCACGGAGAAGTCAGCTGGTAGTCTTCTGATTTAATTCCCTTTTAATGCACCATGCTGGGGGAGAGCTTTCTCTAGAAATAAAACTGTCCCGTGGAAGAAGACAGAGAGAGAATTCAGAAGTCCTGAGGACACAGGTTTAAAGAGAATACTCCCTCATCCAGCTGATGATCTAAAAAACAGGGCAGCCTTGAAAAAATTGTTTTCACTTGGAAACTATGTCAACCCTGCCCAGTGTCTCTGCATAATTAAAACCTGCTGTTTGCATGGCTTTTCAAAGATTTTAAAAAGACTCACATATATTTTCTACAGCAAATTCCCACAATACCATGATGCTGACATTACTACTCTCACTTAATCCAGCTATTGTAAGAAATAGGATAAGGGACTTGGCCAAACTTGGGTTGCTACTAAGTGGAAGAGATGGGAATAGAACCCAGATATGCTGCTGTAAACTCCAGTATTTTATTTTCTTTATTTTTCCCCTGTAACTCCACCTACACCACTTGTCCATGATGTGATCATGTGACTGAATCAGATGTGCTCAGGAAACCCAATGGTTCTTTCCAAGACCTCTAATTATGTTCTTAACTTGGAAGGAATGAGACTAATGTTCCTACATGAGTTGAGATCTGAGGACTGAGTGGGTGTCAAGGTTCACTTCTGAGAACAATGTTGATCACATTCCCCTCCTTCATCCTTCCTGCCACTCTCTTCATTTCAACCTCCTGAATGTGGCACCAGAAGTCTGAAAACATCTCCTAATTAGTCTTCCAGCCTCTGGTTTTGCCTCCCTGATCTCTGCCAACCCAGCTATGCCCTGTTGAGGCCAGAGTGACATTTATGAAATGCAAATTTGGATGGCATCATTTCTCATCTTAAAATTATTTGTTGGTTTCTCATTACCTCCAGAATAAAGTGCAAACTCCTCAGCAGGGCAATTACGGTGTTCATAACTGGCCAATTCCCCGCATTTTTCCTTCATTTACTGCACTGACACTTACTGACAGCCTGTGGATCTGGTGTATAGCATTGGGGAAATGGACATGATGCTGTCCTGTCCTCAAAGCCTTCCCAGTCTGGAAAAAGGTTTTCAATATCCTGGATTTTCTATTCCTGCCACCATACAGTCTCTGTTGTCTCCTAGAATATCTTTTCTTTTCCGCAGAACCCCCATGTCCCCCTAAAACTGCCAAATACCAGCCATCCCAATTTTCTGCCTTGCGAATCTATCCTATAAGGTAAACGTAAGTTGTTATTTTCTTGACTCTGACAACCCTTTCACAACTCTCAAGAGGTTAGTTTGTTCCACTTACTTTACCTTAATTAGAGCATGCCTCACCTTGATAACAATTATTTGTGTAAATGTCGTGTCTCCAAAGCCACTGTGACCACCTCGATGGTCGACATGCCACTTTCATCTATCCCCAGTGCCTCGTACAGAGCAAGGCACCAGCTGCAAAATACTTAGCTCCTTAAGAACACAGCTTCACTTTTTGCATCATGAATCAGGCATTGTTCTGGCTGCACTGGCTGCAGATCTGCCCCTCCCAACCTCCACATTTTCTCTTCAGTCTTCTCTTGCAGTCTGACTCTTGGGGTTATGTTCCAGAACAATCTGTGGCCATCTGTCCTTCCTCATTCTTTGGAGGCAGTCTTTCCATGGAAGAGTGACTTTGCTCTGTGGAGTATCGCTGGCACCCAGCCTACCACCAGGCCCACAGTTATTATTCAGAAACAGCTGTTGCTTTTGGAAGATGACGAGGATTTCTTGTTAAAAACTGCTGGGAGTATACAACTACTACCCTTCGTAATACAGATGCATTCCTTAATTGTTAAAGCTCACGTCAAGTAGTAAAATGTCATTGTTTTTTATAAATTTTAACTAATATCTTCCACAGTACAATGAAGACATCTTAGAACAGGAGTTATGTTTGCTGCATATTTATATTTTTAGCCTCTGGCAGGCACTTTGTCTGTAGTTGTTGCTCAATAAAAATATTGTAATAATGCATGAATAGTAATAATGTACAATTTATTTATTGAGCATATATTACATGCAGAGGAGTAAGTCAAATGCTTTGCATCTGTATGTTCTCATTTGATCTGTAAAATAACCCTGTGAAGTAGTTATTATATTCACTTTACAGATGAGAAACCTAAGGCTCAGAAAGCTTGAATAAATTTGCCATGTTCACATATCTGGAAAGAGATACAGTTCAATTCCAAAATGGATCTATGACGCTGCAAATTTCCATGCTTTTATGCTCTATGTTGTGTTAAGAGGCGGGGAGCTCCATGCATGAAAAATGGCCCAGACCCAGTTTCCCTGTTCTGGAGTCTACCACCAACTAATTCAGGTAGAGGTCAAACTGACCTGGTTTGTACAAGACTGGGGGGCTTTCAGTGCTAAAACCAGGAAAGTCCAAGGCATACGTGGATAAGTTGGTCACCACAAATTTAGGGCTAATATGATAGCATTAAAATGCTCAAGATAAAATTCATTTGGTCACTGGCTTTATACCAAAGAATGTGTAGTGTATAGTGTGTGTGTGTGTGTGTGTGTGTGTGTGTGTACAAGCACTTTATCATATTGTTAGGCGTAAATGGGACATATTTTCTTGTGTCATTTATTTAAACTCCAAAAGAGCAGTTGGCCTAGACCAGCGAGTAGAAGCAGTTTCATTTCTAAGCTGAAGTTTAGATATTCATCCTTGTGTGTTGTAGGATGGGAAAATCACAAGCACAGATATAGACATGTTTTTTTAACTCACTGCACAGATACATCCACAGTCTCATGCTCCCCAAACTAGGTATGTCCTCCACAATCTACCCCCCAGTTCAGGCCCTGCCAGAGGCATAAATATTCATGTAGTCACACATTTATGACTTATACATATTCAATCATTACACATAATCATACATATGCATATCTAAGCTTCATTGGATTCATACATTATTTGCACCCTTTCACAGTGGCACACAAATACAAAGATGTCAAAAGGGCCATACACACCCATCTACATACCCTTTTAACAGATACTACATGCATGATGTGATTTATCATTCATGGTCACACAAAACAACACATGAAAAGCAAAATATGTCACCACAGAGACATCCATTGATACATATGTACACACACACTTTCAGAGTACTCAACTGCACATGCTCGTCTGTGTGGAGCAGACCTTTCACCCACTGTGTTATCCTCACTTCCAGAAGCATTTATATGAATGCTAACATATCCTCCCAAATCCATATATTTAGTCACACTCAGAGGTATAAAGGTTTACACAGATTCAGATTCACATATTTACCTCTGTACATTTGTATATTACCCCTTCTCTTTTTACTGACTTGCATCTATACACACTTGTATCAATGTGCACATGCACACATACACACACAAACACAAAGAATATACCCTGGGCAAGCTCTTGGATTATTGACAAGGCGGGATATAAAGTAATAAATAAATACAGCAGTAACAAATAAATAAATACATGCACACACTGAGGTACACATGTATTTAAACTCTCTCTTGGATATATCTATGTATATTGACATATATGCACTGTCTACTTAGGTTCTCTCCATTGGATATATATTCACAAGATGCACAGACATGAAGAATTCTGGGTCGGCCATTTGTTTATATTCCTCACATTGCCCCAAATACCAAAGAGAGTTGGTGAGCCTGTTGCTTTCTCTTTATGTCATCTTCAAGGAAAAGAGGATGTTTATACCTAGACCACTTGCAAATGATGCTTTGTAAGGCACCACTGCCAGTGAGGTCCTCAGAATTAGCAAGGTTCAGGGGGAAACTGACCAGGGAGGAATGTTTTTCTACTTAGCCCAAAAGATTCAGCCCCTTTGAACACAGACTTTCTGCTCAGATGTCCTAATGCATTCCACATTTGGCCATTAAATCCTAATTGGAGGCCTGCTGGGGAAGGATGGGAGCCTAGCCTGCCAGCATTTCCTGGGTCACATCCCTGCAAGACCCAGCCTGGTCCCCTGCCCTTGTATGACCTGCCCTTTTGAACTCTTAATCCTACCACCGGTCACAAAGAATTAGGAGCTCAATTTACTCCTGAAACCCCAGGAATGTCCCCTTTGGCCTTCCTCTTCTCATCTGTTACCTCTACTCCCCACCCACATTTCACCCGTCCGCACACACATGTACACGCTTTGTTTTCCTTCCCTCCTCCTTGGTAAAGAGGCAGGATGCTTTGTAGAAGCTTAATGGAAAAACTCCAAAAAACCTGAGCCTTTTATGATAAAACAATTGTCCTTGCTAAATGTCAGGCCTTGTATTTGATGATATTTATGACCTTTTCTCTATTAGTCCGCCATTTTCCTGAGAAATTATGACCCTGGCTCTGTCAGCCTAGCCACACCAGTTTTATAAATAGAAAATGTATATGCATGAGAATAAACTCTGCCTCCACAGCCAAAATGACTATCACATCACAGTCAGGGTATATCCCACTAGGTATCAATGAGCAACCAGAGAGATGAGATGAAGATAAAATAACCTTGAAATGATCACTTTAGAAGGCCTGGATGATTCTGGAGTTAGAGCTAGTCTTAGCTCTGCCACTTGATAGGTATACTACTTTGTACAGGTTGTGGTGCATCTTGGATCTGCAGTACTTTTATCTAGAAAAGAGTAATAATAATACCTTCCCCCTAAAAGTGTTGCTGCAAGAATCAAATAAATGAGCACTGAAGAAAGTCTTTTGAACAATTGAACATTAATCAAATATCACTATATTTAAATGATAAAGGGACTCCTTCTTCATTGATAGGAACTTCAAAGTGAACTAAGACATAGGAATAATGATTGCCCTGAAATCTGCTAAAAACTACTTATCATGGCCAATGGCTACAAAATACAGTAAGATAAATTTGAGCTCTAGCTAATAAATAATTTCCTAAGGTTCAGAACTGTAAGAGAATGAAGAGGGGTGCCTTGGAGATAGTGCTTCCCCTATCCTTTGGGCAATTGCCTGCTGCCCCCTGAGAATATCAGTCTCTGGCTTCCTTCTGCTGCTGCAAGAAGTCAATCCTACTTTCTCACAGATGGACTCTCCTGTGGAAAAAAAAGACTTCTTCAGTTACTGAGCCAACCTGGAGAAGTTCAGGACATAAGTCAGTAGCTACCAATGTCCCTGCCCAGGAGGGCTTTGAATGAAAGCACAAGGCTAGACCTGGATCCTGAAGCTGCCATCATCACTGCTAAGCATGATTTGTCTTAAAGAAAATAAAGATCCATGCACATGTATGTTTATTGCAGCACTGTTCATAATAGCAAAGACTTGGAACCAACTCAAATGCCCATCGGTGATAGACTTGATAAAGAAAATGTGGCACATATACAGCATGGAATACTATGCAGCCATAAAAAAAGATGAGTTCATGTCCTTTGCAGGGTCATGGATGAAGCTGGAAACCATCATTCTCAGCAAACTAACACAGGAACAGAAAACCAAACACTGCACGTTCTCACCCATAAGTGGAAGTTGAACAATGAAAATACATGGGCACAGGGATGGGAACATCACACACCAGGGCCTGTTGGGAGATGGGGGACTAGGGGAGGGATAGCATTAGGAGAAATACCTAATGTAGATGATGGGTTGATGGGTGTAGCAAACCACCATGGCACATGCATACCTATGTAAAAACCTGCACATTCTGGACATGTATCCCAGAACTTAAAGTATAATAATAATAATAATAATAATAATAATAAAGAAATACAGTAGTTAAGAACATAGGTGTCGCAACAGTAATGATTTCCAATTCTTGCTGTATCTCTTACTAGTGTTATGGCATTGAGCAACTTAATTCAGTTTTCCAAGTCTCAGTGTTCCTATCTTTAATATGGGACTAAAGATAAGGCCTACCTTAAAAGATCACTGTGGAATTGAATGAAGTAATTCATTTAATGTACATGACCCAGTCTCTATCATGGAGAAAGCTTTCAGTAAGGTCAGCTTTGGTTGTTATAAGGATGACAGTGCTGATGATGAAGTAAATGATGATGCTCTAAAACAGAATTTTTCTTGATTCATAGTAAACCCAGAAACCAATTGAGTTCCAGAAGAACTCAATTCATGCCTGATCCTATGGTCAGTACACTTCAACTCAGTGCTGGCTCTTTTGTGCAAGACTGTCTCTGGTTACGCTACCTCTCCATAGTTCTGCTTTACTGAGTCCCAAGATCTTGCTAATCCTTATTCACCAGAAGAATGGATCCTGATCCTCTACATTCATCTCACTAGAAAATGTCCTCATTCTTTTGAGTAGAATTAGGGCTGTAATTCTACAAAGACTCTAATTCAACAAGGGTCCTTCCATTTTTAAATATTCCTAGCTTGAGCATTATTAACAAATCCACATCACATGATTTTAAATCCATGTACTTTTTCAAGATTTAGAACTGAAAGTGTCAGACTCTTCAAATACCCTCAGGAAAAAACTAGAGACACAATACCACATAAACTAGAACTGAAGGCTCCAAGCACTGTATCCTGGGTATAGCGTGATGAGGAAATTATAAAATATCCTTATTCTTTTCAAGTTTTTATTCTAGAAAAATGAGACACACTAAACATAAAAATGCACAAGTAAATAAATGTGCAAACAGTAAAAAGCATAATGAAGAAAAAGTGGAGAATGCTGTAAGAAAATGATCAATTGGGAAGGAAAATCTTATGATGGTACCTCTGAAGAAGTGACTTTTAAGATTAGCTCTAAAGGATGAATAGACGGTGTCCTGGTATAGAGTAGAGGAAGAAGCACTACAGGTAGAGGGAAAAACGTGGACAAAGATTCCAAAACATGAAAAAAGCTGGCCAATTGCAGTAAATGAAAAAAACTACTGCACGCTAAGTGGTGCTATGAGAGTTTGGTCAAGGGACAAATGCCACAGAGCCTTGTGCACCAGATTACAGAGTAGCTAAAGGAAGGACCTTTAGCAGAAGAGTGGCGGGATCAGATTTATACAGGACTACATCCTCTTAAGTCACAGCCCAGGATTTAAACAAGCAACATCTGTGGCAGTCTTGTAGTGCTACTACTGCTAATTCTTTGCTAAGTTAATGAAGAAGGAGAGGAAAACTGACAGATCATGGTTGCGGTATGCTGCTTTAGGACTCGTTAGAAAACTATCTAACAGTCACATATGTGGCTGTAGCCACATCACTAGAATCTACAAGGCAAGACTCTTGTTTTGTATAGTGTCACACTCTCAGAGCCTAAAAGCAATATGTGGCACATTGTCACCACTCAATGTTTTTGAATTAAATTAATCAGACCTAAAATCAATTTGCGTAATCATCACCAGTGGGTTGCCTCTTCAGCTCCCGAATTCAGTAGGACACGCTTCTAAAGCACAGGTCTTCAGATCATCTTATTCCATGACAAAGTGTTCTGGCAAGCATCCTTCTCAGACATTCCTGGCTGCTCACTTTTGGGAAATCAGTCCACAGGCTAACACTTTCCTCAAAACTTAACAAGAAAAAATTTAGCCAGACATTTGAACTGCTTTCTTTCTAGACTGGCAGATAGGAGAGGTTTAGGTAATAAGATGTCACATTTTGGCTTCTCTCAGTGTTCTCAAAATATTTTATATCAAGTGAAATTATATTAAGAATGTAAAATTGATCTTCATCTTCATACCTATGTGAACGCTTTTAATAATAATATGATAAAAATGAAAGTATTTCTAGCTGAATAACTTGCAACAGAACAAGAAATCAATTTTACATATTAATAACTAACATAAAATATATTTTGTGCTGATTTTTAATTTTTCTTTGTATTCCAAATAATTTTAAGTGTACCCTTTACCCTATTTTTTAAAATGTGAAACAATCTTTCTAGTAGATGGTAGTTAGTTTAATGCATTTAAGCGTCAAAATAAAATCCATTTTCAAAATTGTTTAGTTAGTATATTCTTAATCTCCAGAATCCTAAAATCTTGGACCCATAGAAACCAGAGGAAATGCCAGAAAGATAAAGAAAACTTCCAGGGAGTCATGTGATCCAAGCTGTGAATGTAAGATCTCACACTTGCACAGGTGGAGTCTGTACTCCTGTCATTATTTCCAGGATAAATGTTTAAAGTTTTCAACTTCATTTTGCAGTCGAATATAATTCTTACTATTGCATAGTCAATAAATGAAAGAGATAGGAATTCCGAGACAGATCTTTCTGGGTCCAAATCATATCTTCTTAGTCACTACATGCTACTTAGAGACTAAAATATAATTATTGAATTAATGAATCAGTGAATGAATGAATGGATGATCTAAGTGGTGAGTGAAAGGACCTTAATAAGATATATCTGACTTTAAATCCTGGCTTTGCCAGTTACCATTTTTATTAGACTGTATTTTATTTTCTCCTAAGTGTTTGCTTCACCATTTCCTTTAAGGGGATGAGACATTTTTGTTCATTGCCCATGTGAGAAAAGCTGATGTGATGTTCTAACGCAACGTCAGAGCCATCGCATGGCTAAATAGTGACCTCCCCTGTGAAGATAATATGTCCTGGATAGTGCATTCTCTTTCAGTCTATTTTCTTCAACATGAAGATGTATAAAACAGGGCCAAGTCTGACTCACAAAAAAGTAAACATTTGTTGTTCTAAGATTCTAAAATAATTTTGGTTGTTTATTTCTGCCTCACAAAATTATTTTTTAAAAACCTCAGTGATGCAACATTTATTTGATCTTAGCCACTCAGCCACTTCAAACCTAAATTTCCTCATCTGTAAAATGAGGATAATATGTATCTACTTTATAAGGAAAATATGTGTATTTTATGAGAAAGCAAAGTAGCTACACGGTGCCAGACATATAACGTGTGCTATTAAAAAGTAAGTTTCAAGTGTCTTCACTTATCTGAAATGAAGAAGCTCTTCTCAAGCTCATACTGTCAAAGGGCTGCTTTATTTATTTCTTTTTTCTTAACTACCCATTCCAATTCAAGCCAACACCATTTATCAAGCATATATTATGGGCAACATTCTTTGGCAGGCATTGCACCTACAAAGCATTATTTTCTCATTCATGCTTTCCAGTTGAAAAGCAACAGCAGCAGAAGAACAACATATGGATTACAGGACAGGTATATAGGTTTCTGGCCCAAAGCAAATATGCGCCACCAAAGAGAACGTGGATTCCTACCAGTGTTTTAATTAAAGGTTTTTAATATTTTATGAGAGTTCACATAATCAAACCCAGTTAGTGGGCCAGGGAAACCAATCCAGATATTCGGACTATGGGACAGGATTGTTTTAGACTGGTATAAGTGTTGAAAAGTGGAGAAAAGTTACCTAATATCACAGAAGTAGAAAGCGGGCAGTCAAAGGGAAACATTAAAAAGAGTGTTACAAATATTTCTCAGCAGTAAAGCGAGGAGTGGTGTTTCTCAAAGTGTGGTCCTCTGGACATCTGGGTCAGAAACACCTAAGGAGGTTTATTACCAGGCAGATTTCTCAGCTTTACCAAGACTTACCTTATTAGAATCTCTGATTGGCATGGTTAAAGAAGCCACATCTGTATCTCTCCCCAGATTCATTTCAGGATCTTACTTTTGTTGTTGTGGTTGTTTGTTTTTTACTGCTCCTTGAGAAGCAGGGCAAACTCATAGGCTGTGTGCCCAGAGTTGACCTAGAATCTTACATTTTTTTTAATACCACTGTTACATTACTTAATTTCTGATATTTTTCTACCACGCATAATTTGTACAAAATAAAATGTACAAATCCTGGGTATTGAGTTTGTCATGATTTTAACTCATTTGAGCCAACTGAACCCACCTGGTCATTAACACCAGAAATAAAATATGGAACAATTCTATCATCTGAGAATGTTCCGTAGTGCCCTTTGCTAAACTCTCACTTTTGCTCAGAGATAACGTCTGTCATTATTGGTTATATTTTCCTGTCCTTGGGCTTTATATAAATGTAATTATACAAAATGTGTGTGTGTGAGTGTTTATGTGTGTGTATATGTTTGTGTGTGGTTTGCTTAGCTCATCATGTTTTTGAAATTCAGTCACACCATTATAGGTTTAAGAAGTTTGTTCTTGCAAACATTATTCCAAGGTATGAATATACCAGAATTTTATTTGATTCCTTTGTTCATAGAGGTACAGGTTGTTTTAAGTTTTAGGCCATTATGCATACGGATGTTATGAATATTCTTATATTAATTTTTTGTGGATATCTGTTTTTATTTCTCATATAAATATCTAGAAGTATAGGACTAATGAGTCATATGGTAAGTATAGATTTAAATTCATATGATATCACCAAACATCTTTGTGTTCCCACCACAGCGTGTAAGAGGTGTAACTGCTCCATATCCTTTTGAGCAGTTGGCATTTAGTTTCTTTTATTTCTGTCATACTAGTGAGTATGGAGTGGCTTAACTTGATCGTTTTAACTTGCATTTCTCTAAAGAGTAATGAACTTAATTAACCTGTTAACAATGCACTGCTGGATGTTTGTGTATCTTCTTTTGTAAAATGTTGATTCAAATTATTTCCCTCTGTTTTCTTCACGCTCCCCACATTTGGAGAAGCAAAGCTGTGGAGGTAACATTCTGACCTCAGAATCCACAGACTTGGTTCTTACTGGCTCTGCCACAAATCAGTGGGTGAATTCTGGGTTAAGTTCGTCTATTTGCTTTCTAATCTACAGAATGAAGATATTAACCCAGATCATTCATTCACTTATTTTCTTTTCTGTGAAAGGGAAACCAAAGAGGGACATAGGGAAGTGAACAGGGAGATCTGAAAAAAAACACATGTCTGACCTGAAGCATTTGCATACACTTCTGCATTGCCATCTAAAGCTTAAGTAATTAAAGGCTATTGTTTTGGTAACTATAGAAGGAAATACGTTGAGAATATTATTATGCTAAAGGCTTCCCTCACCTCTCACCCTTACTCTCTCCCGCATCATAATTCGAGTAGTCAATGCTCCCCAACTTCCAAAACTAGAGAAGTAGAGTTGGAGGGAATGAGCCAGAATGCAGCATTCAAGGTCCCTAAAGTCCTATCTCCTTTCTGGCCACCTCTGTGAAACAGATACAAGACCAAGATTGGTTTATGAAAGCAGAGCTGTGAGGATGTGTGCTTTGCTTGTCAGTTGAGGCTCCAGGATGATAAGAATAAAGCAGCTGCAGGGAAATAGCTGTGTGTGTGTGTGTGTGTGTGTGCGCGCGTAGCACTCTTGATAGCGTCTCGGAAATTTTCCATACCTCAGCATGACATGAATCAGTTAATTCACCGTGTGTACCTAAGACCCAAAGAGGTCTTGTAGACAAGACAACAACAGCAGAGGGTTCAGTAAATGCCTCATAAGATCAGGCTGCCCAGGACCCTGCAAGGTCTCTGTTATCCTAAAATCCACCCTGAGAAATATGTGCTGTGATGCTCTTAATTCACTTGGTTTTGCTCTCCTACTCACCACCAGGATAGTTGGAACGATGTAAAAATCAATTTAACATATCTAAAAAGATATATATTTGATTCTTATAAGATTTTGTGGACTAAAATTTATACTGCTGTACAAAGAGTTTCTGAGGAGGTATCCTAAAGCAACATATGTTGCCCAGGCAAGATCCCATGCAACGAATGCAGCATGTAATCTAGGAAGGATGCCTGAGTCAGAACAACCAGAAACTGTTCCCTTACCACACTTATCAATGCTGTCACCATTTTTTTTTAACAAAGAACAATTGGAGACTAATTCAAGAACCTACTGTATACTTTTTTCTATAAAACTGTTTGTTTTTTCTATAAAACTATATATTGAAGACTTACCTTGTCGTGGCGTATACTCTTAACAAATCCTTTTGCTGTCATCAAAAATGACTGAACTATTGAACATCCTCATGTATGTATACTATTATAAATCATGGGGGCAAACACAGCACACGTTGTCCCATTCCTATGTTGGTGGTAGGCATCATAAATCAAACCTGGTACTCTTTCCCAAGAACCTAGAAGTTGCTCAGAATCCTGCACCATTCAGACCTACAGGCAGCCATTGCGAATCGATCTGAGTCACCATAAAAACTGAAACTTCCTTCGGTCTCTTTTACAGATACTTGGCCTAGGGGGCTGAAATCTGGCCATTGGTGAAGAATATCAAACCCCAAATGAACAAAGTATGGTAAAACTTCATAATGAAGTATATTTCTTATTTATAATTTAGGCATGAGATTTGCTATTTCTCCCATATCCAACTTTATCTCTCTAGTTTGACAAATAGTGCTTCTCTCTACACATCATGTATTTTCAAGCAAGGGATAACAAATTCTCTTACTTGATATACTCTTTCACAACTCTTTGACTTCGTATATACTGTTTCCTCTCACTGTGTCTTTTTTTATGGCACCTTTCCCTACCACCACCACCACCACCACCATCACCACTACTTGAGAGGATCTTCATATGAGACTATAAACTTCAAAATCAAGCTAGTTAAATATGAGCATTTGGCAGATAGTTCCTGTTGTCACTCAGCTTTACAGTCATTGTTCCTACTTCTCTCTACTTCTGAAGCTAGCAGCCTGTAAACTACATCTGTCAGACACCAAATGCCAGCTGGCTTTGTGTTAGCTTATGCCAGGGCAGGGGCCACTGATGGGAGCCTGGAAAGTGAAAGGGAAGAAAAAGCATGTTAATTACCTCTTTTGGTGGCACCTTTGGTAGTGGCAGCAGCTGTGCTGGTGGCACTTGTGTAGTCGTGGGCTCCTACTCAAGCAGCTAGTCCAACAGCACCAATGTTGTGGTGCAAAAATTGTGGGCTCCAAGTAACATCGTTCATTATTTTCTTTCCTTTTTTTTTTTTTTTTGCAGCTTTTGGGGTAGTCTTATTGCTTTCTGCAGTTACTAACCTGTGACCTTCCCATTTTTGTCCCACCATTCCTTCTCACACCTTTGTAAACAGTTATCTGTTTCAAATTACTTATTTTTAAATACTCAGAGAAGCTCCTATTTTCCTAAAGCAGAGCATAAAGAGCAAACAGGAAGATTTTCTTTTATGAGTTTTCTGCAAGGGGTCCTAAGAAGTTGAAATTGTTGTTATGAACCATATCCTGGTAGCAAATCCCATCAGTTTCTCTCTATTGGGCATTACCATTATTTAAACCCTAAGTACTTGATCATGCTCTAGAACAGGAGTCAGCAAACAATTCTGTAAAATAAGCCAGATAGTAAGCATTGTAGACTTCATGGATCATGTAGTCTGTGTTGCAAGTACTCAACTATGCTATTGTATCATGAATGTAGCCATAGAAAATACATAAACAAGTGGGCATGGCTGTTTTCCAATAAAACTTTATTTATAAAAACAAGCAGTAAGCTAGATTAGGCCCATTAGTTGTAGTTGTAGTTTCTCTACTCTAGAAAGTTGAAAATGTAAGAAGAGAGGTTGAAATTAATAGTCGATAAGAGAAGACAATAATTCATTTCAATCATTCATTGTTATTATTTATTTATTCAGTTTCCAATTCACTCATTCATCTACCTGTTATTTATTGATGCTGCTCTGGGCAATAGGAATAAAATAATGAGTAAAATATACACATTTCAATGAAGAACTATTTAATTTTATAGATTAAAGCATAAGAAAATCTAATTTCCAATAACTCTGGAAACATCTTTCAAACTCTGAATGCCAAAACTTTTCCTATTAACTTTGCCCCAGCCCTTCTCATGGGCCACCTGCCTTCATGTAATCCTGTCATGACTCTAACTCCTACTTAAGTTCATGCAATGAAAGGACATTCATTAGACAGATGAG
Source organism: Mandrillus leucophaeus (assembly GCF_000951045.1). Classification (NCBI taxonomy): domain Eukaryota; kingdom Metazoa; phylum Chordata; class Mammalia; order Primates; family Cercopithecidae; genus Mandrillus; species Mandrillus leucophaeus. Next base: position 106,097 of record NW_012101509.1, on the reverse strand, counting down.
CATTCGCTTTCCAGTGCAAGTGCAAGGCTTTAATCAGTCCTGAGAAACACTTAAAACACAAAAAGCCTCTAAATTGCATTATCCCCCGGAAAGATGTATCTGCTCCTCCATGCACAAAACAATTCCATTGTTCTTATCATAGAAGAAACACAAAAGATACCACCAGAATGCTTTCATGTGTCCCTTACATAATGCCTATAATTAAATGCACCATTTACATGATTGAATAAAATTTCATTTATTTTTCAGCTTCTCTCAACTAACACTAGGATTTAGAAGATCAAAGCAACAGGCCATTTTAAGTTTTGAGATTTTGTTTCGCAGGCACTAACATTAATCTATCAAGAATGGAAATATCTTTTATTATTCTGAAAAATAACAGTGGTAACTAATGTCTTCCCAAATTCATATTTAATCTAATTTTTAATTCAAAATTCTTTACACAACCAGTTTCCTCTCATCACAATATGTAGTGTTTTATAGAATTTGAGTTGTTTTTATCTTTTTACAATGTTTTTACATATTATTTTAATCAATTTCAAAGTTGAAAAACATTATAAGATTAGTGCAAAGAATTGCTGGATCCCCATTTACCCAGAGATGCCATTCAAGTTTTTATCATTTACCTAAGAACTTTCTTTATGGTAAAAAGTTCCAATCCAGTATCACACATTGCTCCAAGTTTTCCTCTCTCTCTGATTTCCTTTAACTTGAACCAGCTACTCAGCCATTCCTAGACGTTACTGATGTTGATAGTTTTGAAGATCATAGACAAGTTATTTTGCAGTGTCTCTCCATCTGGGTTTGTCCAGTGTTTGATCATGATTAGATCCAGGTTATGTGTTTTTGGCCAGAACTTCACATCCGTAATGCTGTGTTCCATTGCCTCTTTTCTAGTGGCACACGTTGCCAATTTGCCTCATTAATAGTATTAATTTTGATCACTTGATGTCAGCCAGTTTTTCTATATTAAAATTACTCTTTTAACCTTTGTAATTAACAGATATTTTGTGAGAAGTTTCTTTGACAAGATGCAAAATCCTGTATTTTCATTTTCTAGTTTTAGCATCCATTGGTGTTTCTTACCCATATGAATTCTTTCTATGCTGGTTGCCAAATGATCGGGCAACTCCATCATTTCATCTACATCTATATTATTAGTATCTAAAGCCTTTTCATCTCTCTATTTATTCATTGAAGACACACGGATTCCTATTTTATTCAGTGGGCTATAATTCGCTACTATCATCATTTGTATTGATGTGCAAATTGTCCCAGATTTGGCCAGTATGAGCCTCTTCTAAGAGGTTTGGAAACCTATCCAAAATGACACAATTTGTAAGTGCTGGGGCCAGGAATAAAACCTAGAGTCCTCATTCCTCTGATTTCTAGAATATATATTTAGGCTTTTTAGAATAACAAAATAAACATTTTATGCCTCTATGAATATTCAGAATTAAGTATTCCACACTATCTCCTCTTTAATTTATATAATAGAATGGATTTTGTTATGTGAGTAAAAACTGTTGCTTCAAATCACATTCTATTTGTTTTGAATTGAGTGTTCATGGCCCCCTCCAAATGTATACGCTGAAGTCGTAATCCCCAGTGTATTTGAAGGTGAGGCCTTTGGGAAGTAATTAGGTTTAGATGAAGTCATGGGGATGGAACCCTCATGATGAGATCATTGTCCTTAGAATCAGAGGAGGAGGTCAGAGCTTTCCCTTTGCAC
>NW_012101509.1:102781-104315 GCF_000951045.1 Mandrillus leucophaeus | reverse complement strand
CAACAAAAGCCAAAATAGACAAATGGGATCTAATTAAGCTAAAGAGCTTCTGCACAGCAAAAGAAACTATCATCAGAGTGAACAGGCAACCAACAGAGTGGGAGACAGTTATTACAATCTATCCATCTGACAAAGGATTAATATACAGAATCTACAAGGAACGTAAACAAATTTACAAGAAAAAAAAATCCCATCAAAAAGTGGTCAAAGGATATGAACAGACACTACTCAAAAGAACACATTTATGCAGCCAACAAACATATGAAAAAATGCTCATTATCACTGCTCATTAGAAAAATGTAAATCAAAACCACGATGAGATACCATCTCACATCAGTTAGAATGGCTATCATTAAAGTCAGGAAACAATAGATGCTGAAGAGGATGTAGAGAAATAGGAACACTGTTACGCTGTTGGTGGGAGTGTAAATTAGTTCAACCATTGTGGAAGACAGTGTGGCTATTCCTCAAGGATCTAGAACCAGAAATACCATTTGACCCAGCAATCCCAGATATACCCAAAAGATTATAAATCATGCTACTATAAAGATACAAGCACACATATGTTTACTGGGGAACTATTCACAATAGCAAAGACTTGGAATCAACCCAATTGCCCATCAATGATAGGCTGGATAAAGAAAATATGGCACATATACACCCTGGAATACTATGCAGCTGTAAAAAAGGATGAGTTCATGTCCTTTTCAGGATCATAGATGAAGCTGGAAGCCATAATTCTCAGCAAACTAAGACAGAAACAGAAAACCAAACACTGCATGTTCTCACTCATAAGTGGGAATTGAACTATGAGAACACACGGACATGGGGTGGGGAACATCACACAACAGGGCCTGTTGGGGGGTGGGGGGGCTAGGGCAGGGATAGCATTAGGAGAAATACCTAATGTAGATGATGGATTGATGGGTGCAGCAAACCAGCATGGCACGTGTTTACCTATGTAACAAACCCGCTCGTTCTGCATATGTATCCCAGAACTGAAAGTATAATTTAAAAAATAAAATAAAATAAAACAATAAAAATTTAAAAAAGAAATTATCATAGGCTGGGTGTGGTGCCTTATGCCTGTAATCCCAGAACTTTGAGAGGCCATGGTAGGTGGATCGTTTGGCCCAGGAGTTCGAGACCAGTGTGGCAACATGGTGAAATCCCACTTAAAAAAAAAAAAAAAAAAAAGAGTTTGGTTTAAACAAATACAAAGTTTCCAATCTCTGAATAAAGTGAGAATCAGAAATAAAAAGTAAAAGAATATGTCTATGAACTTGAAGTATTTTTTTCCCAGAGGGAAGATATCAGGAGAAGGCAGAGTGGGAAAGATATTACATTTAAAAAATTAATGCCAAATCTTTTTACAATTAAACCAGAAAATATATTTTCAGTACAGTATAGTTTTCCTCATTACAAAAGTAATAGATGTTTATTATGAAAAACATAGGAGGAAAAAACCCACATAAGAGATTCCTAATATTTTGTTATTTATTTTTGACTCTTAGAGTAAGTATATCTTTCTAGT
>NW_012101509.1:86547-102441 GCF_000951045.1 Mandrillus leucophaeus | reverse complement strand
CTCTGGAAACATCTTTCAAACTCTGAATGCCAAAACTTTTCCTATTAACTTTGCCCCAGCCCTTCTCATGGGCCACCTGCCTTCATGTAATCCTGTCATGACTCTAACTCCTACTTAAGTTCATGCAATGAAAGGACATTCATTAGACAGATGAGCATTCGCTTTCCAGTGCAAGTGCAAGGCTTTAATCAGTCCTGAGAAACACTTAAAACACAAAAAGCCTCTAAATTGCATTATCCCCCGGAAAGATGTATCTGCTCCTCCATGCACAAAACAATTCCATTGTTCTTATCATAGAAGAAACACAAAAGATACCACCAGAATGCTTTCATGTGTCCCTTACATAATGCCTATAATTAAATGCACCATTTACATGATTGAATAAAATTTCATTTATTTTTCAGCTTCTCTCAACTAACACTAGGATTTAGAAGATCAAAGCAACAGGCCATTTTAAGTTTTGAGATTTTGTTTCGCAGGCACTAACATTAATCTATCAAGAATGGAAATATCTTTTATTATTCTGAAAAATAACAGTGGTAACTAATGTCTTCCCAAATTCATATTTAATCTAATTTTTAATTCAAAATTCTTTACACAACCAGTTTCCTCTCATCACAATATGTAGTGTTTTATAGAATTTGAGTTGTTTTTATCTTTTTACAATGTTTTTACATATTATTTTAATCAATTTCAAAGTTGAAAAACATTATAAGATTAGTGCAAAGAATTGCTGGATCCCCATTTACCCAGAGATGCCATTCAAGTTTTTATCATTTACCTAAGAACTTTCTTTATGGTAAAAAGTTCCAATCCAGTATCACACATTGCTCCAAGTTTTCCTCTCTCTCTGATTTCCTTTAACTTGAACCAGCTACTCAGCCATTCCTAGACGTTACTGATGTTGATAGTTTTGAAGATCATAGACAAGTTATTTTGCAGTGTCTCTCCATCTGGGTTTGTCCAGTGTTTGATCATGATTAGATCCAGGTTATGTGTTTTTGGCCAGAACTTCACATCCGTAATGCTGTGTTCCATTGCCTCTTTTCTAGTGGCACACGTTGCCAATTTGCCTCATTAATAGTATTAATTTTGATCACTTGATGTCAGCCAGTTTTTCTATATTAAAATTACTCTTTTAACCTTTGTAATTAACAGATATTTTGTGAGAAGTTTCTTTGACAAGATGCAAAATCCTGTATTTTCATTTTCTAGTTTTAGCATCCATTGGTGTTTCTTACCCATATGAATTCTTTCTATGCTGGTTGCCAAATGATCGGGCAACTCCATCATTTCATCTACATCTATATTATTAGTATCTAAAGCCTTTTCATCTCTCTATTTATTCATTGAAGACACACGGATTCCTATTTTATTCAGTGGGCTATAATTCGCTACTATCATCATTTGTATTGATGTGCAAATTGTCCCAGATTTGGCCAGTATGAGCCTCTTCTAAGAGGTTTGGAAACCTATCCAAAATGACACAACTTGTAAGTGCTGGGGCCAGGAATAAAACCTAGAGTCCTCATTCCTCTGATTTCTAGAATATATATTTAGGCTTTTTAGAATAACAAAATAAACATTTTATGCCTCTATGAATATTCAGAATTAAGTATTCCACACTATCTCCTCTTTAATTTATATAATAGAATGGATTTTGCTATGTGAGTAAAAACTGTTGCTTCAAATCACATTCTATTTGTTTTGAATTGAGTGTTCATGGCCCCCTCCAAATGTATACGCTGAAGTCGTAATCCCCAGTATATTTGAAGGTGAGGCCTTTGGGAAGTAATTAGGTTTAGATGAAGTCATGGGGATGGAACCCTCATGATGAGATCATTGTCCTTAGAATCAGAGGAGGAGGTCAGAGCTTTCCCTTTGCACTGTGTGAGGACACAGTGAGAGGCAGTCATCTGCAAGCCAGAAAGAGAGGCCCTCCCCAGGAGGAGAATTTGCTGGCACCTTGATCTTGGTCTTCCAGCCTGCAAAACTGTGAGAAATAAATGTCTGTTGCTTAAGCCACCCTGTCTGTGGCATTTTGTTGCAGTAGCCCCAGCTGACTAAGACACTATTTTAACAAAATTAATACTGACATGATAAAAACAGATTTAAAACAACTAGATTAAGATAATGGAAACAAACCACTATTGGTTCTATAAAAATCATCAAGAAATGCCATGCACATATTTTTAAATCAATGGCAGTAGCTCTTGATGTAGCTCTTTGAAGTTTACAAAATGTTTTCTGGCACATGGTCTTGCTTTAGAAGGGTAGAATTGATAGCATTTGCACATTTTTCTTACAGCTTAAGAATGCTAGGTTTTTATTTTTAAAAGTCCCCTCCTTCAGCCAGTGACATATATTTTGGGAAGGAAGAATCAGAGGATAATGACTGGAAAATGAATGAAGACAGCATATTGGTAACTTCCTCAATGTCATTCTTTTCTGCTACCATTTACTGATCGTAATTCAACCTGTGCTTACTAAAAGTTGCATTGCTATTTGGGGCAAGCGGATCAGCATGAGCCATCCCATGGAAAGCTGGGATATGTTGGACCTCATTACGGAGATGACGAGAGGGTTCTGTGTGTGTTTGCTGCAGGCTCTGGCTTCCAGCTCTCTAGGTTGGCAGGGTCTGTATGTCCCACATATCTAATGCTCAGCTCTTGTTACCGGTCAAAGTTCTCAGATTTCTTCTTCAGTGACAGCAAGGGCAATTGAGGACTTTGGTCAATGGTGACCATTCTGAAGTCTTACTAAAAGGCAGAAAGGGAAAGAGCACAATATGGAACCAGAGAAGCCTGGGTTCCAATCCCGACTCTGTGACTTCCTAGTCCTGATGTCATACGGGAGTGATTTTATTAATCTGAGACTTATTTTTATCATTATCATTTGAAAATGTGGACAATGCCGGAAGTAGTTTTGATTACATTATATATTGAATGTGGTATGATTCACACACACCTAATGCTAGACAGCCTAGATAGAGTTTCCTCCAGATCTCCAATGTGTGAAATATTTGGGAAAGGCAAGGTGTGCATTGTGGTGCACTGAAACATAGGATTAAAATTATAATAAACAATAAAATGGTTTAAGAATCCACAGGAGAAAAAGCTGATTGACTAGGATGACAGGCAATTATGTGGGCTCATGTTGCCGTGTAGGATTTGGATGGATGGTGAATAAGAAGGGAGGAAGGCAGTGGAACATTCTGGATGGTTTCATATTAATTTAAATGACAATTAAGCAATCATTTGACTGTCTACTAAGTGCCAAAAATTATGTTGACACTTTATTTTTAGGAAGTATGGGGAAACAAGTATAAAAGGATTTTAAAAATCTTTTATCTTTCATTTTAGGTTCAGGAGTACAGATAGATACTGATTTCTTATATAGGTAAATTCATGACTTAGGAGTTTGGGTTACAGTTATTTTGTCACCCAGGTACTAAGCATAGTACCCAACAGTTCTTGTTGTTGTGGTGGTGGTGGTGGTTGTGGTTTTTCTGAACCTCTCCTTCCTTCCACCCTCTCCTTCAAGGAGTCCCCAGTGTCTGTTGTTCCCTTCTTTCTTATACTTTAAATATGATATTAAATAAGACAAGCTCTGTGTTAGTTTCCAGAACTGCTGTAACAAACTGGCACAAACTGGGTAGGTACAAAAATGTTCATTCTCTTATCATTCCAGAGGCTAAAAGTCTGAAGTTAAGATGTCAGCAGGGCCACGTTCTCTCTGAAGGCTCTGGGGGAGAACCCCTCCATGCTTCCTCCAGGTTTGTGTTAGTTTCTGACAGTCCGTGGTATTCCTGGATTTGCAACTGCATCACTTCAATCTCTGCCTGTATGGTACATGGCCTTCTTCTCTGGGTGTCTGTCTCTGTGTCTCTCCTCTTATTAGAAAGATGTCAGTCATGTTGGATTAAGGGCCCATCCTATCCCAGCATGACTTCATCTTAATTTACATCTTAATTACATCTGCAAATCCCTATTTCCAAATAAGCCCAGACTCACAGGTACCAGGGCTACAATTTCCACTTACTTCACTTGGGGGAAATAGAACTCAACCACAGTAATCTTCCTCTTCCTTAGGAGTTAATAGTTGGAGACACAGTGATGGAGAAAGAAAAGATAATTGCAATATTATGTGAAATGTACTGTGCTAGATGTTTGTTCAGGGTGGTGTAAGATGATATAAGAAGTATAAGGAGACATTTACTTAGACGTATAAGATGTATATAGATATAAGAAGAATATAGACATATAGAAGTATAGGACATAAGAACTATTTACTTAGCATTGAGGGCATTGTTAGGCGGGCTTTCCATGCTGATATGTCAGTAGAATACTGAACATGAGATAGAATTAGTCAGGTGAAGAAATGAAGAAAGGTTATCACAAGTAAAAGGAATTACACATATGTTAGAATACTTTGTGTATGAAGAAAATTGTAAGCAAAACGTTAACATCAATGGAGTAGTGGGAGTCAGAGGAAAGGGAGAAGATAAAGCTGAGGATCTGATGGAGTCAGAACACAGAGGGCTCTGTCTTATCAAGTTGGGAAGCTTAGCTCACTCTTCCACCACATCTTTACTGAGCACCTACTAGAATACTGTACCTGGTACCTGTGAGTCTGGGCTTATTTGGAAATAGGGTTTCTGCAGATGTAATTAAGATGTAAATTAGGATGAGGTCATGCTGGGATAGGATGGGCCCTTAATCTAATATGACTGACATCTTTCTAATAAGAGGAGAGACACAGAGACAGACACCCAGAGAAGGCGGCCATGTACCATACAGGCAGAGATTGAAGTGATGCAGTTGCAAATCCAGGAAAGCCAAGGACTGTCAGAAACCACCAGAAATTCCAAAGAGGCATGGAGGGGTTGTCTCCCAGAGCCTTCTGAGAGAACATGGCCCTTATAACATCTTAACTTCAGACTTCCAGCCTCTGGAACGATAAGAGAATAAGTCGTTGTTTATACCACAAACATTACAATGGGAAAATGCATAAATTCATAGTACTATGTACACAAAATAGAAGTAAAGAATTATATATGAACAAACTGTAATGTTTTTGGAGTCATGGATTCTGAAACCCCTGCCAATAAATGCAAGCATTTCAAGGTTGTTTGGAAAATTCAAAGTGGAGGGTAGGATTCTTGTATACTCACTGACACAGAAGCGGAGCAGGGGGAAAAAAATTTGTAGTGACATGAATCATCTGCCAATCATAGGTGTGGACATTTAAATTACAAGTTATTCAAGTTACCAATTTTTATTACCAATAAATATACTATTACAAATTGGACAGATATGACTGCCTCTGCCCTCAATGATTTTAACCAATGGATTCCAAAAGTGTTTCAGGAACTATGATATCTACCCCATATAGAAGATATACAACCTTTATCACACAGCACAATTTCTTCTTCCACCCCAGTTCTCCTTCATCGGGACAAGGAGACATTCCAGAAAGGGTGCAATTAATAGCATTTTATATAAGTCTTTCCCCTAAACAAAACTTATTGTCCCTTTGCTGTCAACAGCTGGCTTTCTGCAGCGTGTCAACTCCAAGCAGAGGAGGGCCCTAAGGACTAAGAGGCCCATAAACAGTTACTGAGAAAACAAGGCTATTTGAGGTACATTACTTTCTCCTGAGCTTGGTGTCAGGAAATGGCAATTCTACCTTCCTATACAAACTCTTGTACCCTGGGAGGGCTTGAGCAAGGGGCTGTGAAGGGCCTGCAGCAAGGGGAGAACTTATGGGCACGTGGAGTGCTGAAGCCCACGTCCCCAAACACTACTTAGAAAGATCCTTATTTTTGGCCTCATGCCCTTCTCCGGTTTTATTTTCACTGAAGAGTGTCCTGAACTCTACGACCTTTTCCATTAACACTGGAGGCTAAAATTAAATGGCAGAGTCCTGGTGAAGAATGAGCTCAAGCCCTTTCTAAAATCCACTGAGCCATCCTAGATGAGCATCCCTTACCAAGAAGGGAAAGAGATAGAAATTTCCTTGAATAGAATGTGCACCTGAAAGAGAAAGAAAAGAGATGAACATGTTCATCTAGAAGTACATCTAGATCTGCTAGATGATAGGGATTTAAAGATGAATAACCTCAAGGAGCTTAAACTCCAGTGGGAAGTTCGAGACTTACCTAATGAATTCTACTGCAAAGCATTCTATGGCAAAGTGATTTAGCAGAGTGACTGAAGACTGAGAAAATAACAATAGCTAGTGTTTATATGACTCGGTTTTTATTTACCAGTCTTTCTTACAGGCATTATCTTAGTTGATCCTCACAGCATCTCTATGCTTTATATGATGGTACAGTTCAGTATTTTTCCATTTGAAAGCTAAAAAATACCCTGAGACCTAGAGAGACAAAGTGTCTTGGCCAAATTGAAAGTATCTAGAAGTGTTGTAAGTCTCCTGCTCATTTCAAATCACTCTGCTGTCATCCCGAGTGAAATGCTATTCCAGAATAGGAAACAAAGAGTTGAATTGTGCCTGGTCATAAGTAGTGGTAATTTGGTTGTGGTTATAAGTAGATTCTGATGTTCTAGATTATAAAATCTATAACATTTTGTGATTTGTCTCTATTCATCTGCCCACAGTATGAGAGGAATATTAGGCAACACAAGACAAGTTTTCCAAATGGTGAGGAAGATATCTACCTTTTCCTTGATCCACATAAATGTTTATTTAGAATTCTATCTAGTCACCTCTTTTTCTCAGATGCTTTTCCATTCTCTACATTCATTGCTTACACAATTCAAGATAAGTCTTCTGTGACAGGTCACTGGGAATCTCCTTTTATCCAATCAGGAAACTGAACCATAGGGAAGTAAACCCCTTGCTTGGGCAGATCCCAGAATGTTGAAGTAAACAGGAAAATACATAATTAGAAGAGGTCTCCTTTTAAGATGCTCTTACCCAGAGACAAGTGCTATGACTAATAACTTCCTAAAATTACTTACAAGTTCTCATGTAGACAGAGTCAGAAACATTTCATGTTATTGTTTATCATGATATAAATGTTCACCTGTTCAACCCATCAAAGAGCAAGTCCATAATCTGTAAGACAGGCTAAGAAATCCTATCAGTTCCTCAATATGAAGGTGTCTGATTCATCACATAAACCCACGTCTTTATGCTGAATATATATGACATAAAAAGGGATCCATTAAATATTTGTTGAAAAAAATGAATATCAAGGAATAAATACTTTGTTTCTATTTAAATTGCCTAGAACTATGAGATACGAAGCATAGAGTACATGGAAATGCCATGTGGAATGCTTCTAATATCTGACTTGCATTAGGAAAATCAGTGTTATATAGACTACAGAGGGCTGAACTAGTGCAGAAGGCTCAAGTTCAAGCCTGGCTCAACCACCAACTTTGAAAAAGCATCTTAATTTGTCTGTACCTCAGTTTTCCTTTATGACATTTCCCCTAATAGTACAGAAAGGTTGGATAACAAATTTATGACATCCCTTTAGTTTCAAACATTTATTAACCTATTTCATGGCTTGTAATAGAACCCTGACAATCTGACCTCTTTTGATAACAATTCCCAAGTGTTTACACTTTCAAAGAATTACTGATTATCCCAAATAAACATTTTTTAAATGTTTGGACCCATAGTGCTTCCTTATAATCATATCTATAAACAAACACAACTTCTACTTATCCTAAGGAAGGATACTGGTGTTGGCTTCCTGCTTTAAACATGCCTTGGCATCACATCTTTCTTCATATCCTAAGATAGTATCACTATTGAATTTCTAAGTCTTACTTAAAGAGAGGAATGCTGGAAATGACTTGTCCTGGAAGAAGTGAGAGCAGCCCAAGAATTAATAGGCCATGAGCGATGTGATCTCCAGCACTTGTTCTACAAAGCAGCTTAGCTTGTTCAAAGTGAGTTCTTTTCCCTGTGATTTATGGGCTGGCTCTTTTCTACATTTGGAAACAGTCACCTGATCTTTGGAAGGCAGAAAGGCAGCTAAAACAATAACTTTGCCAACTCAAAGGCCATTTGGTTGTAGGCTATTGCCAAAAAAAGAAGTCATTGAATGTCAAGGAATACATATTTTAATTGTTTGATGCTATTTAAACTAGGAACATGAGCTATGAGACAAAGAGCAAGTGGAAATGTCATTTGTGATGCCTGACCTTCATTAGGAATTGTGATTCCTGACCTTCATTAGAAAATACTACAGATTACTGGTACTAGAAGGTGCAGGTTCAAGCCTGTCTCTTATACACATCTAGATGTGTATAAGAGACAGGCCCCAGTGTGTGTGATGTTATAGATGTTTATTATGAAAAACATAGGAGGAAAAAACCCACATAAGAGATTCCTAATATTTTGTTATTTATTTTTGACTCTTAGAGTAAGTATATCTTTCTAGTCCTTCACATTTATCTTTTCATGACAAATTCTCATTTATTTGGATTGTACTGACTCAAAATTGCTGATAAACTAGAAACAAGCTAGAATACATCTGACATACAAGAGAAATTGAATAAATATTTGTTGAATGAATGAATGCATAAATGACATAATCTGTGAACAATGCAGGATTTACAAGCCTTTAGGTAAGATTCAACATATAGAATGAATGCCCATTGTTCAAGGTTCATCTCAAGCCATAGAATAGATAAAGATGAGATTAAGGATAGGTTCCTTACTTCAAGGTACTTTTATTTTAAAAACTGTACTAGGAAAAATATAAAAACATAAAATGAGCTATAAAAATTGATTAGAATAAATCATAGTGGGATAAAAAAGAGTAAAGTAATTAAACACTCAGGAATACTTGCACTTCTCTGTCCCAGTAAATATCAAGACTTAAGCATTTAGATTGGAGTTTAACGAATCTGTTACAATTAACCCTTCTGAGTCTATTACAATGGAGACATACTGTTCATCTGTCTTAAGGAAGTCTTCTCAGAATGAAAGGTAGTGCAGATCTGCCCTCTCTTTGGGCCTCTCTGTGTTAACATTATTGGGTAAATTTCATTTCCTTTTTCTGACCCTCACTTTTCTCAGCTACTAAATAAGTGTTTAAAGCATACAGGATGTTTCAAGACATCATCTTGGGAGTTGGAAGCCCTCTCTGTCTTCAGTTCTAGCTTTGCTCATCACTGGGTCATAAGGCAAAACACATAACTAGGATTTAGGCAGGTGAGACTGGATCAGAACTTTCCACACTTCACACGTTTAGGCATCATAATCACCATTTCGCCAGACTCCTGTGCCACAAAATAACCAACTCTCCGGCCTCTATGATCTGACTTTCTTAGCACTGGCTACTTTGCGCTGTAGAGAGAATATATGCCCAATCATTGGTTAGATGTTTTAGTCCATTTTTTCTAGTAGATACTGAGGGGCAAAAAGGGGGTTATCCCTTTCCTCCCATTCATAAGGTGATAAAGTGCTTTTCAGCATGAAGATAAATGCTGTATTTCATTAGCTGGTCTAGCACCATTCACTTATTGCCAAACATAACAGAGCACAGTCTGAAGGATGTAATATCTTCTTTCTGGGAAAGAAAAAAAAAAAGGTATATTGGTCTCTACTTTGTCTTCTGTTCTCTCTATGTATGCATGAGTAATGAGTAAACTCAGACACACACACAATTACTTATTCATTGTTATTAGCTGAGTGTGATTGACATTAGAATTAAGGAAAGAACGTGTGTGTGTTTATGCACATGCGCACTACTCAACATAAATCTATCCATTCAGTAACCATATTCCAAGACTGTTCTGGGGATCACTGCAATCCCCTTGTCATCTCATTGGCTTCTGAAAGGGCTCCACGTTTTGGACTGTATGAGTTAAGTTTAGACAAATGAGTATATTGTTTCCTTTTGGCCTAAAAGATTGAAAGCATAACCCAATTAAGATCAGTGATAAGAAGTGAATTGTTTCTGAGAATCCTAGATGTGAACCTGGAAGTTACAGGAACTCATTTGATACCAATGAGGAGCCATCTGCAAAACGTGTATGATGTTCAATAAAAGGAAAATGGAGGTGAGAATTGGAGAGAAAAAACTTGGAATTTGATTTTGATTATACTGTAAGAAGGTTTAAACCAGCTACACTTGGAGTACTAATCAACCATTAAAAAAGAATGAGATCCTATTATTTGTAGCAACATGCATGGAACTGGAGGAAATTACACTAAGTGAAATAAGCCAGGCAGTAAGACTAACTTCATGTTCTCATTTATTTCTGGGAGCAAAAAATTAAACCCTTTGAACTCATGGAGATGGAGAGAAGAATGATGGCTATCAGAGGCTGAGAAGGGTAGTTGGGGGGGATAGTGGAGATAGTTAATGGGTATAAAAATATGGTTAGATAGAATGAATAAGATCTAGTAGCTGATAGCACTAAAGTGTCACCACAGGCAACAATAACTTTTTGTACATTTTAAGATAACAAGAGTATCATTGGATTTTTCATAACACAATGAAATAATAAATGCTTGAGGTAATGGACACATAATTTAACCTGATGTGATTATTATATATTATATGCCTGTATCAAAATATCTCATGTATCCAAAATATATATATACTTAATATGTACCCATAAAATTATAAATTAAAGATTGAAAGAATAAACCAGCTATATGTGAAGTCATTTATATGTCTGGACTTTCCAGTTAAATACATTACAGTAGTTTCACCTTATTTATGGAGGATACGTTCCAAGATCCCCAGTGAATGCCTGAAAGTACATATAGTTCGGAAAGATATATATATATCTTTACATACATATATGACATATATCTTTATAAGAAATATATCCATCTTATACATTGTGTGTATATATATACACACACACTATGTTTTTCCTATAAGCATATGATAAAGTTTAATTTATATATTAGGCACAGTAAGAGATTAACGACAATAACTAACAATAAAATAGAACAATTATAAAAATATGCTGTAATAAAAGCTACATGAATGTGGTCTTTCTCTCTCTCTCTCTCTCTCTCTCAAAATATTTTATTGTACTGTACTCTCCCTTCTTCTTGTGATCGGCCAATCTGATCAGATAACCCAGAGAGCTACTAAGTGACTGATGGGCAGGTAGCATATACAGCGTGGATAGGCTAAGAAAATAGATGATTCATGTTACTAACGGGAAAGAGCAGGGCAGGGCAAGATTTCATCATGGTTCTCAGAACAGCACACAGTTTAAAATTTATAATTTTTTTTCTAGACTTTTTCTGGGACCACAGTTGACTGTGGATAACTGAAACTGGAAATTAAAACCATTAATAAGAGGGACTATCATATTTTTAAGGTAATTTGAGTCCCTTCTTAATCTCTTATAACCAAAATAATATAAATAAGACTATAATGTAGTCTTTATCTCAAAGAGCTTACAGATTAGAAGGGAAATCCAATTTGTAAACAGGTAACTGCCACTCATTGGGATGCTGTGTTAGAGAAATCTATACAGTTCATTTTTGTAAGGCAAAACACACATACACACATATATACATACACACACACACTCATTTTGGGAGTGGCATACAAGATAGACAAAGGAAGGAAGATGCTTGATCTGTCTTTTAAAAACTGGGCAAGATTATTGAGTCAGATAAGAGAATAGAGATAATTTCAGACAGGGGGTCTCATATGCACAAAGGTACAGAGATGTGAAGGGGCCATGAATCCTTCAGTAAGTCTGGATGGTGAACTGGCTTTGAGGAGGGGATGTGAATGAAGTCGAAGAAATAGTTGGTGCTAGATCTTAAATGCCTTGAGTAGCATGGTCAGGCACCTGGACATTGTCCTGAGTATAAGGAGGAGCCACTGAAGACTCTTGAGCAGTGGAGTGTCCTGAGCACCTATGTCCTTCATAAAGTCCACTTTGGGGAGGATGAATTGGGAGCCAGGAGTGTGAAGGGAGAAGAATTAGGACATCTTCACATCAACACAAGGAAGAGGCAATGTGAGATTACAGTAAACTTACAGTAGTAAAAGTAGAAGAAAACTCTAAATAGATATATTAAAGACCATGGCCATTTTATGAAATCTAGTTATCTTTTCTAATATTGATAACCTATTTTGTACTTCCTTAATACTCTTAGGATGCAGTTATGTGCATGACTAGGATTACAGATGCTAAAGTCAGCCTAGGTTCATATGAAGCACTGTCACTTAACTAACTGAGTGCTCTTTGTTAATTACTTTAACTCTCCACTTCAGTTTCTTCATCTGCAAAATGGGGATGATCTTTCTATTCATCTTAGGGTGTTACTGTGATAATTAAATAAGTATAGGTGGAAGACTTAGAATAATGCCTGACACATGTAATGTATTCAACAAAGATGAGTCATCATTATTTTACTTTGCATTTCCTAACATATCCAGTCTTTACAATGGGTAGGTATCATTAGTCACCACCACTCTGATTTTTACAGATGGTAAATTGAGGTTCGAGCAGTCATATGATTAGCCACATGTATATGTGGCACCTGGTAGCAGAGTTAGGATGCAATCAAAATAATTTGTTTGCCTTGAAAGCCAGTATTTTAGCCTTTGATGTATTATCTTCCCTCTGCCTGGAGTACTAATTTCCCTTTGACTCTCGAAGAATTAGCTGCTCTTCACTTAAAGAATTGTATCCTTCACAAAGCCACTCACTGGCAGTCCATATTTTTCCCTTTTTTTTTTTTTTACATGACTGTTGATGATCTAGAATGGGGTCCTTGATAGGTACGCTTCTGAGTGAGATTTTCAGTTTACCTGAGAGTAGGGGATTACAAAGGAGTTTCACATAGAGGTGTTAGAAGTAGCCTAGGTACTAGGGATTTATCAGATTAAGGGCAGTAGTCTGGCAGAATTACAGATTTTATTGCTGGTTTGTTGTTGATGATGATGATGATTCTGTTATCAAGTAATTGTTAATAATTGCTGCTTTCTGCTGGGTGCAGTGGCTCGTGCCTATAATCCCAGCACTTTGGGAGGCCAAGGCGGGTGGATCACGAGGTCAAGAGTTCAAGACCAGCCTGGCCAACATGGTGAAACCCCATCTCTACTAAAAATACAAAAATTAGTGCGGCATGGTGGCTTGTGCCTGTAATCCCAGCTACTAGGGAAGATAAGGCAGGAGAATCGCTTGAATCTGGGAGGCAGAGGTTGCAGTGAGCTGAGATTACGCCACTGCATTCCAGTCTGGGTGACAGAGCAAGACACTGTCTTGAAAAACAAATAATAATAATAATAATAATAATAATAATAATTGCTCCTTTCTTTAATCAACTGGAGTATAGAGTGAAAAATGCAGTGGCGACAGCTGGGATTAGGAAGGTAGTTAAGGCCAAACCATGAGACCAAAACCACACTAGTGAGTTTATACTTTCACATCTGTGCTCTGGTATGTCACCTGAAGCCCAAGGCACTGTCTGAGGACAGCAAGTCTGAAAAGGTAATGAAGGTGATGTAGCCCCATCAGAGTTTCAGTTCCTTCACATCAGACCATATAGCGTTACGGTTTCTATCTTCCCACAGCTCCTGTCATGGAACTTTGACCAGAGTAGGTATCTAATAAATATTTGTTGAATAAAAGGATAACGAGTAAGGGAAAATAACGATTCCAGAGTTTCCATTTGGAGTGATGGAAAAGTTGTGGAAACAGATACTGGTGATGGTTGCACACCAATGTGAATGTCACTGAATTGTACACTTAAAATGGTTAAAATAGCAAATTGTTTGTTATATATAAATATATTTTATTGCAAAAGTGAGTGAATGAATGAATGCAAGAATAAGTAGGATAAGGAGGCAGATGAACACACACACGAATGAACAAATGACTGGATTTCCCATGTGTTTTCAAGAATTAAATAATTTCCATAGAATGCAAGTACAAGCCTTGGTCTCACACAGCACTGGGTTCTGGCATGCTAAAAGGGAAAGAATGAACTATATTGTTTTATTTAGAAGAACAGCTGTTGATCATGAGCTGTAAATTTTTTCCTAATGTAATGGCCATTGAGAGGAAGCCCTAATACATCACAGAATTTAGCAGTGCCAAAACGGCCGTATCCCTCTAAGGGCCTCATGCGGCTGGCTTGCCCGACAATGCCACTTAAGTGTTCAGAGAAATGCCAAATCCGCCCAAACTGGACCCTGTGGTGGACTGAACTATGTGAACTCATGAGAAATATGCTTCAATAATCTTTTGTCTTAACAAAAAGGCTTTCTCCAATTAAGACACCAAAAGATAATGCCGTAAGCTAAAAAGATTAAAATAAACTACAACTTGTTCACATAATTTTTAAAATGATAAGTAAGTCTAGATCCATGCTGCTTTCCCACTTCAGCCTTGCATGATTAGGCAGAGGTAATAAGCTGTTGGTAAGATGGTCTGGTATTTTTTATTTGTTATAAATACTCAAGTCACCAGCAAGAGCTGAGGGGTGGTCAGAATTCCATGAAAGTTGAGAGGAAAGAGTTAACGTTTCTCCTTGACATCAGATGAACCTTGTGCCCTGAGTGGGACTCTAATCTGCAACCATCTTCCTTAGATACTTTCCCTTAGTTATGAAGCCTGTGACAGGCAGCATGATACAGTGGAAAGAATGTGGAATTTGGAGCTGTTCTGAGTTCAACTGAAGACTAGGGCCATTTTGTACTGTCAAGTCACTTAGATTCTCCAAACCTCAGTTTTTCTTTTGTAATGTGATTGGATAAAGCAATCCCTATCTTTTAGAGAAAAAATACAATAAACGCTAAATATAATATTTAGTGTGTGGTAGACACAATGAATATTCTATGAGGCTAATTGAAATAACAGTGGTCTAGGAGTTAGAAAACAGTTTTAATGATGATTCTTTCATTGACTCTCCAATGACATTCAGAAATTCACTTCATCTGTTTAGGTGTCGGCTTTTTGTTTATATGAATGGAAGGGGCCAGATGAATTTTAGAATTCTCTTTAGCTCTAACATTAAACAAACAAACAAAATCTAACTTTAGACAAAGATTCAGGTGGCCTTTCAGTTTCCTAGTTTTGGTAGTTGACCAAGGTGTTATTGCACCAATACGAATAGAGATTCTTAATACTTTTACATAGAGATCAAAATCTCCTCAATATATGCCAAAAGCCAAGGAGAATTAATTTCTTCTGTTAGTCTGTCTCTAAATTCAATCCTTAAGCAATTTGAGATCGAACAGAATAATATCCTGGATGCCACCTGTAGAACCCTTCGATTGGAATGGTGTCTCTTGCCATCAGGGCCTCCAGAATGGAGACCATAATAGGAGACAAGTCATAAGAATCTGCAGAATGTGAACAGGTGAAGAAAATAGTGAGGCAATTGCCCTGTCACCTACACAGCCCCACAAATATCTGAAAGTCCTCTTGATTCCATCTCGTTTACTCTAATCCACTTAATTCATCACTCCACCAATCCCACTGAATCTAACTTCTAAATGTCATTAGAATCCATCCAGTTCTCTCCGATACCTACTATATAAATCTAAATCTAATTCATTTCTCACTTAGAGGACTTCATCAGGTTCTAACTGGACCTGTAGCCTCTGTTTTGTATTCTTTTCAAGTCACATTTCAGCCAGTTGTACTTCACAGCCTTCTGTGGTTCCTACTTATCCATAGAATATAATCCAAACTCCTTTAACTGAAGTTGTCTATGCAGTGCTGTCCTTCCAGCCCTCTTTTTTTTTTTTTTTTTTTTTTTGAGACAGAGTCTCGCTCTGTCACCCAGGCTGGAGTGCAATGACATAATCTTGGCTTACTGCAATCTCTGCCTCTCAGATTCAAGCAATTCTCGTGCCTCAGCCTCCTGAGTAGCTGAAATTATGGGCGTGCGCCACCAAGCCCAGCAATCTTTTTT
>NW_012101509.1:83476-85067 GCF_000951045.1 Mandrillus leucophaeus | reverse complement strand
AACATGAGCTATGAGACAAAGAGCAAGTGGAAATGTCATTTGTGATGCCTGACCTTCATTAGGAATTGTGATTCCTGACCTTCATTAGAAAATACTACAGATTACTGGTACTAGAAGGTGCAGGTTCAAGCCTGTCTCAATCTCTGACCTTGAAAAAACATTTTAACTTGTCTGAGCCTCAGTTTTGAATGCCAAACTAGAGGTACAGCAGGAATGGAACCATTTTCGGAAGTATTTGTAATATGTGGCAGGCATTTTTTCACACTTTACCTCATTTAATCCCCTGTGCAAGCCATCATGAAAGTATTAATGTTCTCATATTTACTCATAAGGAAATTAAGACCGGAAGTGATGCCAAAACTTCTTTAAATTATTACCACTGAAGATAAAGATGAGCTTCAGACTCTGGTCTTTCTAACTCATCACTCTTTCTAGAGCAGTATGCAATCTCTTAAATTAAAACCGAATCCAGTAGCACATCGAAAAGCTTATCCACCACGATTAAGTCAACTTCATTCCTAGGATGCAAGGCTGGTTCCTCATACACAGATAAATAAACGTAATACATCACATAAACAGAACCAATGACAAAAACCACATGATTATCTCAATAGATGCAGGAAAGGCCTTTGATAAAATTCAACACCCCTTCATGCTAAAAATTGTCAATAAGCTAAGTATTGATGGAACATATCTCAAAATAATAAGAGTTATTTATGACAAACCCACAGCCAATATCATACTGAATGTGTAATAGCAGGAAGCATTTCCTTTGAAAACCGACGCAAGACAAGGATGCCTTTTCAACATAGTGTTGGAAGTTCTGGCCAGGGCAATCAGGCAGAAGAAAGAAATAAAGAGTATTCAATTAGGAAAAGAGGAAGTCAAATTGTCCCTGTTTGCAGATGACATGATTGTATTGTTTAGAAAACCCCATCATCTCAGCCCAAAATCTCCTTAAGCTGATAAGCAACTTCAGCAAAATCTCAGGATACAAAATCAATGTGCAAAAATCACAAGCATTCCTATACACCAATAATAGACAGACAGAGAGCCAAATCATGAGTGGACTCCCATTCACAATTGCTACAAAAATAATAAAATATCAAGGAATCCAACTTCCAAGGGATATGAAGGACCTCTTCAAGGAGAACTACAAATCACTGCTCAAGGAAATAAGAGAGGACACAAACAAATGGAAAAACATTCCATACTCATGGATAAGAAGAATCAATATTGTGAAAATGACTACACTACCCAAAGTAATTTATAGATTCAAGGGTATCCCCATCAAACTACCATTGACTTTCGTCACAGAATTCGAAAAAACTACTTTAAAATTCATATGGAACCAAAAAAGAGCCCGTATAGCCGAGACAATCCTAAGCAAAAGAAAAAAGCTTGAGGCATCACGCTTTCTGACTTCAAACTATACTACAAGGTTACAGTAACCAAAACATCATGGTACTAGTACCAAAGCAGATCTATAGATCAATGGAGCAGAACAGAGGCCTCAGAAATAATGCCACACATCTACAACCATCTGATCTTTGACAAACCTGACAAAAATAAACAACGGGAAAAGGATTCC
>NW_012101509.1:78204-82307 GCF_000951045.1 Mandrillus leucophaeus | reverse complement strand
TACTTATCCATAGAATATAATCCAAACTCCTTTAACTGAAGTTGTCTATGCAGTGCTGTCCTTCCAGCCCTCTTTTTTTTTTTTTTTTTTTTTTTGAGACAGAGTCTCGCTCTGTCACCCAGGCTGGAGTGCAATGACATAATCTTGGCTTACTGCAATCTCTGCCTCTCAGATTCAAGCAATTCTCGTGCCTCAGCCTCCTGAGTAGCTGAAATTATGGGCGTGCGCCACCAAGCCCAGCAATCTTTTTTGTATTTTTAGTAGAGACTGTGTTTCACTATGTTGGTCAGGCTGGTCTCAAACTATTGACCTCAAATGACCCACTTGCCTTGGCCTTCCAAAGTGCTGGGATTACAGGTGTGAACCACCTTATGGGGACCCAGGCCTCTCTTTACCATTGCACTGCATCTCCAACCACTCACTCCTTCCCTTCTTAGCTCCAGCCATCCAAAATTTCTTTCCAATCTTCACATCTGCCACAATCTGACTTAATTTCTGGTCTTCACATAGCTGGTACTCCCTGCCTATAATACTTTTTCTTCCTCTCTGTTTCTCCTCTCCAACCCCCAACTTTCTACCACAATAATTCCCACTGATTTTTCTAATCTCATTTTAAACTTCATGACTTCTAGACACTTATTATTTTCCCCCAACCCATCCTCCTATTCACTTCCAGACTAGATTACTATATGTTCTCCTATTACTACTGTAGTTCACCTGTCTTTTTACATTTTATTTTTATTGTCTGTTTATTTGCCTGTTGCAATCTACTAAATTGTAAGCCCTGTGAACGCAGATATTCTGATAGTTTTGTTCATCACGGGGGTCTCCAGGACAAAGTGCAATGCATAAATGAAGTATATATGCATACTTACATCAATAAATGAATAATAAACAGGACTAAATCTTGTACATAGTGCTTACTATGTCTTCGACTTTAGACAAATCACGGAAAATCCTGGAAACACTATCTTCAACAGAAAAATGAAAACTAGTTCTCTCACTTCTTTGTTGTTTAATCGAGAGGATTCTGTGAGATCAGGTCTGCGAAATACAAAAATAATGAGATGTGATATGGACAAGCTATACTGATTATTGTTATTCACTATGTCCTTCCTCCTGGGAGGCATGGCATCTTCAATACTGGGAGAAATTGAAGGAGAAGGCCTCTACATTCTTTGTAGTATAGTTTAGGGAAATGGTCAGCTTGTTGATTGTTTTAAAAAAAAAATTCTGTGAATTCGACTTTAACTTGTCAGTCCTATTAGACTGTACCTTCCAAGAAGAGCCACTTGTTTTTGAAAACAAGTTGTACTCTGTGTTCTGCTGTTACTTAACTCATCAGCACCATCTGCTCTGCTGTTATGCCCAATTTGAATCAGAAGGAAAAGGTTTCTTTCTACTTGGACATTCAAAGGAAAATAACAGACTCTAAGAAAAGTGAAGAAAATGGAGAATATCTGTAGCCCGTCAATTGGGTGATTTTTGTCCCATGTTGCATTTTGTCAAGTCTGCATAAGGATGAGAGTTGGCCTGGAGCCAAGGGTGAGTCAAGCTTGCGTATTCAGGGCTCTGTGCTGCTTGTATGGGCATGCCATTCTAGGAAAAACATGCTGGGCAGATGATGACTTTGTTTGGCCGGTAGAAGAATCCTCTGGATTGCAAAGAAAGGGCAACATGCTTTATATCATAATTGTTAGGGCTAAGTGGAGGTGACAAATTCAGTATATCTGTCCCTGGGTATTTATGCATTGATCAGAAAACCACTTCTATGATTGTGTATGTGTGTGTGTGTGTGTTTGTGTATGTGGAGAGAGAGAGAGAGAATAGAAATTGTGAATTTATCTTGGGTATAATGAAGTTTGTGTATCTGTGTAGCGGATAGTGCAGAACAGAAGGAATAGACAGTAAGAGAGAATATATGCATGAAGTTATAAACCAACAAGGCAGAGTCCCTTCCAAATATTCTTCAGCCACAGTCAGATTCTGGTTGAAGCACCATTCTCCAGGATACAAAAAAAGGATTTATTTCTTGGAAACTAAAAATGCAATAAAAGTTGACCCTCAATTTCCTATAAAAACAACAAGTTTCGAGTTAGGCATTCATGTCACTAGGGACAAATCATGTCAAGCAGCCAAAGGAGTCAGCACCAGTCCCCACTGAGGCTGTCCTCAATTGAGCAAAAGATGTTCTTCTAAAGTGACTTGTTCACTTAGCTCCCACCTTCCATTCTGCTCACCCACTGAGCTGCCTGCCTGGTCCTACCAGCTCCTTCTCTTCCCCCTCTCTCCTTCTGCCGGGGTCAAGGAGAAGGTGATTTGTCCCAAAGATACTTCCAGCAAAGTTAGCTCTTCTGCCAGAGTAATTTTTAGGTTTAGTGGGGGAAATATCTTGGGTTGAAAATGAGCCATCCCTTTTTTAGTATGTAGTAGGACAACTTGATTATGACTGCGCTAGTAATGATTGTGAAAATGGGAGAATGGGGTAGAGACATCTGAATGGGTGCAGCTCTCCTCTGACATGGGCTTCTAATGACTCTCAGGGGGTGATTTAAGCTTTTTCCATAAGAGAAGTGTTTTAATTGTCAATTTGGAAACTGATTTTTTTCCTCTAAAGAAACTAAAATTCAACATTTTTCAATATTTTAGTTACAAATATTACATACAAAATTTTATTAACAGCAGCACCACTTCTTGACCACCTGTGTCCTAGCCTGTGGTTGATATTTGATGGACGGAGATTATCTTCAATTCTCCCAGAACTCTCTAAGTTGCTTCCAGATCCTCCATGCACATGATCTTGATCTCACATCAGCGCTTTGCAGAGGGTGATTTCAGAGCAAGGAACAAAGGTACCTTTGGATTACCCTAGGTGATGGAGGTTTATTGTGAAAATACACAAGGACACATAAAGGCATTGAAACTGTCCTGTTTGTTGATGGACCAGGTATCATGTGGAGAATAGGAAAACATTAGTGAAATCGTCATTGGTCTAATAGCCCCAAATCAAATCTTTTGGTCTGCTGTTCTGATGACTCAGTTGCTCCTCATTTCTGCCCCAGCCTCATGTTCAATCATTTCTAAGAAAGAGCAACTAACTGAGCTCTTTGTCACCATATGAGAAAAACATGTCCCTATTGGGTAGAGTTCTTCCTTCCAGGTTTCCACATAGGACACATAGGACATTTGCTAGTCTTGGCTCTTAACTTAAACCCTATTTTCAAGTCCGGTCTGCAGTGGCCATGGTTATTCATTTCCTATAGAACAAATAATGTATTGCCTATAAAGCAAATCATGGCAACCTATAGTTGAGGAAACTCCTACAGATTCTTTGTTTGTTTATTCGTTTTCTGGAGAGGTTATGGAGAGTTTATCATAGCCTGTCAAAGCCAATTTAGAAATAAAGAAACATAGGCTGATGAATTCAAATAATGCATCAAAGCCCACAAAGCGAGGCAGTTGCATTACCTAGATTTAAATCTAGGTCTGTGTCTTCCTTGCTTTGCTTTTCTCATCGTGCTTTACTATCTCCACAATTTTGCAATGGTCATTTATTGAAATATTTATAGTCTTATGATTCTGATTGTTGACTTAGTAAAGACTAATAACAGTCATTTCTCATCTTAAGCTGACATGACACAGAAATGCTAATAAAGAGGAACTAAAAAGTACAGAACAAAATAATGGTGGAGTGGAAAGTGTCTTAGGAAAAAAAACAAGATATTACCTAGATCCAACAGGTCACCTAACTGCCTGTTCATATAAGGAAGGAGAGACGCTCAGAAACACATTCAAAGGAATGTAGGAAAGGACCATTCTTACAAATCTGAGGGTTATTAATAAGTCAGGCTCATGGAAGAGGAGACAAAAGCTACTACAGTAGAAAAAGCCTTCTAACCTCCACTATCAGATCTGCTATCAGTTTTTTTCATAATTAAAAGTTAATAAAATTTTTTTAAAATATAAAATATGATGCCTATATTCCTTAAATAATTCATTTAAATATAATGTTAATAAAGTATATATATTGGTTAACAACTTGATTTAGGCCCGAGGCTTTCTCATCCAAGTTGGATCTATTAATTGAAGTGTTATAAGGTCTT
>NW_012101509.1:70681-77149 GCF_000951045.1 Mandrillus leucophaeus | reverse complement strand
GAGAAGAAGAAGAAGAGGAGGAGGAGGAGGAAGGCGGCATGACATTGCCAAGCTGAGGAGTGCCAAGTAGAAAAAGAAAGTCAATTTACCATCTTTATAAATCAATTACCAAATTATTATTTTTTTAATTATATGAATTTGTATGACTCCATAGTAAAAACATCTGCCCTTTACTCCAGATACTTTCTGGGAGTTTTGGGGATAATATGGTGAACATATCAGTTAATATTTTTTTGATTGTAAGTGGAAAAACCAAACCAAACCTGAAGGTAGATAAGGACATACACACACAATTTTTGTAAAGGATACAAGTCTGTTTCAAGAAATCCAAATAAGACTTGAACTACCAGACCCCAATGTGAAAGTCAAATTCTAAGATGCTCTCACGATTCCTGCCCCCTTGTACACATGCTGTGTTTAATTTCCTCTCATCAAGTGTGGGTCTGCCTTTTGAATATGATGGATAGCCACTCCATTATTATGTTACATTTTATAAGACTCTGTCATCATAGACTAGAAGACGTTGTCCAATAGTCTTCAAAGAAGTAACCTGTCATGTTGTGAAAGGGCCATTGTAATCCAAGTGAGGCTGTTGGGGACTGAAAGTAACACCTGGCCAATAGTCAGCAAGAAAAATGGGACCACTGTTCTAGAACTATAAGGAACTGAATTCTACCAATAACCTGCATGATCTTGGAGAACTCCATGCCTCAGATAAGATTGCACCTCCAACTGACATGGTGATTTTAGCTGTGTTAGATCTACAGCAGGAACCCAGATAACCTGTGCCCAGACTCCTGATACACAGAAATTTGAGATAATAAATTTGTATTGTTTTAAGCCACTAAGTTTGCAGTGCTATGTAATGCAACAATACAAAACACTCTTGGTAAGGGAATAACTCAGTGAACTTTGAATGCCTTCAATCGTGGTTGTTTAGGAATCTTCCCTCTGGGTACCATATCAGTAATGACTAGTTCTAACAGCACCTAATCTGTTTCTCTAGCTCAAAATTTTGAGGAAGATTCTAATTGATGTAGCTGAGGTCAGGTGATAATATATGGACCAATCAACTATGGCTAGGAGCAGAGGGGAAACATTTCTGTAGAAAAAGCCTGACTATTAGGTGAACCACCTCTAATGGTGTAGTGCGGGCAGCTTCCAGAGAAGAGGGAGATATAAATTAGGAAAATCCTCAAGAAATGTTTAGTACATGGAAACCTTGTATGTCAAAGTGTATTCTAAATATTAAAGATACTTAAGAGTCTTAAAACTGGAAGGGGTCTCGGATTTGTCTCTGAAAAATCACTGATTTTAATGGTTTCCAACTTTTGGATGCCAGTGAATAGTTTTAGTTACCTTATTATTTTTTTAAGCCTCTGACGACCAACCTTCATTTATTAAAAGCTGACATACGACTTTTATTTTTACTTTATTCAAAATGTGCACAATGATGTCAATATTTTCTGGAACAGTAACATCAATAGCATTATTTTTTATATATTCTATGAAATGTTACATAACTCATGGATCATTCACCTTACTAACTACATAGATCACTTTAAGTCAAATAATACTAGGTTGAGAGTATTATTAGCCTAGTGCAGTCCTTTCATTATATCATTGTGAAAGTTGTGAAAATTTCACTTTTTTCTTAGTCCAAAAATAAAATCCAGACCCCCCCCCAAATTCTCCTCTCCTTTAATAAAAAAAAAATGAAAGAGACAAATTTGAAATTTACTTTCTTGAATGTTGACAATAGAGGAAGAATCTTCACTTGTGGAGAACCAGCCAGATGTCAGAAATTCAATTACACAGCATTGGCTGATGTTCTCCTTTAAATTCAGCTGCCAGTGTCAGGAAATTAATGTGGTGGCCCTTGAGCGTAATTCTCACTTCACAATTCTAGCACTGAGGAATATAGCTACACATGTTAATAAGGTAAAGATCATAGGTTCAAGCACCCATGTTTTAATTTAATAGTTGAAACTCTGTCTGTCTCACAAAGGTATCTCGCTGGTCACAAACAGAAGCAAGAAACGTTTGGATGGTCCAATAAAAACCTACCACTACCTCTTGGAAACAGATGCGGTGTTGGTGATATTGGTAGCATCAGCTTCCCA
Source organism: Mandrillus leucophaeus (assembly GCF_000951045.1). Taxonomy (NCBI): domain Eukaryota; kingdom Metazoa; phylum Chordata; class Mammalia; order Primates; family Cercopithecidae; genus Mandrillus; species Mandrillus leucophaeus. The sequence goes on along the minus strand of NW_012101509.1, from coordinate 75,026 downwards.
CATGAAGAACCAAACATGAAAACATGATTCCAATTCGTCATTAATGAAACAGGTGTTTGGTTAGGTACATGTGCAAAATCAGGAGTCCTGATTTCTGAATGAATGTCAATCTAGTGTCCAGGATTTAATTACAATTTCCAAGATTTTAATAATAGAAACTCTGAAGGTTTGCTGGACTTCAAATATCCTTAAAACTTTTTTGATGAGTTAAGTGTAAATGAATATAAAACATATGTATAAAATCCCCTTGAAATACATGTGGGTTTAGAAATTAAGGGAAAAATGACAGCAAACATTGGTTTTAAGACCTGCCAAACCCAAAGCATTTGAAAAAATAGCTCGAGACATTTGGAGAATCTCAAAGTGTGGTAAGGTTTAGCCCTCCTTTAAAGAACAAATGAGATTGAAAATGATGTTTTAATGTTTTGGCATGGAAATTCTTTATAAAATTTGGAATATTTACACATAACTTGCTATTTTTACATGAAAACCTACACACACAAATACATAGACACACACAGTTACACATGCAAATATTTTGGCTTGGGCTAAGTTCAGGTTTCAATGAATATCAACCTTAGCTGGCTCCTTTTGACATTAGCAATACAAGCTAAAAAAAAATGCACAACTACTCAAGCACATACCACACACAGCACAATTTTTTACATGAAAGGGAATATTCAATGCTGACAAATGTTATTAAGTTACTGTTTTTATAAAACCTTTCAATGATTTCCCATCACCCTCCCATCCTGTCAAAGCTCCTAGCTTTCTATGCTTTTTCTATGACTTTCTTGAAGCAAATCTACTGCTTAGTTTTATTCTGTTTCCCTATCTACATTCATACTCCAGCAACACTATATTAATTCCCATTGCACTGTTTACAAACACCTACCCTTTCCACCTTTCTTGTTTCTACTTTTATTCTCTTATTGGTCCTCTCTGTCTAGAATGGTCATCCATTTCTACCTACAAATGCTGGTCATTCAAAATCCAAACTCAACACCTCTACCTAACCTCTTTCATTATCTGTTTAGGCTCACAAATTTCACCAGATTGAGTGCCTTTTAAAAATTCTTCCAAGTTTCTGCACTGCATACAATGACAATTCAAACCTACCATTATGAGGACTCCTGGAGAAACCTTGTCAATCATTTCTCCTGTCTTACTAGTTCCAACCAATTTAAGAAATAGACCTGAAAAACCACATGGAAATCAAAGACTGTATTAATTTCATCACTGCTAAATCTGGACTCATGAAAATGACATGGTTTGTTCTACTTCCCAGTCTTATTATTTTAACCCAAAGCTGAAATAAAGAAAAAGAGATCAGAATGAGTGAGTTAAGATACTCATAATGCTAGGCACATACTGGGACAAATGCACAAGATAGAATTGAATCCTTCCTGCCAAATGTTGATACAATAGCCTCATCATCTCATTAATAAGGTACAAAGGATGAGAACATAGAAATAATGCCTGAGTATGCTTTCTCCAGCTTTCATAAAGAATGGAGATCACCCCTTCTTGAAGAGGAAGAATCAACATATAATTAATCTTTCCCCCAAGCAATTCAAGGCCACTGAACTGGAGACATGAACTACAGCTTGCTTTATAGTTGGGTTGAAGAAGGTTAGAAAATGTTCTAAGTCCACAAGACTGGTCATTTGTACCTTCATGAGAAGAGTGTTATCATCTAAATTCTATTTTCAGATAGGAAACAAATCTCAAGATGAGATTTTGGTGAGGATATAGCCAAACCATAACAAGTATTTGTTAAGTAGAAACTTCATTTTTCCTAAGGTCAGAAAATTTTATTTCAAATTCTGTCTCCATCAGGATAGAGTATTATGGGAACTTATCTAACTCAGTTTCTTATCTACAAACTGGGACTGTCCTATGGTTTTGCTGCATCCCCACCCAGTTCTCATCTTGAATTGTAGTTCCCATAACACCCACGTGTTGTGGGAGGAACCCAGTGGAAGGTAATTTAATCACGTGGGTGATGGCTTTATAAGAGGCTTTCCCTGCTTTGCTTGGCTCTCATTCTCTCTCCTGCCACCCTGTGAAGAGGTGCCTTCACCCATAATTGTAAGTTTCCTGAGGCCTCCTCAGCTATGCAGAACTGTGAGTCAATTAAATGTCTTTTCTTTATAAATTACCCAGTCTTGAGTATTTCTTCATAGCAGCATGAGAACGGACTAATACATACACATGTCAAGGTGCATAGTAAATTCTCCATAAAGATTTGCTGGATCTGAAACTGGGCATCATATGTGTGGTTTTGCTAAAATCAAATTTTGAGACATTCTGTATTCAAAGGCAGTAAGAGAGATGTGGAATGTTTTAGTCACCAGATAAAATTCTAGCTCTCTCCCCAGTCAACTGATGCAAACCAGCAAAACACAAAAATTATTGGTTCTTAGTTGCTTTATGATCTGAGTTTTCCTCATGAGGAAACAAATCTTGAGGTTCTCTCAAGTGCAAAGTGAATACATAGCTACATGCATTCTGTCAAACTGTGAAGTTATTTGCTCTTCAGCCAGAATAACTCTGAACAATGGGAATTGTTGTCTGCAAGATGTTCCTAAACCCAGAGTCAAGTTGTTTCTTGTATCTGTCTAGGAGATTCATAGAAATGCTACTTTCTTCAAGTAAGTCCAAAAATCTGTGGATGATTTTTATTGATTTAGTGTAGGAGCTTGTGGCTTGGGGCATATCATGAAACACTATCCTTGGATGCTTTTTACAATCCCATTGCCCTTGGGCCAATCAAAATTGCCTTACTGGCTCAAACTGTCGCAATGGCGAAATCTACTCACTTAACTATTTCAGGAAAAAGATGGATTTTGATATTCTATTTGAGAATTCAAGAGCAATTATGTTCCTCTACCAGAGAAGTTCACTATTTACTATTGTGAGACTCTAAATATAGCACAATCTAGAAGCTTCTGGAACAGTAAAAAATATGGATTGTTTGGGGGAAAATGTGTGTGTGTGAGAGAGAGAGAGAGAGATTGACAGAGAGAGAAGATAATTTCTTCTTGTTGAATTAAATTTCACAAGTCTCCAGTTTACTAAGAGATATGGTTCTCTGCTGTGTCCTCACCCAAATCTCATCTTGTAGCTCCCATAATTCCCACATGTTGTGGGAGGGGCCTGGTGGGAGATAGGGAGTCATGGAGGTGGGTATTTCTTATGCTGTTCTCGTGACAGTGAATAAGTCTCCTGAGATCTGATGGTTTTAAAAATGAGTTTCCCCACACAAACTCTCTATTTGGCTGCCACCACCCATGTAAGATGTGACTTATTCCTCTGTGCCTTCTGCCATGATTATGAGGCCTCCCCTGCCATGTGGAACTGTAAGTCCATTAAATCTTTCTTTTTTTTTTGTAAATTGCACAGTCTCAGGTATGTCTTTATCAGCACTGTGAAAGCAGACTAATACAGTAAATTGGTACCCAGTAGAATGGAGTGCTGCTGAAAAGATACCTAAAATGTGGAAGCAACTTTGGAACTGGGTAACAGGCAGAGGTTGGAACAGTTTGGAGGGCTCAGAACAAGATAGGAAATGTGGGGAAGTTTGGAACTCCATAGAGGCTTGTTGAATGGCTTTGCCCAAACTGCTGACAGCGATATGGACAATAAAGTCCAGGCTGAGGTGATCTCAGATGGAAATGCGGACTTTGTTGGGAACTGAGGCAAAGGTGACTCTTGTTATGTTTTAGTAAAGAGACTGGTGGCGTTTTGCCCCTGCCCTAGAAATCTGTGGAACTTTAAAGCTGAGAGAGATGATTTAGGGTATCACAGAAAAAATTTCTAAGCAGGAAAACATTCAAGATGTGACTTGGGTGCTGTTAAAAGCATTCAGTTTTATAAGGGAAACAGAGCATAAAAGTTTGGAAAATTTGCAGCCTAACAATGTGATAGATAAGAAAATCTCATTTTCTGAGGTGATGTTCAGGCTGGCTGCAAAAATTTGCATAAGTAATAAATGTTAATTGTCAAGAATGTTAATTCTTAAGACAATTAAAAAATATCTCCAAGGCATGTCAGAGGTCTTTATGACAGCCCCTTCCATCACAGGCCTGGTGGCCTAGGAGGAAAAAATAGTTTTGTGTGCCAGGTCCAGGGTCCCTGTGTTGTGTGCAGCCTAGGGACTTGATGCCTTGCATCCCAGCTGCTCCAGTCATGGCTGAAAAGGGCCAACCTAGAACTCAAGCTGTGACTTCAGATGGTGCAAGCCTCAAGCCTTGGCAGCTTCCACATGGTGTTGAGCCTGTGGCTGCAAATAAGTCAAGAATTAGGGTTTGGGAACCTCCACCTAGATTTCAGAGGGTGTATG
>NW_012101509.1:67619-70396 GCF_000951045.1 Mandrillus leucophaeus | reverse complement strand
TACCCAATGCCTGTATCCCCATTGTATCTAGGAAGTAACTAACTTGCTATTGATTTTAGAGGCTTATAGGCAGAGGGGACTTGCCTTGTCTCAGATGAGGCTGTGGCCTGTGCACATTTGAGTTAATGCTGAACTGAGTTAAGACTTTGGGGGACGGTTGGAAAGGCATGATTTATTTTGAAATGTGAAGACATGAGATTTGGGTGGGACCAGGACAGAATGATATGGTTTGGCTCTATGTCCCCACCCAAATCTCATCTTGTAACTTCCATAATTCCCACATGTTGTGGGAGAGACCCAGTGGGAGATAACTAAATCATAGGGGTGGTTCTTTCCCGTGCTGTTCTCGTGATAGTGAATAAGTCTCAGGAGATCTGATGGTTTTAAAAACCAGTTTCCCTATACAAGCGCTCTCTTATTGCCTGTAGCCATTCACATAAGATGTTACTTGCTTCTCCTTGCCTTTCACCATGAATTTGAGGCCTCCCCAGTCATGTGGAACTCTTAAGTCCATTAAACCTCTTTTTCTGTAAATTGCCCTTTCTCAGGTAGGTCTTTATTGGCAGCGTAAAAACAGACTAATACACTAAAGCATAGTAATTTACTTATTCTGTTTTTGTTTGTATGTTTTCTCGTTTGTTGAGATAATAGAATATATACCCTAGGTGCCCAAATTTTAAGAACACACCTTGATGAAATTTTATGTACGTCTACACCTGTGCAATCATTTCTCAGTTCAAGAAAAAGAAGATTTCCTGGACTCAAGGAAGTCATCTCCCTTGTGCAATCTGTCAGTCATACCATTCCCACCACACACATAAACATACACCCAGATAACCACCTTTCAACTTCTACCAACATAATATTGCCTATGTCTGAAATTTATATAAGAGGAGTCATATAGAATGCATTCCTTGTGGTTGGCTTATTTTGCTCAGTATATATCTGGTGCAATAATCTATGTTATTATCGTGTATAGTGTTACTAGTGGAAGAGATCTGAGTTACCCCAAGTTACCAGTGGCAAATAGGTATGGATCTGCAGCAACTTTAGCTCTTGTCTCCTCAGAAGAAAGAATTCAACTGAGGGGCATAAAGCAGAAAAAGAGATCAAGGCAAGTTTCAGAGCAGGAGTGAAAGTTTATTTGAAAGGGTTTAGAACAGGAAAGAAATAAAAATTCTCTTGGAAAAAATTCCAAAAGGGAGCCTGAAGGTCAAAGAGGGTGTAACCTTGACCCTAGGACTTTATAGGCTCACTTTTTCTCCTGATTCTTCCCTTAGGGTGGGCTTCCCACATTCACAATGCCCTTTTTACCCTTGGGAATCAAGCATGTGCAGTATGTTTAGGAAGTTGTACGCATGCCCATCTGAGGCTTTCTTCCCTTTTCCGGTGGATTGCACCAGGAAGGTCATACTTCACCATTTTATCTTGTAATGCACAAGTTCAGGAAGTTTCTTCTCCCTGACACCCGTATTCAATGAACACTTTAATGTTAATAGCTGTGGATCATCATGAAAGGCCTCTCCCTGGAGCCCTGGGTGGGCTGTCAAATTATCATTTGTAGAGAGGGAGTGTGGTAATTGTTGAACTATCACCTGACTTTCCTAATGCATGGAGAGAAAAGAGTCCTCTCCTGCCCCATTTATGCCTGTCTAATTACCTGTAACAATAGCAGTAGTTTATTTCTTTATATTGATGTAGTATGTCATTATATGTACATGCTACAATTTTTTTTTTAGCCTTTTACCTATTTGTTTCAATTCTTTCCATTTAAGGACTATTATAAAAACTGACATTATAAACATGTTTATAATCATGTCTTTTAGTTGATGTATACATTTCTTTCTCTTGAAACTATGCCTAAGAATGAAATTGCTAAGTCATAAGGTACTCACATACTTAGGGTCAGAAGATGCCATTAAAGAGATGTTTCAAAATAATTGTACCAATTTACACTCCCAACAGAAATGTATGAGGGTTTCAGTTAGTCTGCATCTTCAACCCACTTGGAATTATCAGTCTTCTCAATTATTCTGTTAACTCTTATTTCAGTTCCATTTACGTTATAAGAGAAAATTTAGCAATATATTTAACAGCGAAGGCTTTGAGTACAGCTGCCTGAATTTTAAATCTAGGTCTGTTACTTGTCTCCTGTGTAAATTTGTCTAAGTTACTCAACTTCTTTGTGCCTCAGTTTTCTCAAGCAAGATAAGTCTAATAGGTATACTTACCCCAAAAGGTGATTGTAAAGATTAAATAAATGAGAATTATGTGGCTCTTAGAATAGCACATTGCAAACACCATAATAGATCTTATGCTACTTGGGTGAGGGGTATGCTGAAAGTCCAGACTTTGCCACTATGCAATATATCTATGTAACACGCCTGCACTTGTACTCCTAAATCTATAAATATAAAATTTTACAAAAGGTGTTTTTTTAAAAAACGTAATTTATTCGTGTTAAATTTCAAACCATAATCAATATTTGTTCACTTAAAATATTAAAATATGTACTGCATAGTTATTAATTGTTAGGTACTATGTTAAGTGTTTTATTGTAGAGAGTAGGAAAGTGGAAGTAGGGGGGAATGTGGTGAGATAAACCTGCAGAGGGTAGCAGGAACCAGACATGGGAGGCCTTATTAAGGAGTTCAGTCTTCACCATGAAGGTAATGAGGGCATATTAATTTAAGCCAAGTAGTGACATGGTCACACCTACATGATGAGATAGAAATGGAATGTGAAGGGGGACAGGATATTAGCTGCATCTTGTAGAG
>NW_012101509.1:54271-66296 GCF_000951045.1 Mandrillus leucophaeus | reverse complement strand
GGCATGGGAGGTAGTGGCATGGGGATCCACTGTCTCTTCTTTGGCTGCCTAAGCAAGATATGGCTTCTGTTCATAAGTCCCTGTGAAATATTTCTTTCTGAGAAACTGGATTTGCCAGCCGCTCTCCTCGGCCTCTCAGCTTCCTTGGCCTTTGTGGGTAGGTTTGCACAGGCCTGCCTACCACAGAACAGGGCCAGATAATTAATATGTTAAGCTTCTCAGGCTATATTGTCTTTGTTTAGCTACTTAACTCTATAGTAGTAAGTTGAAACATGTACAGGGTTAAGCATGGCTATGTTTCAATAAAAATTTATTTATAAAAACAGGCAGTGGGTTAGATTTGACCCATGTGCCATATTTGACCAATTGCTGATATAAAATATCTGAAAAACAAAATTATCTTTCTCTCATCAGTCACGATTTTGGTGCAAAAATTAAATGTATTATGTTATTAATTATTTACCACAACTCAGTTAATCATCCTAATTTGTAAGTGCCCAATGGATTCACCTTGCCCACTGCCTAGACAGAGTCAATTTATCAAGGCAAGAGAACTGCAATAGAGAAAGAGTAATTAATGTAGATCTGGCTGTGTAGTAAACTGGAGTTTTATTATTACTGAAAACAGTCTCCCTGAGCATTTGGGGATCAGTCAAAACAGTTTCCCTGAGCATTTGAGGATCAGAGTTTTTAAAGATAATTTGATGGGTTGGGGCTTGGGGAGCCAGTGAGTCAGGAGTGCTGATTGGTCAGGTTGAAGATGAAATCATAGGGAGTCGGAGCTGTCCTCTTGCACTAAGTTAGTTCCTGGATGGGGGCCACAAGATGAGATGAGCCAGTTTATCAATCTGGGTGGTGCCAGCTGATCCATCAAGTGCAGGGTCTAAAAATATCTCAAGCACTGATCTTAGGATTTACAAATAGTGATGTCATCCTCAGGAGCAATTTGGGGAGGGTTAGAATCTTATAGCCTCCAACTGCATGACTCCTAAACCATAATTTCTAATCTGCTGATTGATTTGTTAGCCCTGCAAAGGCAGTCTAGTCCCCAGGCAAGAAGGGGGTTTGTTTTGGGAAAGGGCTGTTACCATCTTTGTTTCAAACTATAAACTAAAATGAAGTTCCTCCCAAAGTTAGTTCAGCCTACGCCCAGGAACGAACAAGGACAGCTTGGAGGTTAGAAGCAAGACGGAGTCAGTTAGATCAGATCTCTTTCAGTCTCAGTTATAATTTTGCAATGACAGTATCAGTTGTGCTTGGAATATTTCATTTTATTTCTACCTCCTCTTTTTCCTTCTTCTCCTTCATTTCTTTTGTATAGACTTACCCTAAATAGATAATGCTGCTCCAAAGCCTTTGATTTCACTCATTTTTTCTCCTTTTGAATTATATCCTTGAAATAAACTTTCAGTAGTGGGATTACTGGTAAAAATAAGTATCTGTAGAATTATATTTTCATTTGAAGCATTCAATGGGTCTCCCTACTCCTTCATCCTTCCATGATCCCAACACCCTACATATTGTTATTTAGTATTATTTAGTCTCAAAAAAATTCTTCTGTCAGTGTTTTCAAATGTAGAACCAGTGAGGTATTAACCTTAACAAGCAAAATATCACTAGATGAAAGAGTAGAAAATGGTAGAAACGAAACTTTGAAATTTGCCATGAATACTAGGAACTTCTCTACTTGCCCTCTCCCCCTTGGTTCATTTCATTCCCCGGGATTTATCTGATTCTCCTTCAAAGTGTTGAAGGAAATTCATGTCTACATCCAATTTTCTGAATGATCTTCTTATAGCCTATTTTTGGATAAACAAATTTAAACCCAAAGGAAGCATTTCAGTGTCTCTTTGATTTTCTTGACTTATTAGGGTAAAAAGGTTTTTTTTTTTCCCCAATAAAGAAATATTTTATGTCAAGTCTGAAGTAATGACAAAAATAACATTGGAACTATCAAAGAAAAATACATTAAAGTAATTGATAATGAGCCTGTCCCTTCTATCTTAGAATGATCTCCCAAATGCGTGCCTTTCTCTTCACTTTCACTACCTAAATAAGGCTCTCCTCTCATGAGACTATTATAGTAATGTTCTCTTCTATGTTCTCTTTGCCCTCAGTTGTTCAAGATCTAATAATGCTACAAAATCCAACCACCTGTCTTCCTAAAAATCCTATCTGATTACGGTACTCTTCTGCATGAGAAATACACTGGCCCTTCAGGGTCTACAACATAGGCAGGCTAGGCACGGTGGCTCATGCCTGTAATCCCAGGACTTTGGGAGGTTGAAGTGGGAGGATGGTTTGAGCCCAGGAGCTCAAGACCAGCCTGGGTGACAGAGTGAGACCTTATCTCTAATAAATAAATAAACAAATAAATACATAAATAAATATATATATTACAAGCAGGCTCTTACGATCTAGAACCCACCTATATCCTCTGCCACATCTCCCACACTTCTCTCTAATCAACTCCTTCAACAACTTCACAGAAATACTGACCTGTTCTTTATCATGTTTGCTCTTTCATAAACAAACATGTGTATACAATGCATGTTCCAAAATAGCTTGCTAATGAACTACTTAGAGAGACTTGGGTGACTTGTTAAAAACTCAAGCTCCCAACCAAACTCCAGATAACTTGAATCAAAACCTTTAGGCTTAGAGATTAAGATTTTATTCTGTAACAAGTCCTCCAGACAATTCACTTATTCATTTAATTTGGAAACCACCAGATATGCTGACTGGTGTTTTGGAATGTCACTTTCTCACTTCTGACAAATTTTATGTCATTATTTAAGATCTCATTTAAACTTTACCTTCTGATGCACATTTTAAAAATAGGATAGAGCTCATGGTAAATGTTCTTTTAAAAGAAACACACAAGAGAACACAGGAAATTTTTGGAGGTGATAGATATAGTTAGTGCTGTGACTGTTGTAATGATATCACAGGTGTATGCCTATGTCCAAATTGATCAAAATGTATTAATTAAGTATATGTTTTCTGTGTCATTATATCTCAACGAAGCTTAAAATAATAAATACATTTTACCTCTTTTGGGAAGACTTCTCTAGTACAGCAAATACCAAATCACCTTCTTACTCTTTTCTCAGAACACTCTATCATTACATCTTTATTATCCTACTGGATAATATGATACCTAAGATGTAATCAGATAATAGAACAGCATATTGCTGTTCTATTCTTGCCTCCCCCCCCCCCCCCCCCTTTTTTTTTTGTTCTGTAAGAATTCACTCTAAAATGCCCTCTAGGTCAATATGTGTTCAAGAACAGTGGGCAGAAAGTCAAATGAGTTCTGCTGAAGAGTTACCACATGACCACCTCTGATCTAGACATTACGGAGAAAGCTCAGGATGTTTAAGGGTGAAGCAGCCCCTACCCTTAAGGCATATGTAAGTGCCTTAGAAAAGCAGTGTCCCATTCTCCTTCTGGGTGTTGCCCTAAGCCCTATGTTGACTTCTGTCACGGCACATACTACCAGTTTACTGCACGTATATGATTCCTTGGATGACTCTCTGAGAGAAACTTATGAAACAAAAGTTTCTCAAGGGCAGGACCTGAATAACTCCAAAACCCATTTAGTGTTATCTTGAGCTAATTAGTTAAGCTACCGTGCCTCAGTTTCCTCTTTGGCAAAATTGGAATCACAGTAGAAATATGTGCCAAGTTTTTGTCAGTATTAAATGGTAAATGGCATATTTCTTTGCACATAATAAACAGTGAGTAAATGTTGGCAATTATTAGCCATGTGACTAGCATTTTCTTCCTGAGGGGTTCCCTAAGTCTTCTTTGTGGTCAGTCATCTGACTTCTGAATACTGATGTGTTGCTGGAACCCCAATACTCAGGCAGTGCTGCTAGATCCATCTTCAGGCATCTGTAAGATCCAGTAAGATTCCAAAACTACCCCTTCCCTTCCCCTTCAGTCCCATGCAGCCTCTAGAGTACGATTAAGTCTTGCTGAGTTAAGACAAAAGTGCTCTGTACACAGCGCTGTGTAAACATAAGATATTGCTATTATTTCCCACCTTGACTGGGCTTTAAATTCTTTGTTAGCAGAGAACATTGTGCCACATACACTCAACCTCTTCCTTTTGACTTCAGGAACACAAACGATGGACCATAAAGTGCACCTCAGAAGAAGCAAGCATAAAGTCTTCTGCGCTAAACTGTGAACTTTTCTAGAATAGCATAGATCATGCTGAGAAAACAAGAACTAACTCGTGTTGAAGGCTTAAGCGTTGCCCTTTGGTTTACTGAGGAAGTCCTGCTCTATATCTGTCCAAAGACTTGAAACTGCTTCTAAATTAACTGTCTTCTTCAGATCACACATATTATGCTCTCTGTATAACTCTAAGATTTAAACTTTTTTCTCACTGTGGTTCAAAAAATTATTTGACATTTATACAAGGCATATCACTTAACCTTGCCATGAAAAAATTGCCGTATCTAAAACAAACGGGTGTAAAATACATCCTCTAAGGTCAGGATGCAAAATTCCTTATCAATAGTAGCCAGAGCCTCAACTACAAGGTAAGGAAAGAAAAAAGACCCAAAGAGCTTCAAATGAGTGTCCTATATCTCTGAAAGTGCATAGAGCTAAGAGTATTTCTCACACAGGACTTATTTCATTGCTTACTGTTAGTCTTATTTTTGCACTACCATAATCTGCTTGCATTTTGTGAATTCTATAAGGACAGTAAGCCTGCCTCATTTACATTTTAATCCCTTGAAGAGACTTAATAGCACAGTATATTCTGCTTTAGGGACTATCAATAAATATGCACTTAAAGAAAGACCATGACCAAATGCAAACATTCTTGAGACAGTAAAGTAACCATCAAGATTCAGCAGAAATTAACTTTGGCTTTGGATCCTTATCATAGGCACAACTATCATCAAACTATCATCAGTCATATACATTAGAATTAAATGAGCAACTTTAGGTGGAAATGCATATATAGTATGTGGTTCATAAATAAGCTTTCATCAGTGCTAGTGTCTTTATTCTTTTCTTTCTTTCTGTACTCCCTTTTTCCTGCCGTCTCTTCTCACACTTTTTGCCCTTCCTCTTTTTTTTCTTTATCCCTCTGAAAAACATTGGCCAAAGACCCCGTGAAAGGTATATAAGCCTTTTAGTGGCAGAGACGGAGAGAAATCAGGAGACCAGTTGCAAAGGCACTATTGAGGGTTTATTCAGGGTAGGTATAAAATAAGTTAGAAAGAGGCCCCTGACAAAAATACCAAGGTATGGAAATTGACAGATTCTTCTCATTTAATTTTTTCATATCTAGCATCATATTTTCCTCTGCTTGTAAAGAGTAGCTCAGTTTTCCAATGCTTCCCATGACTGCAGGGCAGTAGAGGACAACGGTTAAGGTGACCCTGCAGATCAGGTCAAAGGGGTTGCCTTATTACTTGAGACACATATATGCATACCCTCCCACTTTTATTTCCCCCACTAAAGGATTTAAAGTACTTTCCTTTTATAACTAATACTTCCAAATTTCTCCATTCTACTCATTGATTCACTGCTGCAACCTTCCTGTGAGTGTTTGATCATCTATTAACAAATTATGTATTTTTGTGTAAAACACCTTCCTGAGAAACACCTCAAGGGGCAAAGTAGAATTTTGAGCCCTTTTTTTATCTCCAAATAGAATTTAAGCAATATTCTTAGCCCACTCACTGCCTTGTCACGACAAAGAGCCACGGCACCAAAGAGGTATCTCATAATCATCCGCACAAATTGAAAGTAAAACTGCTTCAGACTTCGAGCGTGAGGTAGGAATTATTCATGTACATTTCATGTACTTTCTGAGGAAATGCCAAAGAAGAAGGAGGACCAGGGAAATCAGAGACTGAGAAGGATAAATTATTACAGAATGAGTAATTCTGAGAATTAAAGGAGGAACTAAGATGCTAAGAGAGTTTATGGACAACCTTCAATTGTTCATCAGCTATTTGGTAAATTCCGGCTATTGAGAGAAAACTAAGAACAAGAGCTTGCACTGCAGATTGTCTTCCGAACTGTTATACCAATTCCTATTTGTATGAAATTAGTAATTACTTATCATCTGCATGACTTTTTAACCTTATACATAAAATAAGAATAATAATAGAGCCAATCTTGTGGGGTTATTGGGAAGCTTAAATGCATTTGTGCATGCAAACATATGTACAAAATTGCTTGCCATGCAATACTATGTGTCAGATGTAATATTAGTGTTATTAACATTTTCCAGAATTGTTGTCAGACAAAGAGGACATATTTTATGAAAAAAGGGGGATGGAGGATTTTAAACTTTAGTTGATATGATCCCATTCTTTTTTCTTCTCCTCACTCTATCCTTTATTCATGGCTCACACTTTACTGCTGGATTTAAAAAACAAAGGAGGAGTCAGATGAATGCATTGGCATTTTCCAACATTGCTAATCACCATGGACATTCACTTCCGTCACCCCAACACATACTTGCACAGAACCCAATATGTATATTGATAATTTCCTCTATGCCAAGTATTTTTATTTGTATTAGCTACCTTTTTTAGTCTTTACAGCAATCCAGTGAAGGAGGCATTGTCTTCACCACTTAAGAGATAATGACCCTGTGTCAGAGAGGTGAAAGATCCTGCCCAAATTTAACCAGCTATATACAGCAGAAATGAAATTTCACCCCAGGTCTCTTGTGTGAACTTCAGAGCCTTTGCTCCCTCTGGCATATGATGCCCTAGGATGACTCTTATGGTTCTGGCTCTCTAGGTGCTTCTATGTATAAACTGCAGGCGTCAATGCTCTAGAAATAGGCCATCTATCAGCTGGTGCCATCTGTAAGGCTGTGTCTCAGTGAGCAATGCTCAGTTCCAGTTGAGAAATTCCAATTCTGCAAACTCATTAGCTCTTCTCTTCCAGTACTTGCCACACCCCAGAACTGCTTCCATAGAGCTCCACCTAGTGCCCCAGGGTGGGGCGAGGCAGCAGGGGTGGGGACTACCAACAAAGGTGAGACTTCTACTAGGTTCTTTCTCAGCAACCCTCCTGGTGGTACTCAGTGTCAGAAATATTGGAGGACAGGGCAGTCTGAGAGAGGAAGGCTGTGACTCTGCTACCCCTGATAACTCCAAATTTTCTCAGCCCTGGAAGAAAACAATCTCTTTTAGATTCACAAATTATACATCTTGTTACCCAAATCAGCTTTCTTTCTCACCCTCCCACCTTCTTTTTTTTTCATTTATCTGCCTTTTCTCATGTTGTCTCCTCCTGGAAAACCCTGCGTATCTTTAAGTCTGACTAGTACTGCTCATCACTCCAGAGTCCCTGAACCTGAAGATTGTGCTAGGTGGTGCTACTCTGTGCTCACGGGCACTCACTGCTTCCTCTGTGATTACATATCATTTAATATCGGAATTATCTGTTTAGATGTGTGTCTTACCTATCAGATTATAATTTCATGAGGGCCAACATTTCGTCCCACTTATTTTTTCCAACTTTTCATTTTGAAAAATTGCAAATTGATCACACAGTTTAATGCAAATACCATTTATTTTTGTACCACCAGCTTTTGCCAGTGTCTAGAATATATGAAGTTCTCATCAAGTGAAGTGAATGAGGATTATAGGCTTTTAGGTATGGAAGGTGGCTTAGAAGCAGAATGTAATCCCTCTCATCACACAGATACAGGAATTGAGACCCAGGGAATTCACAGTCTTCACCATTTACATGGCATATATTGGTTGGGGAGAAATAGGAGGACTAACGGATGAAAAAGTCCTTGCTGCCCCATTTTCTGTGCCATCGCTTTTATTGTAAGGCAAACAGAGAATGTGCAGGGCCATGTCACAGGCATATTATTACACAGACTTGCAGATGGGGGGCACTTTTCTTCTGACCTCTGCCACTAAGTAGCTAGCTATTTGACTTGGGGCAAAGCCCCTTATCTGCTCTGAGCATCTGACCTCTAATAAGTATTCCATTATATGTCTTAGCTGCTTCATAGCTTCTTGTGGAAATTCAGATTACAAAATCTCATTAGAAAATATTTGTAAAAAGTGTATGAAAACATGAATATAGATGCAAAAACTCATTGACAAAATATTAGTAAATGGAATCTAACAATGCATTAAAAATCACCCAGTATGACGAAATAGGATCTATTCCAACTATGCAAGTTAGTTCAACATTTGAAAATAAAATAGTGAAAATGATGGCATCAAGAGGCTGTGAAAAATTATGTCATCATAATAGATGGAGAAAAAAATTTATTCAGTGACGTTCAAACAGCCACTTAGGATAAAAACGCTCAGAAAACTAGAAATAAAGGAGGACTTCTACCTGACAAAGAACATCTACAAAAAAGCCTACAGCTAATATCATATTTAATGGTGATAAACTAGAAACATTCCCTTAAAATCGAGAACAAGACTAGGATGTCTCCTCTTAGCACTCCCATTCAATACTGTACTGCAAGTCCCAGCTAATGCAATAAGAAGAAAATAAACAAATAAACAATAAAACAACAATACATACAATATAGCAATAACAATGTAGTAATAATAACATTAAAATAACAAAAATAACTGATTGAGAAAGAAATAAAACTATCTTTATTTGCAGATGACATAATTGTTTATGTAGAAAAATCCCAAAGAATCAACTACAACAACACAAAAAAGAGATTCTAGAAACTAGTAAGCAATTATAGCAAGATTATAGGATACAGGGTTAATATACAAAAGTCAGTTGCTTTCCTATAAACCAACTAAGAAGAAAAGGAATTTAAAATAAAAAAATACATTACCATTTACATTAGCACCCAATAAAATGAAATACTTAGGTATAAATTTAACAAAATAAGTACAAGATATGTATGAGGAAAACTACAAAATTCTGGTGAAAGATAACAAAGAACTAACTAAACAAAAATTTATATGTTTGTGGAAAGATTCAATGTTGTTAAGATGTCAGTTTTTCCCAAATTCATGTGTAGATTCAATGCAATCCCAAGCAAAATCCCAGCAGGTTATTTTGTGGAGATCGGTAAACTGATTGCAGAGTTTATATGGAGAAGTAAATGATCCAGAAGCCCACACAATGCTGAAGACGAACAAAGCCAGAGGACTGACACAACCTAACTTCAAGATTTCCCGTAAAAATACAGTGATTAAGCCACTGTGATCTTGGTAAAATAAAAGACAAATTGACCTATGGAACAGAATGGAAACCCTGAAATAGACCCACATGGGTACAGTCAACTGATCTTTGACAAAAGAGGAAAGGCAGTTCAATGGAGAAAGAAAACCCTTTTCAACAGATGGTACTGAAACAACTGGGCATCCATATGCCAAAAAAATAAATTTAGATGCAGACATTTTATATTTCATAAAAATTAATTCAAGTGGATCATAGATCTTTCTAAATGTAAAATATAAAATTATAAAATTTCTAGAAGATAATATAGAAAGGAATTTAAGACAGTCTTGGGTTTGGTGATGACTGTTTAGATACAACACCCAAAATCATGACCCATGAACAAAAAAAAATTATTAAGTTGGACTTCATTAAAATTAAAAGCATCTTCTCTGTGACATACACTTTTAAGAGAACAAAAAGCCACAGACTGAGATGAAATATTTGCAATCACATATCTAATAAAGGAATTGTATCAGAAATATGCAAAGAACTCCTAAAATGCAACAATAATAAAACAAACAACCCAATTAAAAATTTGGCAATAGTCTTCAAGAGATACCACACCAAAGATATACAGAAGGTGAGCAAGCATATGTAAAGATCTTCAATATAACATGCAATTAGAGAACTGCAAATTAAAACAGCAGTGAGATGCAATTGCATCACTATCAGAACAGCTAAAATCAAAGATATTGACAATACCAAATACCTGTGAGAATATGGAGCAACAGGAACTCTCATTCGTTGCTGGTGGGGAAACAAATTTTGGGAAACAGATTAGCTGTTTCTTACAAAGCTAAACATAAGCTTGTCATATGCTGTCATTGCTTTCCTAGGTATTTACCTAAATGACTTAAAAACCTAGTGCACACAAAAACCCATACATGAATACTTATAGCAGCTTTATTAATAGTTATCAAAAATTGAAAGCAACTAAAATGTCCTTCAAAAGGTGAGCAGGTAAACAAACTGTGGTACATCCATACAATGGAATATTATTCAGTGATTTAAAAGGAATGAAGTAACTCTTATACATATTGTCAAATCAAAGAAGTTAGTCTGGAAAACCTACATACTATGTGATTCCGAGTGCATAACATTCTGAAAAGAAAACAGGAAATGAATGTGATTTTTCCATTGCAGGCTGACTTACTCATGCTCATCCACTCTTAATATTTTGCTTACATAAGTAAAGCAATATAATATCATGATTTGCTAATCATTCACCTAACCATGTTAATGTGTGTTAAGTAGTTTTACATTCAAGAGCATGAGGAATATTTATGTATATCTTTAAAATAATGCTTTTATTGGTTTTAGTAATAAGTTCATGCTGGTATCAGAAAACAAATGAGAAAGTATTCCTACCTGTTTTCTGTTTTCTGAAAGAATTTGTGTAAGATTCACACTGCTTTTTCTAATGTATGATATTTAATGTATAATTGACCATTAAAACCATCTGGGCCCACAGGTGTGTGTGTGAGTGCGTATGTGTCTCTATGTGTGTAATTCTTTTATGGACATAAGGTTACTCAGGTTTTCTGTTTCATTATTTGTCAGTTTTGGTTAGTTGTATTTGCCAAGGTATTACTCCATTTCCTCTTAATTCTCAAATTTATTGGTACAGTTATTAAATAATAATCTTATTCTGTTAATATCTAGAGGATCTATAGTTATAGCCGCTCTTTCATTCCAATATTTTTTATCTTTATCAGTTAGCTAACTTTTTATCATTTTTAGTGATTTCTTTAAAGAATCAAATCTTATTTTTTCCTCTATTATTTTGTTTTTTATTTGATTTATTTATGCTCATATTTACTTATTTATTTTTACTTACTTGGAGTTTATTTTGCTTTTATTTTCCCCTACTTTTTTTTTCTTTTTTTTTGAGACAGAGTCTCGCTCTGTCGGCCAGGCTGGAGTACAATGGCGTGATCTCGGCTAACTGCAAGCTCCGCCTCCTGGATTCACGCCGTTCTCCTGCCTCAGCCTCTTCAGTAGCTGGGACTACAGGCGCCCGCCACCACGCCCCGCTAATTTTTTGTATTTTTAGCGGAGACGGGGTTTCACCGTGTTAGCCAGGATGGTCTGGATCCTCTGACCCCGTGATCTGCCCGCCTCGGCCTCCCAAAGTGCTGGAATTACAGGCGTGAGCCACTGCGCCTGGCCTATTTTCGCCTCATTTCTAAGGGTGGGACCTTTGCTCATTGTTTTATTTTTAAATTTTAGTTCATTTTTTATTTTTATAGATGGGGCCTCACATCTATATGTTGCACAGGCTTGTCTTAAACTCCTAGGCTCAAGCAATCCTACCATCTAGGTCTCCCAAAGTGCTGGGGTTAAGGTGTGAGTCACCACACTTAGCATCAATATTTTAGACTATACCCTTCTAATATATGGACTTATATTTGTCAACTTCTTACTATTGTCATCCTTCATACTTTAGTATATTTTCTTTATAATTTGTATTATTTTCATTGTGCTTTTTTCTTTGGTAGATTATTTAGAATTGTTTTGTTTAATTTTCAGATATTTGGGGTTTCATAAGTATCTTATTGTTAGTGACTTCAAATTGCATTACATTGTACTCAAATAATATGATTGCATTTTTTTTACATTTACTGAGACTTGTTATCAAGCATGTGTTCTTTCTTGATGAACACACGTTGTGTTTCTAGGTGAGGCGTTGTGTTCTACAGGTCCAAATTAGGTTATGCTTGATAGTGCTATTCAGATCATTTTTGCATTTACTAATTTTTTTTTCTAGTTGTCTTATCCATTGCTGAGAGTAAAGTATTAACATTTTCTTCTTTGA
>NW_012101509.1:45554-54221 GCF_000951045.1 Mandrillus leucophaeus | reverse complement strand
TGTGTGTGTGAGTGCGTATGTGTCTCTATGTGTGTAATTCTTTTATGGACATAAGGTTACTCAGGTTTTCTGTTTCATTATTTGTCAGTTTTGGTTAGTTGTATTTGCCAAGGTATTACTCCATTTCCTCTTAATTCTCAAATTTATTGGTACAGTTATTAAATAATAATCTTATTCTGTTAATATCTAGAGGATCTATAGTTATAGCCGCTCTTTCATTCCAATATTTTTTATCTTTATCAGTTAGCTAACTTTTTATCATTTTTAGTGATTTCTTTAAAGAATCAAATCTTATTTTTTCCTCTATTATTTTGTTTTTTATTTGATTTATTTATGCTCATATTTACTTATTTATTTTTACTTACTTGGAGTTTATTTTGCTTTTATTTTCCCCTACTTTTTTTTTCTTTTTTTTTGAGACAGAGTCTCGCTCTGTCGGCCAGGCTGGAGTACAATGGCGTGATCTCGGCTAACTGCAAGCTCCGCCTCCTGGATTCACGCCGTTCTCCTGCCTCAGCCTCTTCAGTAGCTGGGACTACAGGCGCCCGCCACCACGCCCCGCTAATTTTTTGTATTTTTAGCGGAGACGGGGTTTCACCGTGTTAGCCAGGATGGTCTGGATCCTCTGACCCCGTGATCTGCCCGCCTCGGCCTCCCAAAGTGCTGGAATTACAGGCGTGAGCCACTGCGCCTGGCCTATTTTCGCCTCATTTCTAAGGGTGGGACCTTTGCTCATTGTTTTATTTTTAAATTTTAGTTCATTTTTTATTTTTATAGATGGGGCCTCACATCTATATGTTGCACAGGCTTGTCTTAAACTCCTAGGCTCAAGCAATCCTACCATCTAGGTCTCCCAAAGTGCTGGGGTTAAGGTGTGAGTCACCACACTTAGCATCAATATTTTAGACTATACCCTTCTAATATATGGACTTATATTTGTCAACTTCTTACTATTGTCATCCTTCATACTTTAGTATATTTTCTTTATAATTTGTATTATTTTCATTGTGCTTTTTTCTTTGGTAGATTATTTAGAATTGTTTTGTTTAATTTTCAGATATTTGGGGTTTCATAAGTATCTTATTGTTAGTGACTTCAAATTGCATTACATTGTACTCAAATAATATGATTGCATTTTTTTTACATTTACTGAGACTTGTTATCAAGCATGTGTTCTTTCTTGATGAACACACGTTGTGTTTCTAGGTGAGGCGTTGTGTTCTACAGGTCCAAATTAGGTTATGCTTGATAGTGCTATTCAGATCATTTTTGCATTTACTAATTTTTTTTTCTAGTTGTCTTATCCATTGCTGAGAGTAAAGTATTAACATTTTCTTCTTTGATTATGGAATTGTTTATTTATCCCAGGAATTCTATCAATATTTGCTTCAGGTATTTTGAGTTTCTGTTATTTCGGGTATAGTTGTGATTATGATGACTCATACATAGGTTGCCCCTTTTATCATTTTGAAATGATTTTCTTTATCTCTGTTATAATTCCTACATTGTAACTCTTTTCCTAGTTTATGTATTGTTAATATAGTCACTCCAGCCTCCTCATGCTTACTTTGTAATAATTATAAATTGTTCTGAATCAAATTACTCTAAGATTTAGTAACTTAAAGCAACATTTATCATCTTGCAGTTCTGTGGGTGAGGGATCAGGAAGCAGATTAGTTGAGTGATTCTGCTTCAGGATCTCTCATGAGGTTGCAACAAAGCTGTTGGTCAATAGTGCAGTCATCTCAAGCTCCACTTGGACTGAAAAATCACTTCCAAGCTCACTCAAGTGGCTGTTGGTAGGTCTTAGTTCTTCAGGGACTCTTGAACTGACAGTCCTCAGTTCCTCATCATGTGGGCTTTCTACAGGATTGACTGGGTGTCCTCAAGATATGCCAGGCACCTGGACTCCTCCAGATCAAATGATGAGAGCAAATGAAGAGACAGAGAGAGAGAGAAAGAACCTATGACGACAGCTGTAGATATTTTGTCATCTTATCTTAGATATGTCATCCCATCTTTTCTGTTTCAGTTCTTACCATGTGTAAGAACTCACATGGTTCTTACACCCTCAGGGGGAGGAGATTACACAAGGGCATGAATACCGGAATACAATGGTCTTCAGCAAACCATCTTAGAGAGTACGTGCCACATTGTTTTTATCGAATTTTTTTATGTTGTTTACTTTCAGTCTCTCTGTGTGTTTCATTTTAAAGTATTTGTCTTGTAGTCAATATATAGCAGATTCATGTATGTTTATCAATCCTGAAAGTTTTGACCTTTTCATTGGAGTATTTAAACTACTAATTTTAATGCAATTATTGATATTATTGAAGTAAGCCTACCAGTGTATTGTTTTCTGTTTGCTCCATCTTTTGTTGTGATGTTTGTTCCTGTTTGCTTTGCTTTTGAATCATTTGAATACTTTTTTTTTTTTTTTTGAGACGGAGTCTTGCTGTGTCACCCAGGCTGGAGTGCAGTGGTGCGATCTCGGCTCACTGCAAGCTCCACCTCCTGGGTTCACACCATTCTCCTGCCTCAGCCTCCCGAGTAGCTGGGACTACAGGCACCTGCCACCATGCCCCACTAATTTTTTGTATTTTTAGTAAAGACAGGGTTTCACTGTATTAGCCAGCATGGTCTCGACCTCGTGATCCTCCCACCTTGGCCTCCCAAAATGCTGGGATTACAGGTGTGAGCCACCGCACCCAGCCTGGAATACTTTTTTAGGATTTAATTGTAATGTATTTATTGGATTTTTAACTTTACCTTGTTACATAACTTTTAGTGATTGCTCTAAGGATTAGCATATATATTCTTAACATTTCACGTTCTACCTAATGTTAGTATAGTTCCACTTGACATAAAATGTAGAAATCCTGCAACTTCCTTTTTGTTCTATGTGCTATAGTTGTCATTAACATATATATGTATATTATAATACCAACAACAAAATGTTACAAATTTGCTTTACATAGTCATAAGTAAATTAAATCATTTAATGGGAAAATGAAATCATCTTTAATTTTAACTCAGATATTTACTACTTCCAATGCCCTTCATTCGTTTATGAACAACTAAGTTTTTATGTCATATTATTTCTTTTCAGCCTAAAAAGCTTCCTTTTGTATTCTTGGTAGTGCATGTTTGCTGCTTACCAACTCCTTTTATTTTCCTTTATCTGAAAATACCTTTATCCTGCTATCTCTTAGTGTTTATGATTTCTGGTAAGTCGTCTGTATTAAAAATAAAATGTTTTGTTTTTCTCTGGCTGTTTGTAAGATTTTCTCTTTATATGTGGTTTTCAACATTTTGACTTTAAAAAAATTTAAAAAACCAAAAACAACAACAAAGCTGATTTAAATCATAAACTAAAACCAGATGTAAGCTACTAGGGTACATCTATGAAGCTGGCGTTCACAGTGATCTAGCTCAACTGACTGCATTGGGAACATCTACCTCCCAATCTACTGGGCAAAACACATGGTAAGAACTGTGATTACCAATGTGTTTGTGGTTTGTCTTTTCTAAGCGAAGTTACCCTTAATATGAAACACATAAAAGAGGAGTATCATCGAAGAAGGCTTAGACCTTAGATTCTATTCCAGATCTGATATCCATTAAAATGAGCAAGCCATCCTCCCCCTTTTGGCTGCCAATTTCTCCATGTAAATCTGGGAACTTCTAATAGATAACTAGTAAGCACTCTTTTCTCTCTCTGTTTCTAGGACTCTTTAAATCTACAAAGGAATTCATACTGGAAAATCACTGCATGTATTTTGCTGACATCTCTAACAAATCCACATTGCTGCATTGTGCTAAGGAACACAGATGAAGGAAAGGGGAGATTTTCATTTTCAACCAAATAGAAAATTAAGTCATCTCTACATGAGTACCTTGACTATGTTACTCTTCAAATTAAAGGGTATGTCATATCCAGCCTCCCCAGATGAATTTGTGGTTTTATATTTTTTCTTAGTAGTGTACAGTCTGTCCCTACATCTTATTTTTTTAGATAGTTAAAGATGTGCTCCCTGTATAAACACACTCTTGTAGCCTTAGTAACAGGAAACACAGTGACCCAGGCAGTGATGAGCTTAGGCCAGAGATCTTCTTAATCTGAGTGAATCTATACTTTTGCTTTTTTGATGTGCTTTAATTTTTTTAACTATAGTCACTCAAGTTGTGCAATCCTTTGTCCAACATCTCATCAATAACAACCATTGTCCCACACCTCCCTAGCCCTTGTTATCCACCATGAAATATTTTTTTCTATGAGATCTAAGAGTATGATTAATTTCTGTAGGAGCTTTTGGTTCATCTTAGATTAAAAAAATATAGATTGATAGACCTACAGATTGTACTGACAAGTTTAAACATTTTACATCAGAAGAATTTAAAATTTTAAAGTTGCCTCAGAGATCAATTTGCCTAATTTACTAAAGTAATTGAAGCCCACAATATCCAAATGAGTACACAAATGGAAAAGAATGGAAAGGAAAGCACAGTCATCTCCTAGTATGTGTGAGGGGTTGGCTCCAGGACCCTCATGGATACCTAAATCCAAGGATGTTCAAGTCCCTGATATGAAATGGCATAGTATTTGCAAATAAACTACACACATCCTTCTTTATACTTCAAATAATTGCTAGATTACTTATAATGCCTAATATATTGTAAGTGCTATTTAAATGTTTGCTATGCTGTATTATCTTTCTTTGTATTATGTTTATTGCTATTTTTGGTCCACTATTGGTTGAATCTGTAGATGTGGGATCTATGGAAAAGGATGGCTTGCTGTAGTAGTTATTGAGGACTTGTTATGTGCCAGGCCCTTTATATGCACTATCACTTTTAATCCAGACAACTGTAGGGGATAGCCATATTTATTGGTACTTTAGAGATGAATTAAGATTAACGTTTCAAGATGTTAAATTCACTTACTCAAGGTCACATAGTAGAGTTTATAAGCTGTTGTGAGTAATTTGCTTATAAACTATGCAGGCAGGATTCAACCCCAGATTTCTGTGCCTCCAAAGTACTTCTTTTTCTAATTGGTCATGTTTTCTCCTGCTAAACAACACTATGGTTATTGCTACACTAGGCTAGGACATGAGTTTCATGATTCCCAGACAAGGGCTTTTTCTACATGTCATGTTGCGCCTCGTTTGACTCTCCTTTCCTAAGTTTAGAGTGAATTTCGCCGAAGTCCAAAGATGAGAAAAAAATTAGTGATCAATCCCTAATAATAATGGTTAATATTTATGGAGTGACTATTATGTGCCCAGGATAATGTTAGATAATATAGATTAGTGTATTTCTCAAAGGAAGATTTTTGTTTGATAGCAAAAATATTCTTTTATGTAGGTAGAAAAACTGAGGCTTAGAGAAGTGAAGTCACTTGTCAAAAGACACATAGTTTTTAGTGTCAGAACTTAAATCCAGCAGTCTGCCAAATTTAAGGACTTTTTTGTTGATGTACATATATGTGGTATAATTAACTTTAAGAAAATACAGGCCAGACACGGAGGCTCATGCCTATAATCTCAGCAATTTGGGAGGCCGAGGCAGGTGGATCACAAAGTCAGGAGTTCAAGACCAGCCTGGGCAACATGGTGAAACCCTGTCTCTACTAAAAATACAAAAATTAGCCAGGTGTGGTGGCGCGCATCTATAATCCCAGCTACTCGGGAGGCTGAGGCAGGAGAATCTCTTGAACCTAGGAGGTGGAGGTTACAGTGAGCCAAAATCGTGCCACTGCATGTCAGCCTGGGCAACGGAGCAAGACTCCATCTCAGAAAAAAAAAAAAAAAAGACAATACACAAAACTTAAGTGTACAGTTAGATAACTTATTCAGAAATGTATACATCCATGTAATACCCTACCAGTGAAGATATAGAGCACTTCTGTTATCCCAGAGTTTCCTCATTCCCATTTGCAGTCAATCCCCAATCTTAGCCTAACAAAACTACTAACATGATAGATTTCAGCAGAATTGTGCCTGTTCTAGAATTTTATATAAATGTTATTATATAATATATATACTCTTATGTCTATTTAGCAAAATGTGTTTAACATCATGTCTGTGAAAGATGATTACTATGCCATTGTATGAATATACTACAATATGTTTATACATTCTCCTATTGCTAGAAATTTTTGGCTGAAAAGTAAATCTGCTATGCATATTCTTGTAAGAATTGTTTAGACATATAATTTCATATTTTTCTGGAAACATATCTAGAAGTGGAATTTATTAGTCAGGTGGTAGGAATATGTTTAATTTTATAAGAAGCAAGTTTCTGAAGCATTTTTTAAAAATCACTTTACATTTCCATCAGCAATGTAAGAATTTTATTTGCTCCACAAACTTGCCAAAATTTTTAATTTTAGTCATTTTAGCAGGTGTGAAGTGGTATCTCAATGTGGTCTTAATTTCCATTTCCTAGAGACTAATGATGTTGAGCACCTTCTCTTGTGGCTCTTGGTTTCTTGCATATCTTCTTCTGTGAAGTGCCTCTTCAAGTATTTTGCCCATTTTTTTCTTGGATTATTTGTATTTTTATTCTTGATGTAAAGGAGTTCTTTAAATATTTTGGATATAAGTTCTTTGTGATAAATATGTACTGTGCATATTTTCTCCAATTCTGTAACTTGCCACTTCTCTTAAAGGAGTCCTTAGATCAACAGAAGTCTTTAATTTTGATGAAATCCATTTTTTCTACATTTATGGTTAGTTCATTTTGTGTTTGTCTCAGGGATCATTGCCTATGCCAAGTTTGCGATGACATTCTGTTTCTTTCCAGCATTATGTATACAAAATAAAGACTGTAGGCTGGGTATGGTGGCTCATGTATATAATCTCAGCATTTTGGGAGGCTGAAGTGGGAGAATTGCTTGAGCCTGGGGGTTTGAGACCAGCCTGGGAAACATATGGAGAAACCTATGTTGGGTAAATTTTTTAAAAAAATTAAAAGTTGGCCAGGCGCGGTGGCTCATGCCTGTAATCCCAGCACTTTGGGAGGCTGAGGCAGGCGGATCACGAGGTCAGGAGATCGAGACCATCCTGGCTAACACGGTGAAACCCCGTCTCTGCTAAAAATACAAAAAAAAATTAGCCGGGCGTGGTGGCGGGCGCCTGTAGTCCCAGCTACTCGGGAGGCTGAGACAGGAGAATGGCGTGAACCCGGGAGGCGGAGCTTGCAGTGAGCCGAGATCGAGCCACTGCACTCCAGCCTGGGCAATGAGCAAGACTCCATCTCAAAAAAAAAAAAAAAAAATTAAAAGTTACCAGGGCATGGTGTTGCATGCTTTTAGTCCCAGCTACTTGGGAAGCTGAGACAGGAAGATCACTTGAGTGCCAAATGTCAAGGCTGTAGTGAGCCATGATCATGCCACTGCTCTCCAGCCTGGGTGACAGAGCAAGAAAAATTACCTGAAATAAATAAAATATTGTTTTGGCTTTCCTCTTAGGAAAATAATCAGTCTTGAAATAATTATTGTGGGTCGTGAATAGAATTATTCTAGACCACTATTTTAAGAGGACATTCATTTTCCCATTAAATTGTACTTACAGTTTTGCCATAAATTAATTAATTGCATCAACGTCTGTCTACTTTATGACTTTCTGTTATTTTCCATTGATCTATTTGTTTAGCCTGACACCAGGATCACACTGTCTTAATCTTAACTATAGTCTTAACTACTGTAGCTTTAAAATGTCTTTAAATTAAATAATACAAATCTGCCAAATTTTTTTTCTTTTCAAGATTGTTTTAGCTATTCCAGGGCCTTTGAATATCCATATCAATGTAATAAAATGCTTATCAGTTTTTACCACAATGTCCTGCTGAATATTTAATTGGGATGGCTGAATATGTAAATCTATTTGAGAAGCATTAACATCTTAATAATATTGACCTTCCATCTCATGAAACTGGTATAACTTTCATTTTATTTACTACTTTAACTTGTCTCAACAATGATTTTAAAATTTTAGTGTTGCAGTCTTGTACAACTTGTGTTAAAAGTTTTCAAAAGGATTTTATGCTTTTGATGCTAAAGTAAATATTAATTTAAAAATGTTTAATTTTCAATTGTTAATTGCTAGAGTATAGAAATACTGGTGATTTTTATATATTGACCTTTTGTCTTGAAGCATTGTTGAAGTCATTGCTCTCATGCTTATTTATTTATTTTTAATACACTGTAATGACTTTTCATGTACATAATCATGATGTATGCAAAAAAAAAGAGACAGTTTTCTACTTCTGTCTTATAATTTATGTCTTCAATTCAACAAAGCTTCTTTAAATCTAGCACTTAAAAGGATTTAAATTTACAAATTAAAATGCATATATTTATGGGGTACAACAAGATGTTTTGATGTATGTGTACCTTGCAAAATGGCTTTATCAAGTTAATTAGCATATCTATTACTTCACATACTTATATTTTTTGTGGCAAGAACACTTAATATCTACTTGGCAGTTTTTAAATATATAATATATTGTTATTAACTACAATCACCATTTTTACAATAGATCTCCTGATCTCATCTAGCACTATTTGACAGATTAGTCAAAAGGTATTATTTTTATTGTATCCATTTCTTCATGTATATCACAGGATCAAAAGCACTTCATGTCCTTCTACATGTCTATTTT
>NW_012101509.1:42549-44814 GCF_000951045.1 Mandrillus leucophaeus | reverse complement strand
CGCATGAGCCACTGCACCTGGCCCATGAAATATATTTAAATACAGATCTATTTTATCATTTTTGCTACCATAAAATATACATGAATCTATTATAAAAGTTAAAATTTATCAAAGCTTACACAAACACAGACCATACATGGCACTGTTTGCAATAGAGAGAAATGTAAATAAGTGTAAGTGTGCAGTATTAAATCATAACTGCATAAAATTTATTGTAGTATATACTGTACTTCTGTAATAATTTTGTAGCCACCTTTTCTTGCTATAGTTGTGAGTTCAAGGGTTCCAAGTATAAACACTTTGTGACACTTGTCATCTCTGAATGAGCAGTTCATCTCTCAAGTAAATTGCGTATCACAGTAAAATGTGATCTCTCAAAGTTATTCTGTATTGTTCACTATGTTTAATGCAATACCATAAATCTTGAATATTATGGAACACATATAAAGTGCCACTAGTTTTGCTTCCAAGAAGCAAAGAAAAGTTCTGATATTACAAGAAAAAGTTGCATTGCTTAATATGTCTGTAGATTAAGGTCTGCAGCTGTGGCTACTCACCATTTGAAGATAAATGAATTCAGCATAAGAACCACTGTAAAAAAAAAAAAAAGTAAAAATAAATTAATGAACCCATTGCTGCAACCACACCAGCAGGCATAAAAATCTTGCACTTTTTGGTGAAACACTTTTTTATCTTGTGTTGAAAACGCTGCTTTTATGTGGGTGCAGGATTGCTATAAGAAAGGCATACTTATAGACTCTAATATGAATGCAGGAAAAGTGACATCATTATATGGCAATTTAAAGCAAAATGAAGGTGAGGATCTAAAGCTGAAGAATTTAATGCCAGCAAAGGATGGTTTGATACTTTTAGAAAGAGATTTGACTTTAAAAAGTCAAAATAATAGAAGAAGACATTTCTGCCAATCAGGAGGCATCAGACGAGCTTTCAGATGCCATTAAGAAAATCATTAAGGTTAAAGGATATTTGCCTGAACAGGTTTTTAATACAGATGAAAGTTCCCTATTCTTGAAGAAAACAAAAAAGCCACAAAGAACATTTATTAGTAAGGAAGAAAAATGAGTGCCAGAACTTAAGGCAGAAAAAGACAGGTTAACTTTAATGCCTTATGAAAACACATTCAGGTTAACCATCAGGATTGCCCTTACCTATAAAGTTGCTAATCCCTAAGCCTTGAAGGGAGAAGATAAACACCAGCTGCCAGTATTTTCATTGTACAAGAAGGCCTGTACCATAAAAATCCTCTTCTGAATTGGTTCCATCTATGTTTTGTCCCTGAAGTCAGGAAGTATCTTGCCAGTAAGGGAATGCATTTTAAAGTACTTTTGATACTGGAGAATGCCCCTGGCCACCAAAAACTCCATGAGTTCAACACTGAAGGTGTTAAAGTGGCCTACTTGACCAAAAACACAACATCTCTCATTTAGTCTCTAGACCAGGAGGTCATAAGAACATTTAAAGCTCATTAAACATGGTACTCTATGGAAAGGATTGTCAACACTACGGAAGAGAACTCTGACAGAGAAAACATCACAAGAATCTGGAAGGACTGCACCACTGAAGATGCCATTATTGTTATAGAAAAAGCTGTCAAGCCAGAAACAATAAATTCCTGTTGGAGAAAAACTGTGTCCAGTTGTGCATGATGTCACAGGATTCATAACAAAGCCAAACAAGACAATTATCAAAGAGGTTGTGAATATGGCAAAAAAGATAGGTGGTAAATGGTTTAAAGATATAAATCTTGGAGAGATTCAATAATAGACATCATACAAGGGGAATTAACAGAAAATGACTTAACAGAGATAAGCTCTTCTGAAGTAGTGCTAGATAGTGAGGAAGAAGACATAGAAGAAGCAGCTCCAGAAAACAAATGGACGTTAGACAATGGGGCGGAAGGGTTCTGATGATTCAAGTCTGCTTTTGACTCCTTTCATGACACAGATCCTTCTATGATACAGGCATTGAAACGAAAGCAAGTAATAGAAAAAGGATTGGTACCAAAAATTCAGACAAAAAGTACAATATATTTTCATAAAGTTACACCAAGTGTGCCTGCCTCTCTGGCCTGTCCTTGCATCTTCTCAATCTCTTCATACTCTGCCACTCCTGAGACAGCAAGAACGACCCCTCCTTTTTCTCCTCCTTGTCAGCCTGCTCAACATGAAGATGACAAGGATGAAGACCTTTATAAAGATTCACTTTCACTTCGTGAATAATAATTATATTTTCTGTTCCTTATGA
>NW_012101509.1:41162-42081 GCF_000951045.1 Mandrillus leucophaeus | reverse complement strand
TTGGCTTTCTTCTAGGGTTTTTATGGTTTTAGGTCTCATGTTTAAGTCTTTAATCCATCTTGAATTAATTTTTGTATAAGGTGTAAGGAAGGGATCCAGTTTCAGCTTTCTACATATGGCTAGCCAGTTTTCCCAGCACCATTTATTAAATAGGGAATCCTTTCCCCACTTCTTGTTTTTGTCAGGTTTGTCAAAAATCAGATAGTTGTAGAGGTGTGGTGTTATTTCTGAGGCCTCTGTTCTGTTCCATTGGTCTATATCTCTGTTTTGGTTACTGTAGCCTTGTAGTGTAGTTTGAAGTCAGGTAGTGTGATGCCTCCAGCTTTGTTCTTTTGGCTTAGGACTGTCTTGGCCATGTGGGCTCGTTTTTGGTTCCATATGAACTTTCAAGTAGTTTTTTCCAGTTCTGTGAAGAAAGTCATTGGTAGCTTGATGGGGATGGCATTAAATCTATAAATTACCTTGGGCAGTATGGCCATTTTCACCATATTGATTCTTCCTATCCATGAGCATGGTATGTTCTTCCATTTCTTTGTGTCCTCTTTATTTCATTGAGCAGTGGTTTGTAGTTCTCCTTGAAGAGACCCTTCACATCCTTTGTAAGTTGGATTCTTGGATATTTTATTCTCTTTGAAGCAATTGTGAATTGGAAGTTCAATAATAATTTGGCTGTTTGTCTGTTATTGGTGTATAAGAATACTTGTGATTTTTGCACATTGATTTTGTATCCTGAGACTTTGCTGAAGTTGCTTCTCAGCTTAAGGAGATTTTGGGCTGAGACGATGGGGTTTTCTAAATATACAATCATGTCATCTGCAAACAGGGACAATTTGACTTCCTCTTTTCCTAATTGAATACCCTTTATTTCTTTCTCCTGCCTGATTGCCCTGGTCAGAACTTCCAACACTATGTTGAATAG
>NW_012101509.1:35345-41112 GCF_000951045.1 Mandrillus leucophaeus | reverse complement strand
GATAAACACCAGCTGCCAGTATTTTCATTGTACAAGAAGGCCTGTACCATAAAAATCCTCTTCTGAATTGGTTCCATCTATGTTTTGTCCCTGAAGTCAGGAAGTATCTTGCCAGTAAGGGAATGCATTTTAAAGTACTTTTGATACTGGAGAATGCCCCTGGCCACCAAAAACTCCATGAGTTCAACACTGAAGGTGTTAAAGTGGCCTACTTGACCAAAAACACAACATCTCTCATTTAGTCTCTAGACCAGGAGGTCATAAGAACATTTAAAGCTCATTAAACATGGTACTCTATGGAAAGGATTGTCAACACTACGGAAGAGAACTCTGACAGAGAAAACATCACAAGAATCTGGAAGGACTGCACCACTGAAGATGCCATTATTGTTATAGAAAAAGCTGTCAAGCCAGAAACAATAAATTCCTGTTGGAGAAAAACTGTGTCCAGTTGTGCATGATGTCACAGGATTCATAACAAAGCCAAACAAGACAATTATCAAAGAGGTTGTGAATATGGCAAAAAAGATAGGTGGTAAATGGTTTAAAGATATAAATCTT
The DNA here is from genome assembly GCF_000951045.1 of Mandrillus leucophaeus. Lineage (NCBI taxonomy): Eukaryota > Metazoa > Chordata > Mammalia > Primates > Cercopithecidae > Mandrillus > Mandrillus leucophaeus. The sequence goes on along the minus strand of NW_012101509.1, from coordinate 40,551 downwards.
GGAGAGATTCAATAATAGACATCATACAAGGGGAATTAACAGAAAATGACTTAACAGAAATAAGCTCTTCTGAAGTAGTGCTAGATAGTGAGGAAGAAGACATAGAAGAAGCAGCTCCAGAAAACAAATGGACGTTAGACAATGGGGCGGAAGGGTTCTGATGATTCAAGTCTGCTTTTGACTCCTTTCATGACACAGATCCTTCTATGATACAGGCATTGAAACGAAAGCAAGTAATAGAAAAAGGATTGGTACCAAAAATTCAGACAAAAAGTACAATATATTTTCATAAAGTTACACCAAGTGTGCCTGCCTCTCTGGCCTGTCCTTGCATCTTCTCAATCTCTTCATACTCTGCCACTCCTGAGACAGCAAGAACGACCCCTCCTTTTTCTCCTCCTTGTCAGCCTGCTCAACATGAAGATGACAAGGATGAAGACCTTTATAAAGATTCACTTTCACTTCGTGAATAATAATTATATTTTCTGTTCCTTATGATTTTCTTAATGACATTTTTGTTTCTCTAGCTTATTATAAAAATACAGTATATAATACATACAACATACAAAATCTGTGTTAATCAACTGTTTATGTTATTGGTAAGGCTTCTGGTCAACATAGGCTATTAGTAGTTAAGTTTTGGGGGAGTCAAAAGTTACGTGTGGATTTTCAAATGCATGGAAGGTTGGCGTTCCTAAGCCCTGTGTTGTTCAAGGATTAAATGTATCTGTTTTATAACTTATTTATCTATTTATTTATTCAAAAACTTATTTATTTATTATACTGTTTAGGGATACTTAAACTTCGATGCTTACAATTTCTGAGTAATACAAAGATTGCTTTTGTTAATATTTTGGTGTGCATATTTTGCTGAATACTTGTGCAAATTTTTTGTGAGCACATTGGAAATACTGAAAATTCTGATTTGGAGGGGTGGGTATGTTTATCTTTAGTAGATACTGCCAAAGAGTTTCTCTCAAGAATTAAAAATTAACACAATTTTTAATAATTTGAGTTAACTGATATTAATTAAATGAAAAGTAATTCATATTGAAACAAAATAAAAGTGTTACAGATAGAATAAAAGAAATAATAGTGAAAAAACAGTATCAAACAAATAAATGGTCTGGAAAGAGTGGGCCAGAGGTCCTATTTGGCCACATCTGGATCTGAACTGCAGCTGCCTCCATGAGACGAGTCATGCCTGATCCCAGTCACTTCAGTCCTACCTGGATCACTTCACTCATTTGATTTTTCTACTGTTCTCTACAAGCTGTGTTTTTCTGACTACAACAATTTGCATCCTACAACTCCCTAGAACATATTATGAGACTTTTGAAAGATTCCCTGTCTTCCACTGGTTCTGCACCACTTTCAGGTGTGTCTTATTTTCTTAGGTTCCTGAGAAATAAGACGGGGTGTACACAGCCAATTTGAGCCATACTTCATCGGGTTCTGTCCATAGATTTGCCTACCTTTCTCCCCTAGTCACCCTGCCTGTCCATATTAAAAACACAATGGTCATTTATTTCCCTCTCAGTTTTCTTCCTTTTGCCCTTGGGGCTCCAATCTGAATCTGATCAACACTTCACTGCTAGAGTTCCTTATAAACAGGAAGTTCCTAGATCCTAAATTATATCTTCCAATTAAGTCTTGTCATCCAGAAGATCACTTCATGAGGGAACAAAGAAGAGAGAAAAGGAAAGTATTTTATTATCTCATCAATTCTGCTCTCTGGTTGATTTCTCACTCCTTTTGGAACATAAATTAATTTGAAGAATGTTGGCTTTTAGAAAACGGGAGATAATTTATCAATTAGAAGACAAGACAAAGGCATCAAGCCTGAAGTTCAAGTAGCAGCATGCTATCCTGGGAGTTGGGTTTGTGGTGGCTGGTGTTTTTAGATGCAGCTGGAAAGACTGTTTCAATCTTAGTACTTGGAAGTTTGGAGGACAATTGACTTTTTTCAATAAATTAAGTACAATATGTTCAATACTATATAATAGAAAGTCTTGCTAAATATAGTCAGGGTGTGAAAAAAATAGGCTATAAAGGGAAACCAGTAAATGATGCTTTAGGCCATCAGATATGAAAAGTTTTAAGGAAAGGTTACTTTTACCTTGGGCCTTTCAGGAATTAGTGAGACAAAAAAGAAGGGAAAGCATTCCTAATAGAAAGAGCTGAAGTGCTGCTTTCTTGCAGAACTTTTTCCTAAGTATTCATTGTGAAGCAGGCCTTCTCTGCTACTCTTTTTCATACATCTCAATCTCTTTCCTCTATAGGATTTAGCATAATTTGCAATTGTAGATGGTCCCCCACTTACAGTGGTTCAACTTACCATTTATCGGCTTTACAATGATACCCACAGAACTGATCTGTTTTTCACTTTTAGTACAATAGTCGATAAATGACATGAGATATTCGACACTTTATTATAAAATAGACTTTGTATTCGATGATTTTGCCCAATTGTAGGCTAACGTAAGTATTCTGAGTACATTTAGGGTAGGCTAGGCTAAACTGTAATGTTCAGTATGTTAAGTGTTTTACATGCATTTTCAACTTACAATATTTTCAATGTATAATGGGTTTATCAAGATATAAACTTATCATAACTGGGGGAGCATTTGTATGTGTTTGTATCTTTATTTATTGAATATGAGTCTTGTTAACTAGCCTGATAGCTCCAAGATGGTAGAAACCATTTAAAATAATATTTTTAAAAAACAGTGTCCCCAGCATTTAACGCAGTGCCTAGATTTCAGCAGGTCTTTAACAAATATCTTTATGAAATTACACTGTGGCTCTTTTGGATCCTATTGTAACAGTCAATTTGTGGATGGACTCAGTTTCTGAATAATATAATTCACCAATATATCCATAGAATTCTGCATAGTACAGACTAGATCTATAACACAGTTCAATGGATTTTTTACTTATGTACCATATTTAACATTTTGTGCTATTTTTTATGATGCTCTGTATAACTCATATGGACTTACTACCCCTAGAGGGTGGAATCCATGATTTGTACCTTCTTTTATCTGCAAAGAACCTAGCAAAACATCCTGCATAAATTGCATTATTGACGCATGAACTCATGCCAGTTCTTAGTAACTGGGACAGACCTGAGATACAGTCAAGTCTAACAGAGATGTGAACGAGGTGGAAGATCCGTCAGAAGTGGAATTGGACACGAAGCGGAGGCCTTTTATATTGTAGTGAACAATGATTGCATTTTGAAGAAAGCATCTCAAATAATTCTCAGAAAATATTTGCTTCAAACAAAACCGAAGAAAATGAGTCCCCTTAACTCAAGGCAATAGATTTACGCTTCTGAAATAATACACTGCTGGTCTTTAAGGACCAGGACCCACACTTTTGTTTTCTTTAGGGGTTGACAGTTCTGTACAGTGCCTAGGGAAACATTCTATCTCGTGGAATTATCAGTCTCAGGCACTTCCAAAGTCCTTAGCTACCTGTTAATTGGGGCTCTTAGTCTCAAACTTCTTCCCTGAGCTAGGTTTGGGTACCTATCAAGAGTACAGTTTCCACATTTATCAGATGAAAGTATGAGGCACTTAGTATATTTGGGAATATACTTATACTAAAGAAGTTATTTTTTGTTTATCTGCAATTCAAATTTAACTGTGTTCTTTGTTTTATCTAGCAATTTTAATTAACAGGACCCTCTAGCTTGAACATATAATTGACTTGTTCTGTGTAGATCTTGAGTGCATGCCTAGGAATAAAATGTGTATATCAATGGGTGTCTTAATTCAATAACTTAGCTTTGAGAATTCTGGTTCTGGAGGAAACAATATGAAGACACTAAGGCCGGGGAGTCCCCAATTCCCAGGCCATAGATTGGTACTGTGGGTGGCCTGTTAGGAACCAAGCTGCACAGCAGGAGGTAAGCAGCAGGTAAACAAGAGAAGCTTCATCTTTATTTACAGCTGCTCCCCATTGCTCACATTATCACCTGAGCTCTGCCCCCTGGCAGATCAGCAACAGCATTAAATCCTCATAGGATCATGAACCCTATTGTGAACTGTGCATGTGAGGGATCTAGGTTGTGTGCTCCTTTGAGAATCTAGTGTCTGATGATCTGTCACTGTCTCCCATCACCCCCAGATAGGACCATCTGGTTCCAGGAAAACAAGCTCAGGGCTTGCACTGATTCTACATTATGATGAGTTGTATAATTATTTCATTATATATTAGAATGTAATAATAATAGAAATAAAGTGGACAATAAGTGTAATATGCTTGAATCATCCTGAAACCATACCCACACCAGGTCCATACAAAAATTGCCTTCCACAAAGCTGGTCCCTGGTGCCCAAAAAGTTGGGGACTGCTACCCTAAAGAATTAAATGTTTCCATTTAGCTCTTAGCTAAAACTTCATCCTGTAGAGAAAGTATCACAGCTATCCTATATAAACATGGTGGTCTTCGTGTGGAAGAAAATGCAAATAATAAAACTTTAAGATAAGACATATGATATAATAAGAATAAAAATACACACACACACACACACACAGAGAGAGAGAGAGAGAGAGAGAGAGAGAGAATAAAAAGAGTCAGACTTGAGTTTGGCCAAAAAGTCTGCCTTTGAAAGGAAGGGTGTGGAAGCTAAAGTTAGGGTCTACCTCATCTTAGATAACTTCTAAGACTCTGTTTTTCTTTTTTTTCTTTTTTAATTATACTTTAAGTTCTAGGGTACATGTGCACAACATGCAGGTTTGTTACATATGTATACATGTGCCATGTTGGTGTGCTGCACCCATTAACTCATCATTTACATTAGGTATATCTCCTGATGCTATCCCTTCCCCCTCCCACCACCCCACGACAGGCCCTGGTGTGTGATGTTCCCCCTTCTGTGTCCAAGTGTTCTCATTGTTCAATTCACAGTTCAATTCACACCTACGCGTGAGAACATACGGTGTTTGGTGGTTTGTCCCTGCGATAGTTTGCTGAGGATGATGGTTTCCAGCTTCATCCATGTCACTACAAAGGACATGAACTCATCCTTTTTTATGGCTGCGTAGTATCAAATGGTGTATATGTGCCACATTTCTTAATCCAGTCTATCATTGATGGACGTTTGGGTTGGTTCCAAGTCTTTGCTATTGTGAATAGTGCCACAATAAATATACGTGTGCATGTGTCTTTATAGCAGCATGATTTATAATCCTTTGG
>NW_012101509.1:21733-30855 GCF_000951045.1 Mandrillus leucophaeus | reverse complement strand
TCATGCTAAAAACTCGCAATAAATTAGGTATTGATGGGACGTATCTCAAAATAATAAGAGCTATTTAAGATTCTGTTTTTCTAGTGCAATGGGGGTCAGCAGCCATAGTTAAAAAATAATAAAGTTCAAAGGGAAATTTTAAAAAAACAGTCAAACTAAAGTAAAATGATATTTTGTTAGAGAAGGGCTAAAAGTTTTATTCTGAGTCATGTAGCCAGTGCAAACAAGAGTGTGATTCTCTTTATCAGTAAGATAAAGAAAAATAGTTGCTGCTCTGGAAAAGCAAAGTCATTCCTGGTCCTTAGCCCTAGGGGAAATTTCCTTCTTAAAATCCCAGAGAGAAGATGCTACATAGTTTACTGAGCAATGTCTTCAACATCAACTCTATAGTCAATTAATTTGTTCTTTAATTCATTCATTCATTTAAAATTTTTTTAGTGTCTCCTGTGTGCCAGGCATTGTTTCCATCACTGGAGATATAACAGTGGACAGAACAAATCTTCAAGCTCATGGAGCTAGTATTTTGATAATAGGAATACATTTGACCTAGAATATCTCATTTTATTATTTTCCTCCCTAAGAATACTGTAATGTGTTAAAGAGTTTATTTTGCAATCTTATTGAGTATCTCCCAGTCTAGATGGCTTCATAGTAATGGAGTCAGAAAATTCTACTGGTTGGGTAAATGTGTCCAAACTTATCCCTGACCGGGTCCTGATTGGGACCCATTGTTCTAGAAATGGGTTGGAGCTTTCACGTCTGGCTCGTTCACATCTCAACTCTGCAACTTATCTTGCCTCTGTAGGTTCTTGCAGGGTCTTCAGTATTTACATGTTTTACATCACTTCATCCTCACAATCATTTTAGGAGATAAGAAAAATAAGACCCAGATAATGGGAGCAACTTCTGGAGGCTAATAAGTGTTAAAATTTATGTTGCTTTCTATTATACCATCTTCAAATGCTGGTTGATCTCCACCATCCAAGAGTCCCATGCAAACCCAAACTTCCTAATTATGGCCAATTGACACAAGACCAGCCTAAGACTGGACCCTGGTACTTCCAATGCTAGCAGCTGGACTCAGCATGGACTGACTTGTCAGATGGATGTGCAAGTGTGAATACTTTCTGTTTCAAGTATACGTTGTAACCTAGAAGGATGGAAATGTCGGTGTAGTTAAAACATAAGACCTTCCTCCTGAAGTATTGCTATGCAGTGGAATCCTGACTAAGAGAGACAGAAGTGAAGACTGGCATGTCTTTCAATGGTGAACCTGCCTTTCCTCTCCCAACTCCAGGGACTCAACACCCCCGAGGCTGCTTCTACTCCCTTACCTCTGCTGCCTTCAGCTATTCTCATACCCAAAGCCCCATCCTAGTTCTTACGCTAACCTCTCCGTAGAAGCTACTGGTTATCCAGAGACACTGCTAAGAGTATGAGTATGGCCTGGCCCTCAGAGCTGGGTAAAAAATTTCATATTCTGAGTTCTGACTCAGCCAAAAATGACGCTGATAAGACTCATCTCACACTCTGCTTTCACTAAGATAATGGGATTTCTTAATAGACCAAGTTCTGTTACTAATGCTGGAGTCTTTTTTCTTACTTCCTTCTCACTTGGTTACCTTTAACTTGTGCTTCAGGCTTTGCTTAAGCAATCATTTACTCGTGTAAGTAATTTTGGACTCAAACTGTAGTAGTCAAAAGCCAAATGTGGATATTTAAATTCATATCAATTTAAAAAAGAAAACTTTTAAAACAGATTGGCAAATTAATGATTGCTAAAGGAATTCTCGTAGTTGTAATAAATTATAACCTTTTTAAAATTATTTATTTATTTATTTATTTTTCGAGATGGAGTCTTGCTCTGTCACCCAGACTAGAGTGCAGTGGCGAGGTCTCGGCTCACTGCAACCTCCACCGTCCAGGTTCAAGGGATTCTCCTGCCTCAGCCTCCCAAGTAGCTGGGATTACAGGCACCCACCACCGCACCCGGTTAATTTTTGTATTTTTAGTAGAGACGAGGTTTCACCATATTGGCCAGGCTGGTCTCAAACTCCTGACCTCGTGATCTACCCGTCTCGGACTCCCAAAATACTGGGATTACAGGCATGAGCCACTGCGCCTGGCCAATCTATTTTATTGTACCTAGAATTAGCGATTTATCCACCAGAGTTCTCCCTTACTCACACAAACACACTGTACCCTCCTCCAACAGCAGCATTAAAAGTATTTAACAGTACTGGGAATTGAATCCACATGGCTCTTACAGAGACCATCACTGTTCACGTTTTCTGTAAGAGTTAGCTTGCTTCACCATGCTCATTCTTGATAAAACTGGTTTCTTTTTCCCTGTTGTCCCTATTAACCCTGCACTATTCCAACCCTAAGTCCATCTAAACCTTAAGAGTGGGAATCACGTCTATTTATTTGTGCATCCCAGCCACCTAGTATAAAGCCTCACACATAAGATGTTCTTGAGGAAAAAGAATGAAGGAAGGAAAGAAAGAGCTAGAAAAGAGTTAATCAATGCTTGAGTTGCAAAGTAATTGGCTCAAAATCACAGAGTTAGTAAGTGAAGAGGCCAAAACAAACTGAGATCATTTGGTTCTCAGCTCCTTAGAGTGGAGCCTGAATTCTGACATATAACTTTTCTCAAGGTTTAGGGAATTTTTGTAGGAAAGTTTAGCCCCTAAAATAATCGTCTTCTGGCTGGAATCTACTCAATTCAACAGACAAACGTTGAACACATATACTTGTTCCAAACCCCATGCTTCACTCTAGGAATACACTCATACAGATATTGCTCCAGCCCTCTGGGGAGCTAGTAGTGTTGAAGGTCATGTAAACCCACACAGATTTTATTTAAAAAACATGGTATCCAAAGATGATATTATGTATGTGTGTGTGTGTCTGTGTGTGTGTCTGTGTGTGTGTGTGTAATACACTGCTAAAGACAAAGATCTTTAATCTATCATGAGTAGATTATAATCTATTATAAGGAGATCACATATAGGGGGAATGTTTACATTGAGGTGTAAAGAATGGTGAACGTTTATCCAACAAGGTAATGGGAATAGGAATGGCAGGAAGAAAGAACAGTTTATACCATACAATATACCATGGCAATTATGTGAAGATGGAAGCATATTTGACAGGAGATGAAAAAATATTAGAGCATAAATATGTATCAGAAAGTAGATGAAAAAGGCATAAAGGTAAAAAAAGGTAAAAAAAAAAAAGATGAAAAAGGTAAGGGGATCATTTAGAAAGGGCATTGGGTACCATAGACCTGTGCCAAGAAACACATATCTGGCCATTTCTCTATTTAATGCTGATGGAGGAAATTTGAAGCAGAGAGGGAATTTCTTGGAAAATGAAACAAACTGTCTTCTACATTGTTTTCTACATTGTAACACAGAACACACATAGGATGGCATGTACCCTGTTAGACTTTTTGCAAGTTGACTAGATACTTCTTTTTTTGCTTAGTTCCTGAGCACCTGGACAGTGGATATTCATAAGCAAATAATAATGATGAAACACATCACAATATTACTATGCACTTTACAGAACAAGCTTATTTGAAGGCACATTTATAATTCTTCTGAGATTTGGTTTACATATATATGTATATAAGGTATCTGACACAACACCATATATTTATACACACACACACACACACACACACATATATGTGGCTGATTGATACCTATCTCACAGGGTGGCTGGGAATTTTAAGCATACATAAAAGTTACGCTACTACAAAGTAAGACTTATCTAAATATAATAGTTTTTACAGGACACAAAAGAATATTCCATATCACTTGTCAAAATCACTCCATGTATAAGCAATAATAGTGACTAACATTTTACCAGTGCATGTGGCACAAATGTGCCACAAACTGTACTGAATGGTACATATCTTTTAAGTATAAAAAAAGAGAGAGGATTATCATCATCATCATTTTGCATTTTGTAGATGAGAAAACTGAAGATTAGAGATGTTAAATAACCTGCCTAAGATTATATATCAAGTGGGAGGCAGGAACTAGGATTTGAACTAAGAAAGGCTGACCCAAAGCGTATGTATTTAAGAATCAGCAAGAAACAGAGCTTGTGAATTTAATCTGCCAACTTGAATGTGCTCTGCCAGGCAAACAGCAGTACGCTTGAGCTAACAACCCAGGTTGCTTTGCTTCCAGCCCAGGGCAAACCTTTGTAAGGTCATTGAAAAAATGTATTTCTTTGTAACTCTCTAGGGTCTGTGGGTCCAGTAGGCTGCTTTCCTTTGTGTCAGATGCACCTGAAGATATGTCATGACACTCTTCCGTCATACCTCTAGGGTCACTTAAAATGGACAAATATACAATGCTCCTGTAAGGTCCAAACAGCCAGGCAGATAGGGCTGGGAGAGCAACGTGATCCACAACTACCTTCACATTCCTGAGAGCTGTGGACTGCTCCTGTCTTCCTGCTTCACATCATGCAACAGTAAGAGACTGTTTATCATTGGTCAGTTTCCATGGCAACTACTTCCCCACAGCACTATCTTTTTATTATGGGAGTTGCTAAAAGGATAAAAATATATGGAAAATAATTAAGAGTTTTTATTGCATGCATTCTCTAGAGTGTGGCAGGTAGAGGAAAGAGTGGAAGCAGAAGTCGGTAAGACTGTAGCAGGGAATCACAGTGTCATGAGCAATTTTATTAATACAAAAGATGTAATCTCATAACCACAGTGGAGTGTAATTTCCTGTCTCTGCTGTGGGAATATGTGCATTCTTACTTTTACTCATGGATGGTTATGAGAAGTAGGTGAAAGATGTTTTACGCCTGGTATTTTAGTATTCGACATGGTTCTGTCTGGATTAATGAAACTAGGTATTCAAGGTATTTAGTTGGTGATGGCCATTGAACTAATGAAAGTCACTGTAGTCCTTGTTCAATGTTGGTCGATGAGACACTGCTTCACATGGGGCTTAAAATTTTAGGCAATAAAACCTCCTTTTAGGAGCTTTTGTGAGGTGGAAATGATCACCAGATTAAGAGTCAGGACACCGGTTTTCTAACCCCAGCTCAGTAATTGAACTAGCTCTATGACTCAGAACAAGGGGCCTAACCTATCTACTCCTCAATTTCCTCATCTATAAAGAAAGAAGGTTGAATTGTATGGCTTCCACTAGCTCTGAAAATCTTAGAGTCTGTAGATTTGAGTTCTGAAGATCTACGTCAGGGTGGCAAGAATAGAAAAAATAACCAGGAAAGCTCTAACAATAACAATAATGGCTATTTTGTGACACAATAAGATTTTGAGGGTAGGCACATGAGCTCTATCTTCATGGTAATATTTTGAGGGAGTGGTTATTATCCCCATTTTGCAGATGAACAAGCTGAAGATTAGAGAGATGCACTCATTGTTCAAGACCACCAAGTTGATATGTAGCAGAGGTAGCCTTTAAACTCAGGTCCGCTTGACTCTAATGCAGACAGGATTACATTCTAATCTGGGAATGGGAGACAAAATTATAACTGATTCCCAGAAACCCCTTAAACACATACATGCAATATACTGTATTGTGTTAATCATCAGACTCAACACACTGAAGGGAAAAAAGTATCCTATTGCAGAGAAAATAAGACTGGCAGAGGCATTTCTTGCATCTTTTTTTTTTTTTTTTTTTTGAGTTGGAGTCTTGCTCCATCGCCCAGGCTGGAGTGCAGTGATGTACTCGGGTTCAAGTGATTCTCCTGCCTCAGCCTCCCAAGAGTAGCTGGGACTATAGGCACACGCCACCACACCCAGCTACTTTTTGTATTTTTAGTAGAGTCAGGGTTTCACTATGTTGGCCAGGCTGGTCTTGAACTCCTGACCTCAAGTAGTCTACTGGCCTCGACCTCCCAAAGTGCTGAGATTACAGGTGTGAGCCACTGTGCTCAGCCTCTTGCATCATTTTTTTGTGCAATCAGGACGTACCTTGGTAGACGCATCTATGAGAGCTGAATCTGGTAATTAGGGAAACCAAGTTCAGGCTCAGAGCTATAATCCTCCATCAGGTCTCGTCACTTGAAGACAAAGAGCATATTCAATGTCCTCTAAAGGACAATAAGTTTTTTCGAGGATGGAGTTTCTGTGATCTTAGCACCTAGAGGAGAGCTTGGCACACAAAAGGCAGTCAATAACATCTGAATAAAGGATTAATGATGTTCCAGATCTATGAATCAGTCATTTATGATTCTAAGTTACTGATCTTAATTGGTTGTCTTTGGTTGTTGTGCTGGACTCATATTGACTGCAGCAGGAATGGTACCAGGTTCAAGAGGCTGGAGAAGAGTCCTGAAGCCAGCAAAGGAGACACAGGGTTTATTGAGGACTTACATACAGGGATGGTCCAATTCAGGCAGGGTGGAGAGGAGAACCACAACCGCTTGTCAAAAGCATGCAGCTTATATAGCATTTTCACTTAGCACACCCCCTCTAACATCCTCCATCTGAAAACCTTGATTGAACCTAAACAAAGGGCCTCAATTCACAGTATAACCCGTGTTCCATGGGACAGGCACGTGGATCAGGTGATCCTCATAGATCAGAAATCAATCTCCCATTAGTCACTTCCCAATTCCTTAGCTTGCACTCCCTAAATCTCATCCACTTTACTTAACTTTGGAAGCAGGAGCATCATCTGCGTTTCACCAGATGCCTTAACCAATACCAAAGAATGATATATAGAGGTAGTTTTCAGTTCAGAATGGAGAAACCTTCTCTAACAGTGTACGCTTTTGGGTGATGGTTACACTAACCACTATGCAGTATACCCATGTAACAAAACCGCACTTGCACACCCGTAAATCTATAAAAATAAAAAATAATCATTTCCTAAGAATTTGAACTGCTAAACTTTGAAATGTATTAGCAGCAAGTATGGGACAGCTTCTTCTCCAGAGATCTTCAGAAAAGGAATTAACCTGTATATCATTAATATCATTAAAACATTGCTTTCTTAGAATGGTACAGGGATAGGTAGGAATGGAATAAGAGACAAGTGGAATAGGCGAGTCCTTAAGGTAACTTCCTGATCAGTAGTTTGAAGTAACAGGGAAGAATGCACAAAAGGAAGGAAGAGTAGACCAATGCTTGCAGATGGTGGTGTGTTAACAGATGGCAGAGAAAACCATGGCTGCTTTGTTTTTATGCACCTGTTGTTTAAATCAAAGTGAATGATTTGCAAACTGAAAGCCATGAAACAGATGCAATTAATGGGGAATTGAAGGCTACAATGTGAGGTGATACAGAGTAAGCCTTATCTTCTTTATGTTCGTTCAAGCTTCCAGGTGCAGACAAATGACTTCTAAATGTACCAGAAGATTTTGCTGATATAAGTACAGAGGAACTGCAAATGATCTTGTAAAATCATGTAGAATGAAGGGTATTAGGAAAGTGAAAGTGGAGAAGTGTTACTTCAATTTCTAATAGGGAAAAGAAACTAGATTATAGAACCAAACAACGTAAGAGATCTTTTATCAAACTCAGGAAGGATTCTGGCACAGAATACACTGAACAAGAAGGGGCTCCCCAAAATTCTGCATAAGTTAACTACATAAAACTTAAGCCTTTATTTCCCAGGTTGATAAATACATTAAAATATTTAAACAGAATAAGGGTGTAACTCATATTGCCTTGATATTATCAATATATGTGACAAAGTCTCTCCTTCTACAGCCTTATGAACCTGTTAGAAAGTGTATGTAGAAAGCAGGTCATAGCTGTTACACTAACCCTGTGAAAGTCCTATTTTCTTCCTATTAACAGATAAATTTAGTTACTGCCCAAGCTAACACAGCAAGAATTGGAGGAGCCAGATTTTAAACCCAGGTAATCAGACTTCAGGATCCATGCACCAAGCCACTATGTGATAGTGCTTATTCACTTTACAAGATGTAAACAGCTCTTGATCCAATTTTCAGATTTGCCCTTTCTTCCAGATAAACATGGAACTTGTTGCCCATTTGTATGTCTTTTTTTTTTTTTTTAAGAAATTTCTATTTAGGTCTTTTCCGCATTTTAAAATCAGGTTATATGATTTCTTACTATTCAGTTTCATATATGTTTTGGATTTTAACCCCAGATAATACTGGAAAAAAGGGCAAATGACAGAATCAATACTCAAACATATGTGGACATGTTTGGAATGTGGTTGGTTCAACCCTTTGTGAAAAAGGGAACAGAGTTAACCCCTTTCACTTAACCAATATTTTCTAAATTATATGTGTTGGTTTTTTACTAGATACCATGGGGAGACAAAGCTCATTAGTAAGTGATTCCTTCCTTCATGAAGTTTCTATATAGTAAAACTCATGCTCAGGGATTAAGGCAACACAAAGATTAAGGCAACACAAGGGTTATGAATATAAACATTGCAGCCAGCCAGAAATGGATTGAAGCCTCACACCAACTACCAACCATATGAACTCACCCATTTTACTTAACTTTGGAAGCAAGAGCCTCACATGTGTTTCACCAAATACCTTAATCAATACCAAAAATTGATATGCAGAGATAGGTTTCAATTCAGCATGGAGAAACCTTCTCTAACAATATTTTGACTATTGTGAATTGTGCTGCAAGGAATATGGGAGTGCAGACATCTCTGACATACTGATTTCATTTACTTTGAATATATACCAGTAGTGGCATTGCTAGATTATATGGTAGTTCCTTTTTTAATTTGTTGAGGAACTTCCATAGTGTTTTCCATAATGGTCTTATTTATTTGCATTCCCACCAACAATGTACAAGGGTTGTTTTTTCTCCAAATCCTCAGTAACATTTCTTAGTTTCTTGTATTTTTTATTATAGTCATTCTAACAAGTGAGAGGGGACATCTATTTGTAGTTTTAATTTGCATTTCCCTAATAATTAGTGGCATTGAGCATGTTTTCATAAACTTGTTAGCCATTTGTATGCCATAAATACCTACTTATGCCTTTTGCCCATTTTTAAATCAGGCTGTATGTTTTCTTGCTATTCAGTTTCTGATATATTTTGGATATTAACCCCTTATCAGATGTCTCTTCACTCTGTTGTTTCTTTTCCATTGCAGAAGCTTTTTAGTTTAATGTAATCC
>NW_012101509.1:14842-21193 GCF_000951045.1 Mandrillus leucophaeus | reverse complement strand
AACAGAGAAGAAAATCCTCTTATTTGCAACAACATGAATAAACCTAGAGGAAATTTTGTTGAACAAAATCAAACAGGTACAGAAAGATAAATACCACATAATCTCATTTATCTGTAGAATCTAAAACAGTTGAATTTAAAGGAATAGAGAGTAGAATGGTGTTACCAGGTGTTGGGGGTTGTGGTAGGAAGATTGGGGAGATGTTGATTAAAGGATACAAAATTTCAATTAGATAGCAGAAATAAGTTCAAGAGCTCTGTTGTCCGATAAGATGATTATAGCTAATAATGCATTGCATAATTGAAAATTTTTAAGAGAGTATAACTGTTCTCAGCACACACCAAAAAATAATAAGTATGTGGGGTAATACATATATTAATTAGCTTGATTTAGCCATTCCACAATATATACATATCTCAAAACTGCATGTTGTACATCATAACTATGTACAATTTGTGTCAAAATATTTAAAAAACAAAAACTATGACATTCTAATCATTGGATGTACTGACTTGGGAATTACATTATTATCTTCATTGATTTTAGACTATTTTATTAGATTAGTTAGTGTCCAATATAACTCTCAACTTTGCATCCAAACATAAAATTCTAGTATCCAGTGTAATTGGGAGATGGATGCAGGTTTTCTGATCAACATTAAACCATGAAAATGAAGGTTTTGGGATTAGCATTCTGGCTGTATCTACCAGGTTTTAAATAATAGCAATAGCAAACAATGTTTAGAGAGCTCTTACCATTTGCTGGAGCACTTATCGGGTGCACATTACAAATCTGAATTAATAAATTCAAATAACAAAGTATGGAGAACTTATTATATGTGGCCCACTGTGACGGGATCCAGAAACTTAACCAGGAATAAGAGAATACCTGTCATCAAGGAAAGACCAATACCATTTTAAAGTTGAAGCTCACAATGAAATGCTAAACCATGCTTTCCCAGTAGAATCCAGTTCAGAGACTTACCAGAGTGTACTCTCCATCTACATCACCCTCCCTCTCTTAATATCCTAGAAATCTTCAGGAAAATGTTCAAACCCTTCACCCCTTCCTCTATTTTCCAAGGCAGAACCTCCCTTTCCTTTCCGACTTTATTTTTTTTGGTGGTTGTTCCTTTTAGCTAGTCTTTTTGGAATCATCTCATCAATATCAACTGATTCCTTTCCCTTGTATCTCTTTCTTCCCCGCTCTTCCAGGGAGCTCAGTAGTACAACTTGGTGAAACAGCAGAATGAGCACTGGCCTTGGGCATAGCTTCTGGGTTCAAATCTTGGTTCTGAACTTTATATCCATAAGACCTTGAGAAAGATCTTAAACATCTCTAAGCCTCATCTATAAAATGAAAGGGAGCAGTGTTTCCCAGGCTAATGTGATAATGCAAAGTGATTTTATCTTAAGAGATTTATCCAAGAGTCAGATAGATGGGGATCAAATTTACCTGTTTACTATCAATGAAGCTGGGTAGGAGACTTAGCTTGAGCTATTGCCAGAATCAAGATTTTCAATACAATTCCTCTGTGGAATGACTGGCCTCCCCGTAACAGGCTAGACTAGTGCATGGAGGAACTGAGAATGTATGAGTCTCAATAACAACCTACTGTGAAAAATAAAGGAGGAAAGAAGCCTAGGTATTGCAGACTTAATACCTTACCAATTTCAGGAATGCTCTAAATAGTTACTCCTCCTATGGGAAGAAATGAAAGCAGGAGTGGAGAGAAGGGCCACTTCCAAAAAAAACAAATCAAAGAATCTATTTTCTAGAGGCCCCAGACAGAAACTCAAGAAGGAGAAGAAAATATTTCCTCTCACACAAAACGGCAATAAAAGGAAAGCCAGGTATAGGATATAGTGGTATTCCAAGAGGGACACGAAAGGAGCTTAGCTAGTGGTTGTAATGTACAGGAAAAAGAGGAAGATTTTCTACAGGTAAATACCTTCAGTAGAACAAGCAACGTCATAAAATCCAGCTAGTCCCTGGTATTGCACAGGCAGAGAGCAGCAAAGATTTAAGAAAAATCACTTCGATTTTGGAGTGTTAAACTAAAAGGCTTCTGCAATGGAAAAGAAACAACAGAGTGAAGAGATATCTGATAAGGGGTTAATATCCAAAATATATCAGAAACTGAATAGCAAGAAAATATACAGCCTGATTTAAAAATAGGCAAAAGACCTAAGTAGGTATTTCTGGCATACAAATGTTATGGAGAGATAGAAAGTCTGGATATTTTTTAATGAAGAAATTTTTTAATGAAGATACCCACGTCCAGCTTTTTCTGATTGCTTGTTTTTTTCAGGGACAGTTGTTGATATTGACTGTCCCTGTCTTGTATTGTTTAATGTTTGCCAGCAAGCGTACCACATCTTAAAATTTTTATTCACCTAATGGTTTTGCTGCAGAACAGTCAGTCAAAAGGCATTATTCAGAGGGCAAAGCATTCAAGAGAGGCTCTTTATGCCAAACTATCCAAGTATTGTAACTTTAGATACTTCCAAACATATTATTTTAATATCATTATTATTATGCTGCTGCTTTAAATGAGATTTTGCCGCGGCTGGCTTTTTTCACTTGTTGTTTTTGGGTTATAATAGAATATAGTAGCTTCCAAGGACAAAAAAATCAATATACACAGCTAAAAATACCTTGCTGTTATCTCAGCTTGCAGTTCTGCCAGCTTTAGTAAGAAAGAAAAGAACAGTGGAGATAGGTTTTCAGGCCTTGGCATTTTAGGATTCTATTTGATGATTTCCAAAGCAATGCACCAGAAATATCCCCAACATCTCTCTGTAAGGATGACTCTCCTGCCTTGTTTTTCAGCAGTGCAAAACCTCTACTACTATGAGGTAGTTCTACTTTTCGTTTCTCCCCATTGCCTCCCACTTTCGGATATTTGCTTGTAAGTCTGGATGTGATAAAGTTCTATGGAATGGGTGTATGCCTCTGTGTGTCAGGGACTGAAGAGGCACGTGTGTACTCAGTGTTCCCAGAAGCTTGATTTCAAAAATTAGGGGAGGCTGGGAGTGATGCCCAGAGCACAAGAAAAAAAAAAAAAGAAGTGACTCTTTTTTCTCAGTCCCTATCCAGGCGATGAGAAAATTTGCTTTTGGGGATTGGTCCAAACTCTTTTCTGGCTTGCAACATTTTCTCAAACTGGGGAACTTATTTTCTAGTAAATATCCCCTTCTCTACCGCTGACAGGAGAAACTGGAAGTCGACAGGGGTTAATTTCAAATTTAACATGATTTAGTTTAAAAAAGCATTTACTAACACCCTTCCTGGTGTCCGGTGCTTTTTCAAATCCTGTGGGGAACATAAAAATTCAGCAAGACTCTTACTCCTTTACAAACAATTTAACATGCAAATTGTTTGCATCAAAGTATGAGTGTGAGTGAGTTTGTGGCAGGAATTCAAAGGAGAATCTATGGTAGAGACCATCTGGACTGGCTTTTTGGAGATGGTGAGTGTGATGGGACTTAAAGGACATTATCTTTTTCTTTTTTTTTTCTTTTTTAGAGACAGAGTTTCCTCTCTGTCACCCAGACTGGAGTGCAGTGGTGCGATCTCAGCTTCCAGAGTTCAAACGATTCTCCTGCCTCAGTCTCCTAAGTAGCTGAGACTACAGGCACACACCACTCCACCCGGCTAATTTTTCTATTTTTAGCAGAGATGGGTTTTCACCATGTTGTCCAGGCGATCTCGAACTCCTGACCTCAGGTCATCCTCCCACCTTGGCCTCCCAAATTGCTGGAATTACAGGCGAGACCCACTGCGCCCAGCCAGCATTTGAACTAAGTGAAGACCATGATGTGAGACGTGTTGAAAAATAGCAGGTTGTGGGTCCTTCTGGAGGACTTGAGGAGAGTAGGGGCTGGACTTACCATTTCAGGGTCTTTAGGGCAGTTGCTTAAATGCCATTTTGAGCCAGAATTGAATATTAGTTTAACGAATGAGCTCTGAAATCACACAGGCCTGAAATTTAAACCTGGGTTCTCTCCTATATTTTTGGATAATTTAATTAACTATCATCAACCTCAGGTTACCAAAACAGGTAAATAATATGACATGAGGCAATATTAAAGATAAAATGATATCATATCTTCATTTAACCAATATCCTTGAGGCAGACATATAGAATTTTTAAAATTCTAGGCACTGAGGTATGTGTTTACACAAAACACACAAAAATCATGGTAAAAAATTGTCTGGTACATGGTCACCAATCAATAAATGATAGCTCTTAGCTTGCTGCATTAAGCCTTATGAGAGAGAGGCTGAGGTTATCAGAATTGTAATTAAGAATCGTAGATCTGTCCTAAGGGAATAGGATGCAGTAGGGACAGGCAGAAAGCTGGAAGGCAGAGAGACTAGCTGGGAAGCTATCACCACAGTCCTCCTAACGAGTGTCACGACTGTGCAGGCAGTGGATAAAAGTGCTGAGAAGCAGGGTTCAACATGGCACATTTGCCCCTAGAATTTTATGCCGCTAGATCCAGGAATAGTTCAGAGTTTGCAGACCTGCCCATCATGAAAGAAACATCACTAGACTTACCATTGAGTATACATTAAGCCATCTTGACCTTTATTTACTTTTGAGAACAGTAGTTTTCCCAGGATCTCAGTTGAGAAAGAGACTTATAAATAAACCATTTTGCCTCTTCACTGAACTAGACTGTCACTCACAATGAAATGCTGACTCAGTTGATGCTGAGTAAGTTGGAATGTTAACATGAAGGTCTTTGAGGGGAAAAAAAAACAACACTGCTCTTCCCTTAAATCAGAGGAAGTAAACTTGAGGAGGCTGTAGTTTCAGCTCATTAAATGATCCTCAGTGTATTCATCAAATGCCTTGTCAAGAGTTTTATTATCAACAAAAGGCTTCTCTTTTCTCAATTGCATATACCTTAGAGTCTAGCGAACTGTTTGTTTTAAAGGTAAATAATCTCCTCCCTTTCTGCAACAGTAGGACTTTTTTATTTGTTCAGTCTTAAGCGTACTTGGAGAAATTAAGCAACAATAATAGTAATAGCGAACAATATTATGGGAGCTCTTGCTATTTGCTGGAGCACTTACCATGTGACAAATGTACTTCACACATCTGAATTAATGAATTAAATTAAAAACTACAGAGGACTTACTATATGTGCCCCACTGTGATGGGATCCAGAAACTTAACCAGGAATAAGAGAATACCTGTCATCAAGGAAAGACCAACACCATCTTAAAGTAGAAGCTCACAATGAAATGCTAAACCATGCTTTCCCAGTAGAATCCAGTTCAGAGCCTTACCAGGTTGTACTCTCCATCTACATCACCCTCCCTCTCTTAATATCCTAGAAATCTTCAGGAAAACGTTCAAACCGTTGACCTCTATTTTCTAAGGCAGAGCCCACCTCTCCTTTCTGGCTTCACTTTTTTTTTTGGTTTTTGCTTCTTTTAGCTAGTTCTTTTGGAGTCACTCTCATCAATACCAACTGATCCCTTTCCCTTGTACCTCCTACTCCCCACTCCTCCAAGGAACTCCATAGTACAACTTGGTGAAACAGTAGAATGAGCACTGGCCTTGGGCATAGCATCTGGGTTCAAATCTTGGTTCTGAACTTTATATCCATAAGACCTTGAAAAAGATATTTAACATCTCTTCTATAAAATGGAAGGGAGCAGTGTTTCCCAGGCTAATGTGATAATGCAAAGTGATTTTATCTTGAGAGATGTATCAAGAGTCAGATAGATGAGAATCAAATTTACCTGTTTACTCTCAATAAAGCTTGACAGGAGACTACAGCTTGAGCTATTGCCAGAATCAAGATTTTCAATACAATTCCTCTGTGGAATGACTGGCCTACCCATAACAGACTAGACTAGTGCACGGAGAAACTGAGAATGTATGAGTCTCAATAACAACCTACTGTGAAAAATAAAGGAGGAAAACAGCCTAGGTAATTGATAGGGTTTGGCTCCATGTCCCCACTCAAATCTCATCTTGAATTGCATTCCCATAATCCCCATATTCCATGGGTGAGACCCAGTGGGAGGTAATTGAATCATGGAGGCGGTTTCCCTCATGCTGTTCTCATGATAGTGAATGAGTTTTCAGAAGATCTGATGGTTTTATAGGCATCTGGGATTTCCCCTGCTGGCATTCATTTTCTCTCTCCTGCTGCCCTGTGAAGAGGTGCCTTTCACCATGATTCTGAGTTTCCTGAGGCCTCCCCAACCATGAGCAACTGTGAGTCAATTAAATCTCTTTTCTTCATAAATTACCCAGTCTCTGGTATTTTTTTAGCTGTGTGAGAACAAACTAATACAGTAAATTGGTACCAGGTAGTGAGATGCTAC
>NW_012101509.1:0-14792 GCF_000951045.1 Mandrillus leucophaeus | reverse complement strand
AAATCTTGGTTCTGAACTTTATATCCATAAGACCTTGAAAAAGATATTTAACATCTCTTCTATAAAATGGAAGGGAGCAGTGTTTCCCAGGCTAATGTGATAATGCAAAGTGATTTTATCTTGAGAGATGTATCAAGAGTCAGATAGATGAGAATCAAATTTACTTGTTTACTCTCAATAAAGCTTGACAGGAGACTACAGCTTGAGCTATTGCCAGAATCAAGATTTTCAATACAATTCCTCTGTGGAATGACTGGCCTCCCCATAACAGACTAGACTAGTGCACGGAGAAACTGAGAATGTATGAGTCTCAATAACAACCTACTGTGAAAAATAAAGGAGGAAAACAGCCTAGGTAATTGATAGGGTTTGGCTCCATGTCCCCACTCAAATCTCATCTTGAATTGCATTCCCATAATCCCCATATTCCATGGGTGAGACCCAGTGGGAGGTAATTGAATCATGGGGGCGGTTTCCCTCATGCTGTTCTCATGATAGTGAATGAGTTCTCAGAAGATCTGATGGTTTTATAGGCATCTGGGATTTCCCCTGCTGGCATTCATTTTCTCTCTCCTGCTGCCCTGTGAAGAGGTGCCTTTCACCATGATTCTGAGTTTCCTGAGGCCTCCCCAACCATGAGCAACTGTGAGTCAATTAAATCTCTTTTCTTCATAAATTACCCAGTCTCTGGTATTTTTTTAGCTGTGTGAGAACAAACTAATACAGTAAATTGGTACCAGGTAGTGAGATGCTACTATAGAGATACCTGAAAATGTGGATGTGACTTTGAAACTGGGTAACAAGCAGAGGTTGGAACAGTTTGGAGGGCTCAGAAGAAAATGGGAAGATGTGGGAAAGTTTGGAAATTCCTAGAGACTTGTTGAATGGTTTTGACCAATATGCTGATAGTGATACGGACAATAAAGTCCAGGGTGAGGTGATCTCAGATGGAGATGAGGAACTCTTTTGGAACTGGAGCAAAGGTGACTCTTGGCTATGCTTTAGCAAAGAGACTGGTGGCATTTTGTCCTGGCCCTAGAAATTTGTGAAACTTTGAACTTGAGAGAGATGATTTAGGGTAGCTGGTGGAAGAAATTTCTAAGCAGCAAAGCATTCAAGACAAAGCAGAATGTAATGTTTTGGAAAGTTTGCAGCCTCCATGCGGAAAAAAAAGAAAAATCTATTTTCTGAGGAAAAATTCAAGCTGGCTGCAGAAATTTGCATAAGTAATTGAGCAGCCAAATGTTAATCATCAAGACAAAGGGGAAAATGTCCCCAGGGTGTGCCAGAGACCTTCACAGCAGCCCCTCCCATCACAAACCCAGAAGTCTAGGAGGAAAAAAATGGTTTCTTGGGCTTGGCCCAGGGCTCATTTTTTTCGCCTTCCTGCTCTGTGCAGCCTCAGGGCATGGCCCCCTGCATCTCAGCTGCTTCAGCTCCACTCTTGGCTAAAAGAGGCAAATGTACGGCTCAGGCCATTGCTTCAGAGGGTGCAAGATGTGAAGGCTTTCACCTGGGGTTGAGCCTGTGGGTACACAGAAGTCAAGAATTGAGATTTGGGAACCTCCGCTTAGATTTCAGAGGATGTATGGAAATGTCTGCATGTCCAGGGAGAAGTTTGCTGCAAGGACAGAGCCCTCATGAAGAACCTCTGCTAGGGTAGTGCTGAAGGGAAATGTGGAGTCAGAGACGCCACAGAGTCCCCACACAGGGCCACTGCCTAGTGGAGCTGTGAGAAGAGAGCCACCGTCATCCATACCCCACAATGGTAGATGCACCGATCACTTGATCAATGCACTTGGAAAAGCTGCAGGCACTCAACACCAACCTATGAAAGCAGCCAGGAGAGGACTGTACCCTGCAAAGCCACAGGGAGAGAGCTGCCAAGGCCATGGGAACCCATCTCTTGCATCAGCATGACCTGGATGTGAGACATGGAGTCAAAGGAGATCATTTTGTAACTTTAAAGTTTAATGACTAACCTACTGGATTTCCGACTTACATGGGGCCTGTAGCCCCTTTGTTTAGGCCAACTTTTCCCATTTGAAATGAGTGTATTTACCCAATACCTGTACCCCCATTGCATCTAGGAAGGAATTCATTTGCTTTTGATTTTACAGGCTCATAGACTGAAGGGACTTGTCTTGTTTCAGATGAGACTTCGGACTTGGACTTTTGGGTCAATGTTGAAAGCAGTTAAGACTTTGGGGGACTATTGAGAAGGCGTGATTGTGTTTTGAAATGTGAGGACATGAGAATTGGGAGGAGCTAGGACCAGAATGTTACAGTTTGACTCTGTGTCCCCATTCAAATCTCATCTTGAATTGTAATCCCCACAATCCCTATGTGTCATGGGAGGGATCTGGTGGGAGATAATTGAATCATGAGGGTGGTTCCCCCATGCTGTTCTCATGAGAGTCAGCAAGTTCTCACAAGATCTGGTGGTTTTATAAGCATCTGCATTTCCCCTGCTGACACTGTTCTCTCTCCTGCCATCCTGTGTAGCGGTGCCTTTTGCCATGACTAAGTTTCCTGAGGCCTCCCCAGCCATAGGGAACTGTAAGTCAATTAAAGCCTTTTTCTTGATAAATTACCCAGTCTCTGATATTTCTTCATAGCAGTGTGAGAATGGACTAATACAGGAATGCATACTTAATACCTTAACAATTTCGGAGACAGTGTTTCACCAGCTAGAATTATAAGCCTATGTGATTTCATATGGATAGTTAGATTATAGATACAGATATACATATACATACATATCAATATAGATATATAGGCTTATGCATGTATATAGATATTTATACATATACATATATATATCAATATCTACCTATACAGTTGATAACAGATAAATCACATTCTGCATTTACACAAATGATGTACTTATTTGTCTATTTAACATTCTATTTCTTGCCATAAAATTGCAAGTTTCACAAGGACAGAAAATTGACCTGGCTTGTTATTGTTCTATTGTCAGTGCCTAGAACAATGTCTGGAACATAGCAGATAATAAATTTTTTTAAATTAATGAGTGGATGAATTGTTGATGCCTAATAAGTATATAGTTTCTCTCTGAGTTTCATGCGGACACAGAATTTTTTCTTCTGTTCTCCAGCTGTGACTTATTGGATGAAAATTGCATAATCATGCTAATTGACTTCATAACAAATTTATGATTTCCCATCTCAGCCAGACTCTAAGTGTTTCTTGACAATCCTTTAACATGTGTCTACCCAATTCCCTTTCATTCATACAAAGAAGCTACTTCTAACATCACCTTTTCCCTTGACTTCTTCAGTTCTCCAGTTCACTTGCCCTTCTAACCATCTACAGAGAAAAGTAAAAGTCTAAGAGATCACTCAGCCTTTTTTCTCCTCCTGTCTCCTTTAGTCCTTGTCCCAACTCTCTCCCATCTCCTACTTTCAGTTTCTCATCTTCCACTCACTCTATAGGATAATACCCTCTGATAATCTCTGATAGAATTCCTCAAAGATATTAACACTTACTGGCTTTACATGAAGGAAAACAAAGACAGACTATGAAAAGGAAAGAATGAATGGTAGTACTTTACGTATTAACACAAAACTTGCAGGTAGCAAGAATCTTGGCCTAAGATTACAAAAATCACTCTTAACTAACAAAGCTACCCTTCTTGGCATCACATGACCACTGAGATCGAGAAGAAACAAAACATGAATATTAGATGGCAACAATATCTTAGGTTTATATAATCCATTAAAATACTTGCACATCACTGAATCACATGACAATCCCTTAAAGACAGAGCTAGGTGTTATTATCCACATCTTATAAATGAGAATATGAGGCTCAGAGGACTGCAATGAATTGCCCAAGGTCACAACCTTCTTAACTTTAATTGTTGCATCTGGACACCAGACCTTCTTACCTCTAAACCTCAGGGTCTCTCCACCAGACCACACTGACCCCCACTGGCCCTAGTCAGTGTCACGGAGTCACAGGCCCCTATTTTATATCCCAATTTTTGACCTAGTTCTTTCATGACTGGATCCCCAAAAGGCTATGATTCCAAATGTATCTAGTGTAAGTACACAGTCTCAGGTACCAGACTATCTGCTTTCAAAACCTGTCTATAACACTCACTAGCTGTGCAATGTTTGGCAAGTTCCTCAATCCTCTTCTGTAAAATGAAAGTGATAATATATGAATATAATACCTTTATCTGAATAGCAAATGATTTAATACATGTAAAGCACTTAGAACTGTGCCTGGTAAACAATAAGGAGTAAATACAGGCAAACTACTTCTATGGAACCAAGGACTGTGTAATGAGGTTTCCCTCTTCTTTTCTTTCTTCTATATAACATTGCAAGTTCACCTTGAAAAATAGGTAGGCTATTGCTCTCTCCTGATGTACTTTGCTTATTTTTGAAGTAATTAATGCAATTCTTCCATTCCGCTTTGGCAGATTTTTTAACATGGTGGGTCACTACCAAGGTGTGTCTGGGTTGATCCCCTTTTTCTTCCTATAAAGCTTTCTCCTTTTCTTGCCTTCAATTATAATCAAGGGAAGTGTAACAGGGAGAATTTCAAGGAATAGCCCAAGATCCCATGCCCTAATCTTTGGAACTTTTGAATTACTCCTGTAGTTGTGTTATGCTATACGGCACTGTTGACCTTAAGATGAAAGTATCTGAATGGCTCTAATATGATTACAGGAGTCTTTAAAAGAAGATAATTTCTCCAGGTGTTTACAGAGATGAAGACAGAAGGATTCAGAGCATGAGAAGGATTGGTGTGCTTTTCCTGTTTGAAGATATAAGGGACCACAGGGGAAGGAATGTGGGCAGCTTCTAAGAGGAAAAAATGTCTCTGGCTGACAGCCAGTGTCTCAGTCTGTTTGTACTGCCATAACAAAATGCCTGACACTGGGTAATTTATAAACAACATACATTTATGTCTCATGGTTCTGGAGACTGGGAAGTTCAAGATCAGGGCATTGGCAGGTTTGCTGTCTGGTGAGGGCCCAGTGTCTACTTCTAAGATGGTGCCTTGAATACTATGTCCTTCTCCAGAGGGGACAAGCACTGTGTCCTCACTTGGTGGGAGGAACGAGAAGACAAAATGGTCCTTACTAGTTCCCTCCATCCCTTTTGCAAGAGCATTCATGCATTTATAAGGGCAACGTGCTCATAACCTAATTACCCCCCAAAGGCCACACCTCTTAATACTGTTGCATTAATGATGAAGTTTCAACATGAATTTTGGAGAGGACACAAACATTCAAACAATAGCAGCCAGTAAGGAAACAGGGCCCTCCATCCTGCAACTGCAAAGAGCTAGATTCTTCCAACAACCCAAATGAACTTGAGAACAGATTCTTTCCTAAGGCCTCTGAACAAGAGTCCAGCTGGTCCACACTTTGATTTCAGCCTAATGAAACTATGAGTACTCCCAGCTAAGCCCACCTGAAACTTTTGGCCTGCCAACCCATGAGATAACAAATGAGTGTTGCTTTAAAATGCTAAATCGATGATCATTTTTTAAATATCCCATGTAATTTATTGAATACTGTACTGAAAGTGAAAGTCAGAACAGTCGTATGGGTAGCTTGGTTTCTACTGAATGTGTATCACTTCTGCACCATTGTAAAGTTGAAAAATTATCAAGGCGAACCATGGAAGCTGGAGAACACATAGACAAATAGAGGAAACAATACACACTGGGGCCTACTGGAGGGTGGAGGGTGGGAGGAGGGAGAGAATCGGCAACAATAACTAATGGATACTAGGCTTAATACCTGGATGATGAAATAATCTGTACCATAAACTCCCATGATGTGGATTTACCTGCATAACAAACTTACACATGTACCCCTGAACTTAAAAGTTAAAAAGATAAAACGCCTATAATAAACTCTGCCAGAAATAGGTAGGATATATATGATGGACATGGTAAAGCCCTTGGACTGGGCTTTACCCAGTTCCAAGGGACACATAAAAACACTTGGGGGAAGTAGTGATCATTTATTCTGGCAGTGACAGCAAACTAATACAGCCAGGAACCTGCCCGTTCACCCTTCAGGAAAAAATCTGTACTCACTGAAGGGAGCTAAACCCAGGGTGCTTTTCCTATCACTTGGAAACATGCAATCTTTACTCTGAAGCTGATGCCTCCACTGAGTTTCTAACAACTGGGGATGGGGAGAAAGGTAAAGAAAGAAATGTCTGAGACACTGTATAATTGGGGCCTGCGGCTGGGGGTTTGTACCTGGGCAATAGCACTACTGCTATTTGTACATCACATAGGTAGAAATATTTTTACCTTACACTTTGAGTAGATGAGTTTGTAGAGAAAAGTGTTAAGAGTGTCAACTCTGGAGTGAGATGTCTTTTGCTACCTCTGGCTGGGGGTGTCCTTGCCTCACCTTTACTCTTCATATCAGTGGAATGGGGAGAGAAATAGCACCTAATTTAATGGTCTGTTTTGAGGGTTAAACAAGAGAATGTTTATGAAGCATTTCCTTCAATACCTGGCTCCTATTAAGTGTTAACTAAATGGTTATAATTATAATTATTCATGTATTCATTCAAAAAGAATGTATTAATCATCCGCTCTGCGCCAGGCATTGCTAGGCAATGTGAGAATACAAATCCGAAAGAGGAGTAATCTCCACCTTCAAACATCTCTCAGCACAGCACAGTGTCCATATGTCTCCTTCACACTGATTCACGTATGTAAATTTTCCCGAGTGTGGACACGTGTGTGTTGGGGGTGCCAGTGGTGTGAATTCTGCATTCTCTGAAAGTGCCAAAGAATGAAGTACTACATTGAAATGTGAGGGGAGGTGTGGCTGCAGCCCCAGGTATCCATCTTTCTCCTTCTCCCAGAGGCGGGTGGCTGTGTACTCTGGGAACACTGACGATGTAGCTAGTAAATCATTTCAAGTGGTGGAGCTGGGAGGTCCTGGCCAGGCCCTCCCCCACAACTACCCTATTCTGGCACAAAGAGGGGTGTTATGTCTCACACATACCAACCAGCAGGCCACAGGAAAAGGGCTCCCCTTGCCAAGTAATTTTGCCCAGTCCTCCTCTCACACAGGGGAAGCAAAAACGGATCCATTAGCTTGGTTGTCTGGGAGTCCCAGAACTCCTCAAAACAGACCCATCAGTTGAAAGCATAAATATTTACTCTGGGCTCATCTGAATAACCCAGAAAAGGGACTCTGTTTTTTATCAGTAATAAAAAACATTCCCACCTAAAGTGGGATTTAGAGCTTTTTGTCTTTCAATCTTGCCTGCCTAGAATCACTCAGACTTCCTGTGAGAGACATATCAGGATTTCCTCATGGCCTCCAAGTGGGGCTGGGGGCCAGGGCTGTACATGAGCACAAAAGGAATGCTCTCACAGGGGAGCTGTGTTTTCTTTTACTGCGAAAAGTATGTGTGGCCTCAGCCTGGCTCCTCATACACAGGTAACTGAAATATTTGCCCTTGGGAGAGAAAGCGCAGAATGTTCTCTTAAAATGCTCCAACTGGTGAAATAAGAGATTTTAGATAAACAGCTTTTGAGGGACCCCATTTCCTGAGCTATGCTTTGATCACATGACAACAGCGCCAGTGAAAACACTTTGTTATCCTTTCAAGGGAGATGTTCGAGAAAGAACTTCTGCCTGGGTCATGGAGGTGAGGATTTGGGCATGGTGGAGGGAGTAGGGGAGGGTGGGAAGAGGGGGGCAGGGTGCAAGAATAAAAGGAGATGGGATGGCGCTGTTCACAGGCAAATCCGGAGTATTTGTTTTTCACACTCTCCAGCCCTGCTTTCCCTCCTCTCTCTCTCCCCAACCCCCTTTCTGGAAGCCAGACTGACCTGGCAGAAAGAGCTCAGATTCAGGAAGCAAAGTAATTGTCTTCAAGCACAGGCCCAACTTAGGCCCGGAGTATAATAGATATTCAGATAATGTGAAGTGAATGAAAAGGTTCTATCATTCTTTCTACCATGCAGATTTTTTTGACCCCATCTGGCTTCAATTTCTTTATCTGCCTTAGGGGTTAGCAATGGTTGCCACCAGAGCTGTGTAAAGGTGAATAAGCAGGTAGTGTATGTACCTAGCACAGAGACTGGACCACTAAATTTTAACATTAAAAAATGTCAAAAGACAAAATTATGACAGATTTAATAGACATTTATTTACAATTCATCAATCAGGGTGGCCTTCATTCTATAAAATAGAATGAGAGTTCCCATTGGGCAATAGCAGAACATGGGATTTGTAAGATGGGAACAAGGAAACAGAACGATACAAACACACACATACACACACACATTATTTAACATCAGATTACTTCAGTTTACATTTTTGTAGGCTTTAAAGCTGAGATGGATTCCTTATTACTCTGATTCAGGTAGACTGGAACTTCTGGTTTTCTGAGAAAAAGATCTGTCTGTTTCAGGATTTATCTGTTTCCTTACAGTTTCTGTTTGATTATGTGGTATTTAGCATGAGTGACTCCATTTTGGTTTGGTCTGGTCTGTTGGGGCCTAGTGTAGGAACTCAGTCCAAAACAATGGGCTCCCATAATTTTGTTAAAAAAGGCTTTGGAAATTGGCAAATGTATAGAAACCAGACTATTTGAAAATCGTCAGTTACTCAGGTTTGCAAGTGTGCAGTCGGTATAAATAAACATCTTCCATTGAGAGTTTTTGATGCACCGAGTCACTGGCCTTCCAGCATGACTGCTATAAAGGCTGGCTAGCTTTATCAAGCTGGGCAGAGGCTGCCCATGACTCCAGTGCTATTTCATCTCCTCTAGACATGATCAGGAAATTGTCAATGCAGCAGTAGAGATAGATGGGGAAGCACTTCTCTGTTCCTAGTCTAACAAGGAAGATACATTTTGTTTCGATTACCACAATGGAGATTGTTGTACTAATTCATCAACACGGTTTAGGCACCTCTAGTACATTCATCTCTTAACTACAGGGATTGTCCTGAGAAATGTGACGTTAGACAAGATCATCATTGTGCAAACATCATAAAGTGTTAGATGTTCTAGCCTACTGTACACTTAGGCTATATGGTGTAGCTTATTGCTCCTGGACTACAAACCTGTAAAGCATGTTAATGTACTGAGTACTGTTAGTGTAATGAATATTGTAGTGTACTGAATACTACAGTCAATTGTAACACAATAGTAAGCATGCTAGTGTATTGAATACTGTAGTCAATTGTAACACAATAGTAAGTATTTTTGCATCTAAAAATATCTGAACATAGAAAATGTTCAGTAAAAATACAATATAAAAGATAAAATTGATATACCCGTACAAGGGCACCTACCATAAAATAGTTATGGGTGAGTCAGTGAGTGAGTGGTGAGTGACTGTGAAGATCCTGAACATCACTTCTTTTCTACTTTTTGTTTTTTTTTTTTAATAATTTCAACTTTTATTTTTGATTCAGAGATACATGTGCAGGTTTGTTACTTGGGTATATTGCATGATGCTGAGGTTTGGGGCCTGATGAATCCCAACACCCAGGTACCGAATACAGAACCCAACAGTTAGTTTTTCAACCCTTTCCTTCCTTCCATTCCTCCTCCCTAGTAGTCTCCAGTGTCTATTGCTGCCATCTTTATATCCATTAGTACCAATTGTTTAGCTCCCAATTATAAGTGAGAACTTGCAATTTTTAATTTTTTATTCCTATGTTAATTCACTTAGGATACTGACCTCCAACTGAATATATGTTTCTGCAAAGGACTTTATTTTATTCTTTGTAATGGCTGCATAGTATTCTGTGGTGTATATGTACCACGTTTTCTTTATCCAACTCACCATTGCTGAGCACCTAAGTTGATTCCATATCTTTGCTATTGTAAATAGTGCTACGATGGGCATATATGAGTGCATGTGTCTTTTTGGTAGAACGATTTATTTTTTGTTGGATATATACTGAATAATGGGATTGCTAGTTTGAACGGTAGTTCTGTTTCAAGTTTTTTGAGAAACCTCCAAACTGCTTTCCACCATGGCTGAACTAATTTACAATCCTACCAGCAGTGAATAAGCATTCCTTTCTCTCCTCAACCTTGCCAACATCTGTTGGTTTTTGTTCAGGCATTTTTAAAGTAAACATTAAGGGCAAGGTTCCTGATATTACAGAACTTACATTCTAGAAGAGGATACAGGTAACAAACAAATAAATGTGCAACTTATTTCAGATATGTTAGATGCTAAAGAAAAGAAAATGTGAATAGATGTAAAGTTTCCCTTAGGACTATTTTTATTCATTTGTTTTTCCTGTTATTTATTCATCAGTGCTCATCATGCACATAATTTTTTATGTTATAGATACAACAGTGATCCAAGCACGGCTGCATTAAAATAAAAAAAAATACAACAGGGAATAAGATATAATTATTGTCCTCAAGAGCATAAATTTAGCTGAGGGTCAAAAGTTAAATATTAAAATAATATTGATTATTTAAAGGAGAAATACAAGGTACTGTGAGTATAAAACAAGGCATCAGACTGTAGTCCAAGGCTGTCACAAAATGCTTCTTGGTAGACTGTGAGAGCAATGGCCATCAATGAATTATATTTATTCTGTCTAGACCTTCGTGAGGTCCCCTTCTGCAATGACTATGGGGTCGGCCATGTGGTTTTCTTTGGTCAATGAGATAGAAGCTAGCCTGAAGTACACAGAGGTGTGAAAAGCAGTGTGCACTGGAGCTTGCCTTCTCTTGCTGCTGGGAACTCTTCTGCTACCACATGCAGAAACTCAGGATGACCTGCAGGATATATGTTGCCCAACCAGCAGCTAGCACCCATGGCCAGGTGTATGAGTGAAACATCTGCCATGGTTTGAATGTGATATCTCCTCCAAAATGAATGTTGAAACCTAATCACCAAAGTGGTGGTATTAAAAGGTGGGCCCTCTGGAAGGCTATTAGGTCATAAGGGCTCTACCCTCATGAATGGGAGTGGGTGCCCTTGTAAAAAGGCTTGCCAGAGGGAGTTCATCCCTTTATGTCCTAATGCCAATGGCAGCAGCATTCAAGGCATTATTTCAAAAGCAGAGACAGAATCCTCACCAGACAATGAAGTTGCCAGCAACTTGATCTTGAACTTCCCAACCTCCAGAACTGTGAGAAATACATTACTATTCTTTATAAATCACTCAATCGGTTGTATTTTGTTATAGCAACACAAAGGGTGTGATTTCATTGATTTTTCATGGCTTCATAGTATCAAATCATTCGGTCGAAGCTGAGATAACAATGACTACAGCTACATAAATGATCCCAGGTAAGACCAGAAGACCTATCCAGCTAATCTCAGCCCAAATTATGACCAGAAGTGTCATGAACAAATACAATGGTCGTCCATATAAGTTAGTCAGCTTTGGGATGGTTTGCTATGCAGCAAAGGCTAATTGACATAGAAAAAAATACCTAGATGTGTGCTGCTGTCATAAAATCTAAAATAGGAGTGATGAGCTTTGGGAATGGACAGTAGGTGGAGAAAGAAAAAGTTGTGAGAAAGCTGTTATTTACATCTTGTAAAATAGTGAACACAATTTTTTTAGGGTCTTGAGAAGTGCTAAGGAAACTGCCTTTGGAAATTGGAAAACAGTTGATTTGTGTTATGCTGCAGTATCAAATTGTCATCTGAGTTAGCTGAAAGAAAATATTTGTAATGAATTTGCAGATCTGGCTAAGGATATTACCAGGAAGAACTTTGAAAGTGACAATTGGCTTCTATTAGCTGCATCTGAAAGGGTTGGGGAAGGGTGAGATGAGCTGAAGTGAGAACTCTTGACATTGTAAGCAATATTCAAAGGAATTGTAATGTAATCAGAATTTTCTACATTGATAAATAAAACTGTCTCATAGCTTTAGTCTCTCCAGATAGCAATAAGATTTCTTATGTAAGAAATGGCCTCAGATTAAAGATCAAATTAAGAGTGTGACTTGATATAACTCCTTGTTAAGATCCCTAAAAGATTTAAACTTGTACTTAGTAGACTCTCTCAGCTAAACAAAATTGCTTTTAAAAATATTAATTGCATATTCCTATAGAATCTTAATCTCAAAACAGTCCTAAAATGTAGTGGGAGAAGGCCTTCTCAAAAAAGAATTTTGACTGTGGATTTTGAGTACTAGACAAAGGGATGTAAGGTGATACATAGCAAACCCAAAAAGGTTTTAAGGAAGTTATGCAATCGGAGATTAAAGGAAATTGAGACTGTCCTCTGGACCCTTCCCGCTACCACAATTTTTCTTTTTTTTTTTTGATAAGAGGCAGCCTGAAAAAAAAATCACTACTTTACAAAATTGTTATAGCATGAGGTGCAAACTAATGCAGGAACAGAAAACCAAACACTGCATGTTCTCACTGATAAGTGGGAGCTGAACAATGAGAACACATGGACACAGGGAGGGGAACAAAACACACTGGGACCTGTCTGGAGAGGGCAGTGGGGCGGCAAGAGCATCAGAATAAATAGCTAATGCCTGCTGGGCTTAATACCTAGGTGATGGGTTGATAGATGCAGAAAACCACCATGGCACATATTTATCTATGTAACAACACTGCACATCCTGCACATGTGCCCCGAAACTTTAAATAATAAATTGAAATAATAATTTTTAAAAAGAGCATAGGCAAATAGTAGTTTATAGATCCAATCCCTTGAGCAAAACCACGGTAGGGGGCCTAACAACATGTACTTGTCTTTATTTTATGTTTTATTTTATGATTTGTTTCCCATTCCTTCCTCTTTTGAATGAAAAAGTATCTACTATGAATTTTTTGTTCCTGTTTCATCATTGTATATTATGTATATGAGGACAGATAACTTGTCTTTTAATTTGTCATGTCTGAATCAATGGGAACCATAGCCTAAGAGCTACACTCAAGAAGCTTCATCTGTATCTAGACCTAATGTGGATTATGAGATTCACAGCTTTGGGTCTGATATCACAATTGAATGACATTTTAAGGCTCTCCATAGGAAGTTAATTTATTTGGCATGCTAGAGGAAAATGAACCACTGGAGTCAAAGAGAAGACTGTAGGCCTCTTATGCATCTTGCCTCCCTGTATGCATGCCTTGGGTAGTCTCCTCCCATAGTGGCTCTGGGCTTGGCCATGTGACTTATTTTCACCAATGAAACTTTAGGAGATGTGATGCAAGCAGTCACTTGAAAAGTGATTGTGCATTGGGATTTGCTTTGTTTTGCTGCTGGGGACTCTGCACCCTTGTGAAGAATCATAGGCTAGCCTGCTGGAAACACATGACCCAGCTAAAAGCCAGCACATGCCATAGAAGTGAAACATAAACTATCTATTCCTAGTTAATCTTCTATGTGACTGAAACTGCATCAGTGATCCAAGGGGCCAAGCAACATAACTGCTCAGTCCATGTTGTTGACCTACAGTTTCATGAGAATAAGTTGGTGTTATAAACTACTGGGCTTTACAGCATTTTGTTCCTCAGAAAATGCAAATATGGCTTTCCTAAGGTAAAGATATTTAAATTAAGGTATGAAGTTTCAGTGGAGATGAATTACACAAGGGGGAAGAGGATCAATATTCCAAATAGAGGGACTAGCAGGCATAAAGAAGAACCTGAGGAAGGCATGCAGATGCTAAGTTTGAATGTCTAGAAGAACGTCAAAGTGGCTAGAACTAGAAGAGTGAAAATAGTATGAAATAGGTTTGGTGAGGCAGAAGTAGCCAGATTACTCATGTCTTCTTTGTTCATCTGCTATAATAAACCACCCTAAAGTACATTGGCTTGCTGCAACTATTACCTGTCATACTTCTGCCATCAAGTTTGGGATTAACCACGTAAACTGAGCTCAGTTACACAGCTTTGTTTCAGAATGGGAGTGAGTCTGGGCTTGGCTCCTCACTGTGGTCTGGACTCAGGTCTTGTCTACATGTTTTCATGCTTAGGGCTGGTCTGAAAGGGCAATAGCTACCTGGAAAACTCTTCTTATGGTGATAACAGAGGTACAAGAGAGAGACCTAACCCTAAACCCAACCCAGCAACTACATCTATATTTTCATCTCATCTGCTACTATCCCTTTGACCAAGGTATGTCACATGAATGAGTTCAAAGTCAAAACGAAGGGAGTACTTTCTGCTCATCAAAGTTTATAAAGAAATACATCTCACAAAAGTGAGTCACACTGTTCATCACAGCATTATTCATAGCAGCCAAAATGTGGAAACAATCCCATTAGAATGAATTTTAAAAATTTATACTCGTACCATAGAATACTCTTTGGTAATAGAAACAAAGCACTGATACACCCTACAACATGAACTTCAAAAACATTATGCTAATGAAAAAAGTCAGATACAGAGGACTACAGATGTGTGATTCCGTTTGTATGAAATTACTAGAAAAGACAAATCCAGAGAGAGACACAAAGTCTATCAATAGTTGCCTAGGGGAGGCAACAGGGATTTACTGCAAATAGGCACAAGGAAACTACATTAGTGGAAATGTTCTAAAACTGGACTTGAATGATGATTGTACAACTGAATCAATTTACTAAAATATACTGAACTGTTCACTTACAATAATCAAATTTTGTGGCATGTAAATTATATCTCAATACAGGTATTAAAATGTGTAACTAATGGACTGAATGAACTAGGATATGCTTACAACAATGAAACATATTCAAAGGCACTGTTCAATGATTGACTTGATACAATTTGGAAATGCTAGGAAGGCTCTAGCTGACTACCATCTTTCCTTAAGCAATTTCTGAGGTTAATTATTTTTTTCT
>NW_012101508.1:449985-490482 GCF_000951045.1 Mandrillus leucophaeus | reverse complement strand
TATACCTGATGTAAATGACGAGTTGATGGGTGCTGACGAGTTGATGGGTGCAGCACAGCAACATGGCACAAGTATACATATGTAACAAACCTGCATGTTGTGCACATGTACCCCAGAACTTAAAGTATAATTAAAAAAAAAAAAGAAAAAAAAAGAATTGCACTGTGGTGCTATTCTACACATTTTCAAAATCACATTTACAGAAAAGTGGAGGAAGAGACTGATAATAATAATACAATTAACAAGCCTAAACTGGGTAATCAACATTTTAAAAAAATCAGACAGTTGAAATCAAATAGCTTAGAATTAGTAAATGTCAATGTTTTTCCTTTCCAGAGTGATAAAGAGAAATTTCTAGCTTCAAAAATGCATAAATCATTTTGTTGATAGATATATCATGATGATGATGGAGGATTTACAGAGCCTACTCAATTAAACCATATTTATTGTTTCAATAATGTTGCTCATAAAATAACCTAAGCTTCAGTTACCTGTCTATAAAGGTGATGGAGGATAAGAGGAGGTTGGCTCTCCAGTTCTAAAAGTCCATCATTCAATCTCAACTGACAGACAAAAAGGAACTCTATAAAATTAATTGGCATCTGGAGGAGCACCCAAAATAACCCTGGATAACAATATTTTAAAGAAACAGTTGTACTTTTTCTTTAGCCAAATCTAATCACTCTTATTTTTCTTTAAGAAAACTTCATTTCCACTGTAAAAGTATTTGTAGGCCAGGCACGCTGGCTCACGCCTGTAATCCCAGCACTTTGGGTGGCCGAGGTGGGTGGATCACAAGGTCAGGAGATCGAGACCATCCTGTCTAACATGGTGAAACCCCCTCTCTACTAAAAATACAAAAGAATTAGCCGGGCATGGTGGCAGGGGCATGGTGGCAGGTGCCTGTAGTCCCAGGTACTTGAGGCTGAGGCAGGAGAATGATGTGAACCCAGGAGGTGGAGCTTGCTGCGAGCCAATATCACACCACTGCACTCCAGCCTGGCTAACAGAGCAAGACTCCATCGCAGACAAAAAAAGAAAAAAAAGTATTTGTAAATATTTAGCTCATTAAAAAATAAACATGTCAATGAAAATTAAATTCATTGAGTTTTGCTAAACATATTAATATTTTTATTATTTTTTTTATTTTCAAAAATAAATTTAACGGTTGGGTTAAAAAAAAACCACTATTTTGAGAACTGTAGTCTTGAAATTGAGTATTGGGAGTCCTCTAAATGTGTTTGTTTTGATAAAAATTGTTTTGGCTATTTAGCTCACTTTGCCATTCCAATAAAATGTAAAATCTGCTTGTTGATAGCTACAGAAAAGTTACTGGCATTTTAACTAGGAATAAATTAAATTTATAGATAAGATTGAGGAGAATTGATATTTTATTCTTTCGATTAATGGCTATGTTATGGGATTCCATTTATTTAGAACTTTTGAATTTATTTTATCATTGTTTTGTATTTTTCCATGTATATTGAGTTAGAATTATACCTAAGAATCTCAGTTTTGGTGCCATTATGAATAATATTTTTCTAATTTCATATCTCAATTGTTTATTGTTGGTATATAGGCATATGATTGACTTACATATTAATGTTATCTAATAAAAAAGTTAAAAGTTGTAGATTTTATATAGATTATTAGTTTTCTAAGTAGGATATCATGTCATCTAGAGAGACAATGAGTTGCATAACTTCTACTCCAATCTATATGTCTTTTAATCCTTTTTCTTATATTATTGCACTGGTTAGCTTTCCAGTAAAATGTAGAATAACCGTGGTAAGAGTGGACATCATTTCATTGTATCATTCTCAACCTTAAGGAAAAGATCAGTCAGTAAACATTAAACATGATGTTAGCTATAGATGTTGTTCATTTTGTTCTATTTAGACGTTCTTTGTCAAGTTAAGGCATTTACATCTCTAGATTGCTGATGATTTTCTTTTCTCTTTTTCTAATTATCATAAATGGATGCTAAATTTTGTCAAAGTTTTTTTAAAATCACCTATTGAGATGATCATAAAGCTTCTATTCTCTAGTCTGTTAATATGGTGAATTACATTGTTCAGTTTCTGAAGGTTGCAAAATTCTTCCATTCCTGAAATGAACTCCCCTTGGTTGCAATTGTCCTCATTTTTATGTGTATTGGATGTTCTTTAATAATACTTTCCTAAGAGCTTTTGCAGGATATTTGGTAGAATTTTCCAGTGAAAACATAAGGGTTTTCTTTTTTGGAATCTTTTGCATAAAACTCTAATTTATTAAATAGATATATGACTAGCCCTATTATCTATATCTTCTTCGATGCATTTTGATAGTATATTTCAAGGAATCATTTATTTATTTGTTGTAAGTTGTAAACTGTATGGGCAAGAGTCCTGTGTCATAGCCTCTTATTACCTTTGAATGTTTCTCGGATCAGTAGTGATATTTCTTCTTTTGTTCCTGGTATCGATAATTTTTGAGTTAACTTAAAAATATTTTCTCAATGAATTGGCTTTTGATTTGATAAACTTTCTCTATTTTTTCAATATTATTGATTTCTTCTCTAATTATTATTTCTTTACTTCTACGTCCTTTGTTTGTCCCTTGCTACTTTTTTTTCTTTTTTCTTTCTGTTTCCCAGGCTGGAGTGCAGTGGTGTGATCACGGCTCACTGCAGCCTCAACATCTCAGGACTCAAGTGACACTCTGACCTCAGCCTCCTAAGTAGCTGGGACCATAGGCATTCACCACCAAGCTGGATTAATTTTTGTATTTTTTTTTTTTTTGTAGAGAGGTATTTCCCCATGTTGCCCAACTAGTCTATAACTCCTGGGTTCAAGTGATACACCCATCTCATTCTCCCAAAGTGCTGGGACTACAAGTGTGAGTCACCGTGCCTGGCATTATTTTTTTCTTTATATAATAGAACTTTATGTTATGATTTTGAGACTTTTTAAAATAGAAATATTAAAGCCTGCAAATGCCCTTGTAAGTTGTGCTTTAGTTATAGCTTATAAATTTTAGTATATTTTAAATTTTATTAATTTTAAAATATGATTTTCAATTTTTCTTAAAACTTTACCATTGACCTGTGGGTTATTTAGATGTATATTGTATCACATCCAAATATATTTTGGAATTTTTCTTATGTCTCTAGTTATTAATTTCAAATTTAACTTTGCTATGGTCCAATAACATGCTCTGTATGGTTTCTATGCTTTTAAATTTCTTAAGGTTTCCTGTATGGGCTTGGTTACGCTTTATCTTCATGTTTACTTGAAAGAAATGTACATTTTGCTGTTATTTTGTGGAGAGTACAATAAATGTCACTTAAGTCAATTAAGGGCATTATCTTTGATTCCATTTACATGCAGATCAAATGAGAGCAATTGAATATGTTATGAAAAATGTGAGTTCAAGAATTATCTATAAGAGATGGGAATTTACTGGAAGGCACCATGAGGAAATTTTTGTGGGTGATGAAACGCTCTGTATTATAAATTGGATGTTTTTTATGTGGGTTTATACATTTTCTGAACTTATCAAATTTTACAGTTAAGATCTGTGCATTTTACTGTTTCACAAATTTTGGCATTTTTTTTAAATTAAAAGAGACAAGGGCAGGAATTTTCTCAGAACTCTTAAGGGGAATATATAGTCTGCATAATTTTGGAAAGAATAGTGATTATTTTTAACCTCTGTGTACTTATATATCTGTGGTAACATAAATCTAATGATTAATACATTTCAATATGACAATTTTCAGTTATGAAACCAAAAGTACAAATTTCTAATTTCAAGTTGACAATCCTCTTCTGTAAAAATTTGATTACCAGAAAAAATACTGTAGCATTGTCAAAACTCTATCATTTCAATAGAGTTTCAGTTGAATTATCAATATCCTCCTTGCCACCATTAGATTATCAGAACCCAATAACTTAACTGTACTAAATTAAAAGATTATTCTGATCATCATTTTACCCCTCAGAGATTCATTGATTTGTTTTCTTTCTGATTTTACATTGTGCCTACATATGATGAAATAGCAAGACAAATAAATAGGAATTACATGGTACTATTTATCCATCTCTCTAGCTTTCACTCTATCATAAAAATTCATCTAGTTTACCCTTAATAACTTCCAACATTCAAAACTAAAATGTTATCTAATGTTACATTGTTTCGAGACTAATATTTATTAGGCATCTGCTATTTTGCTAACACTATGGTAAACACTTTTTAATTTCTCTAACTTTATCTTCACAACTTTATAAGAAGTTGCTATTATTCCATATTATAGATCATACAATTGTAACTCAGGCTTAACTCCTTTAGTCTTACGTATAACGTAATTTGAGGAACTGCTGTTCAAAGCTAATTTGGGAAGACAACATTGTCCTTGTTTTTATTACACTGAAGTGCTATAAAATATTCCCCTTTTCATTTTTTTGCCAGTACATCTTAGTAGTATTTTTAATATCTACATCCATCTAATAAACAAAAATGGTTTCTTAATAACCATGTCTCCTTTATCAGCAACCTTCTTCGCTCATATATATATATATCTCTCTCTAAATACACATTTACCTATATTATATTTTAAATAGTTCATTAGTATATAAAATAGTCTTATGATTACTTGACTAGATTTTATATTGCAGAAAGTCATGGTTTCATTGAGTGCATAATGACTTTCAAGTTATAATTTAAGAACTCTATAGATTCAGTGTTGCAGTTTAAAATTGCTTTCCTTCAAAGTAAATAGCCCCAGATCTTCAAATAATTATATTAAGACAATATCACAAGGCTACTTTTAAAAAGACCTCAAATGTTGTATTAATGTTTCAAACATAGTTAATGTGAATCCAAAAAAATATGTAATTATTCACATTTACCAAAATCCAAAAGCCACAAGTCCTGGGTAAATTTATCTGCTGCGTCATCACTCTCATTATAAATTAAATTAATTTCTACTTGTTTTTCTGAGATGAGATTTTAATTTTTTAGGATATAGCCATTTAACACATATAAGGAAAGTCCTTATACCAACTAAATACCACAATCAATAAACTTTGGTTTTCATGTTTTTATTTGATTTTTTGAAACAGGTAAATAGGTTTAATCTATCAATATATGAAATTTGCTCAAAACTAAGCAAATTAATGATTTCAATGCCTGACATTAAGTTTGCTATGATATTAGAAAGTTGGTTTAACCACTATATTCCAAAGTAACCTTAAATCATATGGAATTGAAAATTTTAAGGACATGCCAGTTTTACTTTTTATTGTTTAATGAGCTGAGCACATGGTAAATACTTATCATTTGTTGAATTTATCACATTTCTTGTATTCAAAAACATCACTTTCAAAGGCCTAAGCCATGCTCATTTGTTTAGCAGAGTTAATTGTTTTTTGAGTTATTATTTATTTAAAAATTGTTTTTAAAGTATTTCACTCACCAAAATCACATTTTATTTCAAAAACATTTTGAAGTTCAAAATGTGGCTGGTAAAATATTTCTACAGCATGTTCAACAAGTTGTCTTTATTTCCAGGCATGATTTTTGATAGCAAGGATCTCATATATTTGATAGAATTATGACATTTAATGACTTCTGAAGACTTTGCATCTAAGAATTGAAAGCACTCAATACCTAGAAAAGACAACTGACAAAAAGATGGGTTAAGTTGTCTGCTGCAAACAAAAAGAGTTTATAGTTCTCCACACAAACAATATATGCCTTGATAATCCACCAATATGTGGTGGCTCAAGACTAAATTTCATAAGATCCACTTTATTGTAAAGTACTTAAAATGTTAGGCAAAGACCATTACATGTTAGGACCAAATTACGTAAAGTACAGTAGGAAGAAATACAATATTCATGATGTCTTTGTCTACTTAGTTTCTGTAGTAAAATAGCCTCTAATGCATTTGTCCACTCTTCAGTTACTAAATTAAATATGCCCAGAGTAATAATTGTTTATATAATGATAACAAAACATTAAGTATAATATATGGTAGCTATATCCTTAAAAAGTGTACATAACCTCAACAAATTAAATATGAATCAATTTTGTAAAATATGACCCTAAGTCTGTAGTTTTGATGTTTAATATGGATAGTTTTCACTCATTGCAGGAATCATTCTTCTTTAAAAATATTTTAAGCAGCAGTTTCAGTTTTGGGGTGTAAATTGTTCATTTTGATCTGATTTTAGTTTTTCAAACTGTACCTTAAAATTTAATTGATTTTCATATTTTATAGAATTTATGTGAATGAGATGTAATACTTTTGTATAAAATAAATGTATGTAAAATTGAAAAAATATTAATAAACTACATATGTCAGAAAATAGTAACAATATACAATAAGCAAATATGGTAAGAGCAGGTCAACCATACAAACAATAGCCTCAATAATATTTGCAGCATTGAGAAATCATACCCATTTCTCAGAATACATTAACATGGAATTGTGAAGTTAAATATGATCTGGCAGTAATAAGAGAGGGAGTAAGGTCTACAAGTGGTGATCGTTGTTGTGTGTGTGTGTGTGTGTGTGTGTGTGCTAGGAGCAAGGATAAATATGAAGGGAGTGGGCAATAGTTGCCTTTACTATACACAAAATATGGAAGATTAAGTAATGTTTTGTCTAATAGACTTGCAGAGCTAGTTTTTCTTGAATTCAATCTAATTTTTATTGTGAATTTCTTTTTTATTTACTTGGAAAGTTTTCTTCCTTCCAACATAGGTATATAATTTCTTTCTTTACATTCTTGCTCCCTTCCCACATATCTTCAGGATATAGATTTTTCTTGGACCCTTTATAAATAGTTAGATTTAATCAACAAGGTAAACATTCACACAGCAATTATTGCAAATTAACCACTTTGATGTTAATCGTTTCTATTTGTGTTTTTCAAACTTGATTTCTTATGTCTTTAAAAGAGGTAACTTCACTATCATAAGATGCCAACTTTTTGAGGCATCAACATCGTTAAAAATAAAGGGGATCACCTTGAGCTTCAAAAATGCAAATCAACTGGAAAAACACCAGCTGGCCTTAATCTTTCAATATTGCAGTTTAGTCTGCCTCATGTCAGCAGGCTAGCAGGTATTCTTTTTATAGAAACAGAAACTTAGCAGATGTAGCTGCTGTTTCTTTCTTGTCAAAAGTGTATTTCTCCCTTCCCCAGCTGTATCCACCCCCTACCCCCCACACACACCTACTCTCTCTCTCTCTCTCTTTCCAATTGCACCTAAATAATACATTTGAAAAATAGTATCAGGGCATTAGATTGAAGGCCTTTTCATTAATTTGCTACTATAATAATGTAAAAAGCAAAATATTCTTTGCAGTTTTTTTCCGATAAATTATTAGTAGCAAAAAGTAAAATAAAATATAAATAAACATGCCGCAATCATTAGAGATACACTCTTTTTTTAAAGATGTGAATGCCAGAGATGGTCATGAAAGTTAACCTGAGGTTATGCTCCAGTTTAAAAATATTCAACTGCAGTTCACTCTCAGAATGTTCTGATTCAGTCTCCCTCTCCATTTTTTTGTGCCCTTATTTTTACAGCAGATAATAAGTCACTGTCTTCTTTTCTATGTTACTGTGTCCCAAAAAAGATGAAGAGGTAATATATGCAACCCGAAATAACCATTCCTTTTAATAAGTAAAGGTTAAAACTATTTATACGGTGACTCATATAGACATCAAGTG
Organism: Mandrillus leucophaeus; assembly: GCF_000951045.1. Classification (NCBI taxonomy): domain Eukaryota; kingdom Metazoa; phylum Chordata; class Mammalia; order Primates; family Cercopithecidae; genus Mandrillus; species Mandrillus leucophaeus. The sequence continues at coordinate 482,758 of NW_012101508.1, read as the reverse complement.
CTGCAAATGTATCAGGCATCTGATGGCATCCACATACAGTCAAGGTGGGTTACATGGAAGTTATGTACCTGCACCTAAATTCGGGAAATAAACCCAGTCTATTTTTTTCCCCATGAAATGAGACACCATATGAAACTAAACACTGAGGAAAAATGAAACATGAAACATAGCCTATTTCTATGAATTAGTTACAACTACTTCAATTTTCTATTTATCCAGTTATTTTTCTTTCCTTGGTTTATATACTATTCTATATCATCAGAGGTTATGAACCAGATAATAGGTATCTGCACAGTTTCTTTCTCTCCACCGTTAATCTACAGTTGCCCCTTTATACACTAATAAATTGCATGAACTACTTTTGAGTGTTAGTTCCCTAAATTTTTTGTGTAAAGAATAATGGTAGATGCTTTTTGGCAATGAAGATCTCTCACTATGATTTGTACCAGCTCTGGGATGATGTGAAAATATTAATTTACATAAATAAGCTGCTATTGTATGCCTAAGCACTGTTCTGAGTATAGCAAATACTACTAGGAGTGCAGGCCATCTGCCATGGGGTTTCTTAGTTTTGCCACATTCAATTCCTATTCATGTATCTACTCAACATAAAAGAATTAAATGTGTTCACAAGTCTTTAAATGCAAGGGAAAAAAAACTGTGAAATCTGAGTCATCGTCTGTTTGCATCCTACATTTGTGGAGATGTTGAGAGTAGTTTTATATCAAAGAGAGGAAAATAAGAAATAAAAAATACCCATAGTAAATATTATATAACATGCCACATAGAAATAGACCACAAAGAAACATGACATAGTTAAAATATTAGTTTTTCCTATATTTATTATATTTTTAAATGTACTGCAATGCTGTTATATTACTTATTTATAAAGTTTAGTTATAAAATATACCAAAAAGAAAAATTAATTCAACCAAAAAAAATCATGTTTCTATGATTAATGTATATTAACATCTTACTATATATGTTTCAGATATATTTTTATGAGCTAAAACATACAGCTGTAACTATAATCCTTCAATTTTTTTCTCTAAAGTTTTATTTCCAGATTAAGTTTACACTTGAAGTAACTGTTAATTATTCTGTTAATTTTTGAAGCTTTCTAACGTGCATATGTAGTCACAGGTATATATAAATATCATTGCATAATTCACTATTTCATAGATAACATAATGATAAACATGTCTTTTTTCAACTCAATTTTCACCTAAATATTTTGATATTAGGTGAAAATTGCTGTATTTACACGTAGCTTTATTCTGGTAATTCTAAGTGCTTTGTATTAGTATTCCAGTGTATAAATAAACCACAGTTTAGTTATTTCCTGCAAATTGATCATTAATTTATTTATTGCCTTTTCAATTGCAAACAATACCACAGGAAATATTTTCTGTATGTTTTCTTGCCTACATGTACAAGAATTCTAGAAAATATGTATATTTGGTGAACTCTGTGTCACAGAGTATATACATTTTCAAATTAGTTACAACCAAATTTTCTCCAAATGTTTGTACCATGCTATATTCCCAAAAGAAATGTATGAATCAATTTTTCTTAAATCACCTACCCCTGGTGTTATGCAATTTTATAAATGTTATTTTTGCTAATCTATTTTGGTGATCAGCCATGTCTCATTCTGTTTAAATTGTATTTATCTGATTGCTAGGGATTTTGAGTACATTTTCATGTTTACTAGCCTTCAAATATCTTTTCCCATATATTTTCTGTTCATATTACTTGCTTGGTCTTCTAACAAATGCTTATTTTTCATTTTTGCTTCATAGGAGTTATTTAATACTCAAAATACTTACATATCTTGTTAAAAGTTGCATATAACTTGTCTCCCACTGTGACTTTTCTTTTCACTCTTTATATATTTTTACATAAAGAAGGTTTTCATTAAGTTTTCATGTAATTGAGTGTATCAATCTAGTCCTTCATGGTATGACATTTTGAGACTTGAGTATGTAATCTTTCCTACCTTGTTATCATAGATAACTTGCTTATGAATCCTTCTCAAAGTTAGTTTTTTAAAATTTTAGATATTTAATTTATATCTATTATATTTATGTACATAACATTAAGTAAAGATCTAGAATTTATCTTTCAATAGCAATAGTAAATATCCCATCAGCACCTTTTGAATGGGCCACTTTCCCCTACTAACCCATAATGTCCCTGTATTAAATTTATGTATCTGTTCCTAACTTCATTTTGTTATATTGGTGTATGTATGTATATATGTATTAGTACCAACTGCTTAAATAATTAAGGTTATTGGATATTCTTGATTATACATTGGTCTTTGTACATTTCAGGCTTTGTTTGTCATTTCTATAGATCATTAATTTTAATAAAATAAAAAATTATATATAATTCTATAAATATGTACATTAGTGTGTACATTTATCTAATATTTATTGTGATTACTTTCCAAATTGATTCATTTTTATAAAAACCATTTTAGTTATTTGTATACTGTTCAATGGATATGCAAAAATTTATCTAGCTAAATTATTATTGGGAATTTATGGATTATTTCTGCTTTATATTATAATTAACTTTCTTGAATTTTTATGTATATATACATATATAATATATACATTATTTATAATTTTATATGTATATTATGCCAAAAATGAAGTAAATAATTGTAATTTTTTTTTTTTTTTTTGAGACAAGGTCTTGCTTCGTCACCCAGGCTGGAGGGCAGGTGCGTGGTCTCGGCTCACTACAACCTCCGCCTCCTGGGTTCAAGTGATCTGCCTTAGCCCCCCAAGTAACTGGGATTACAGGCATGCCACCACACCCAGCTAATTTTTCTGTTTTTAGTAGAGATGGAGTTTCACCATGTTGGCCAGGCTGGTCTCGAACTCCTGACCTCACTCAAGTGATCCGCCTGCCTCGGCCTCCCAAAGTTCTAGGATTGCAGGCATGAGCCACCGCGCCTGGCATATATATATATGTATGTATTTAGAGATGAGATTTCATCATGTTGCCCAACTGGTCTCAAGCTCTTGGGCTCTAGCGATCTACTAGTCTTAGTCTCCCAAAATGCTGGGATTACAGGTGTACACCACCACACCTATATATCTTTATATGTAATTAGTTATCTAATGTAGAATCTCCAAGTGATAATATGAAGGCAAATGATACAGATAATTTTGATATATTATAAAACTGTTTTCTAAAGGCTCTTTTTATTTGTAATACTACCCACAAGGTATGGCAGTGCTAGATAAAATATGTCTGTTTTAACACTGAATGTTGGCACATAACAATGTTTCAAATTTGATACATAGTAGCTAAGACATTATGTGCCCACGCATCCATATAACCTACCTCAAGGGGGACAATTAAAGGTCTCATTCACTAACTGTATCCTGCTTATAGCCATTTATGCCTGTGAGGTTGCCTGGGTAAGGTTGGATGTGACTTTTTAAGGTTGAGAAACCTACAAAGAAAAAGAGGTATTTTGCTTTCCTGCTGGCCCCTTCATCCCTAACTGACACTCCTACAAAACTAATAGAAATATGCAAACATAGAAAGCCCTTTCTATCCAGACATTTGATAAGCATTCACTCCGATTTTTCCCTTCTTTTTAAGTAGTTTAAAAATATTAAGGTCACTTACTATAAATCTTGATATGGGATATGAATATAGAGTATTTATTAATACAATATTTTTTCAAAGCTGACCAAGTTATGCCAATATAATTTAATAATTTATTTTCCTTTCTAGTTGTATTCTCCCTTTGTCCCCTTTTGGTCTTTCAGCTTCCTTCCCATTCCCAGGTACTCCTTAAAGTTCTGCAAATTATTCACAGTGATTTTCAAGTTTGATGAAAATTCACATTTTTACACATTGTGATATGGTTTTCCCTCTCTGTTGACAATAGTCTAATAGTTGTAGTAGTATCTTCTTTATTTGCAGTGTGTACACATGCACATTAGTATGTATGAATGCATCAGCACTGAAAAAGGCTGTGTCCATGTTAGAACAGTCCTATTGTCCTATAATATCATACAAATAACTCTCTTCATGGTGTTTCTGTTGAACTGAAAAAGAAAAAGTCTTTTTTATTTGCCAGATTTAATTTACAGTTTTTATTTCAATAGACTGCTGGATACTGCTTGATGCTCTTGACTACTTTTTGAGGCTCTCTCATTTTCCAAAATTTGTAAAACCATTCCATCTTGACTCTTCCTACTTCTCTGAGAGACTAAAGATTACCATCATGGTACATTCTATGTTATATATCAAACAATAAGTTTTCCATAATTTTACTCTCATTTATTTTTCCTTCACATTTAAAGATTTTCTGGCTTAACTTACAACCTATATGCTAATGATACTCAAATCTATAGCTTCAAGTCTCCTATATACAACGAAATATTGGACATGTTAGGTTGGTGCAAAAGTAATTGCAATCTTTGCTGTTACTTTTAATGACAAAGATCACAATTACTTTTGCACCAACCTATAGCTATTTCAAAATAGCAGTAGTGGCTCAAAATTTAACAATATTAAAATTTCAAAACTGCATCAGTGACTTTTATCCTGTTGCTTATCTTCTCATCCATTTACTACCGTGAGGCTCAGCCCCAGTCACCATCTGCTCTACCTGTTTATTCTTCTACATCCTCTCTCGGTGAATGACTTAACAATTCACCTTGTCTCTCACGTTAGAAACTTGGAAGTCTATCTCAATAATCATTTTCCCTCTTCTAGCTATATCCAATGTGGTATATTTCTGTTATTTTTATATCTTGAATACCTCTTGTTCTCTAACCAGCACCAGTAGCTAAAATTTAGGCCTTAATTTCTCTCTTAGTTCCACAGAATCCTAAACTGCCCTTTGGTCTGCAATTTTATGCTCCTTCCTATCCATCGTAATTATACAAATGTAATTGTCAAACATTTTAATTTGATCATACTACTCTTTCTCTGCCTCGAGTCTTTGAATAAGTTCAAGCTTATTAGGTCTTTTCTTACCTGCTTCTGAGTCTTTTATCCCGTTCTCTAAACACATCTTTATTCCAGATACATCCTGTAAAAGGTTCAACTTGTTGAACATTCAGAATCTTTTTTTCTGGATGTTTGGACATAGTTTATACTCTGTTTAAAATGTTCAGTCTGGTCTCAACCATATCATTAATTCCTATTTTTCTAGACACAGCTATAGAGTCACTGTCTGATAAACATTACACTGAAGCCGGTACAAAATTTACTTTAGGTCTTGCATTAGTTGGGGCTCCTAGGAAAATGGAACCAACAGTTTGCTGATTTAAAATGTTAATCTCATTTAAAAAATCACAAATATATGGGCTCACTGGCCATTGACATGTAGAATTAACCATTGTCTGTGCTTCTATTCTGTATTTCTGCAGCACTCTGGCTACTTTTTAGGAGGTTTTTTTTTTTTTTTTTTTTTTTACATTTTAATCAATGCATTCTTAAGCATAGTATAACGATAAAATTGTACAGAAAGGCTTATTACATAAAGCAAGAGTCTTCTGTCCTTTCCCTTCCTTATTCTTTGTATTACACCCTAGAGAAACCACTTTTACTCTTTTTCTGCTTGTGTCTCTTGTAATTAATTGCATATTATAAACAATTTTTTATAGCTGTTTTTCAATTTATCAGCTTCAGATAAGACCTCTTTATTTTCTCCCTCCGAAAAATTTTAGGTCCTTTTTGTTTTTCTTGCAGTTAAAGCAATATGCTTATACTTTTACATATTGATGGTTGTGATTGCCCATTTTATAAGATAAGGATATGTGTGCCTTTGTCCTTATCTGCATTTTTCTATTCTTTCAACCTCTCTATATCCATTATGTCATATTATTGTTGCATTATCAAATAGTGATGGTATTTAATTTTTTTCTTAAACATTAAAAACTGTGTGTACTTTCTACAAGAATATATCATATACTCATTTGGAAAGCCAGGCAGAAGTTATATTCTACTTGCAACTTAGCTTCAAAAGGAACATAGCATCACTTCCACAATGTTCTATTCATAAATAGTGGGTCACTAAGCCTGACCCACATTCAAGGGAAGAGAAAGTATTTACACCTTTTGAAGAAGAGATATCAAAAAATTACAGAGCTATTTTCACTTCATTTTCTTTACCATGTTAATAAAGTTAACTTCTATTTTAATAGTTTAATTTATATCATAGAAATGAATATCAGCGTTTTCTAATTGCATTTCAGCATTTTCTTTATTGTATGTTTAATATGTCAGGAAGAAATATCTATTGCTGCTGATTATCCACACGCTCCTCTCTGAGGTCTACTTTTCTGCATCTTCCAAGCTTGGTCCTTCCCATCTGCTGGCCAGCGAGCAGATCCTTTTGTTACCGCCTCTGAATGCATGTATATCCTTACTTCAAGTTATCTTCTATCCACAGAAAGTAGATAACTTAGTACATTTCCTGCAATTATAACCACTGGAGGAGTATTTCCTGCCCCCACTGTCTTTTAGGGTCATCACTGAGTGTGCCTCTAATTCAGTAATCATTCATTTTCAGCTCACATTTACATACAAGGCTGGCACATTCATGATGTGTTTCATTCCCCGTTAGCTAGTCATATAAAATCATCCATGATGACTTTTGTCTGACAATGTAAATACATCAATGTAACAATGATAGTGACATGTAGTTTGTGTCAACGTTTAGTACAGCTTCCTTGGACTTTCTAGTTATGCTTGAACCTAATTGTGAAAGTGACATATGCATTTTAGGATGGATTGCATTTAGACCCACTTTATCTTATGATTGGGTTGGTCTGGCAGTACCCAGGTGACGATGTTCCTTAATTAGAAACTCAGTATGTACTGAGATCATTTTTATGCTAAGAGCTGTCTTGCGAATGATGTAAACGTCTTTGTTGTGGGGATCATGACTTTGCTACCTAACTTCATGGGTCTGCACTGCGACTTTCCTATTGGCATTTGCCAAAAATTCCACAGAGCCTCTTTTTCTCCCCCAAACACATCTAGTAACTTAGAATCTGTTGACTCACATACAATAAACCTGAGAGTTTCTTGTGTCCCAACCTGTACCTACTCCAGTACTTGCCCTAGAAGCTGCCTGTCTCCAAATAAATATGTCACAGCATTATTCCCAAGAGCAGAATATACAGCCATTAATACTTAGGCTCTCATGCTCCTTTTTTTTATTTCCTAGGATGCAAAAGGTGTAATTAGTTGCTGTCTACCTTGTGGGGCTTTTTCTAGCATGTCACAGACCACTGGAGCCTAAAATCTTCGCCAATGTGGCAGGTTGTTTCTTTTGGGTTATTCTCCCACAAGCTGGAGCACATTTGTCTATTTGTTTCTTTCCTTTGCTTCAAATGATTAGAGTTTGTTAAGCAGCCCAATTTGACACTTGCTCATTGAAACTTATTTCTGCCTCAGCCCCAGTTGTTTGAGAAATGCCAGAATTGTTTTCACCAAAAGATCACCTCACCCAAGAATGTTGAAAGGTTAGCTACCTTAGCATTATTGCTACCTCCAGCCTCCAATGAAATCTAAAAACCCAGAAGATTAAATGTAGAAAAATGTGAACAGGAAATATAGTTTACATGTCACTTAATAACTATAAATACACAGAATTTACTCAATTTTCAACTTTTTCTGAATGAATACAAAATTTGTGAAACAAAATATACCGTGTTATACCACATGAGATACCAAGATGACTGTAATCAAAAAGAAAGAAAGTAACAAGAATTGGCAAGAATGTGCAAAGATTGAAACCCTCATACATTGTATGTAAATGAGAAATGAGAAAGTCACTTTGGAAACAGTGTGGCGGTTCCTCAAAAATTTGGGTTGTTTCCTCTTTCTGTCTGTTGTAAATAATGATGCTATAATCACTTGTGCACAAATGCCTTAACAAGGCATCACAAGCCCTTGTTACGTGGCACTCTGTGCTGATCAGGTCTCAATATTAACAAATATTAATATAGTGGATGTGGTGTTCTGAAGGATTTATAGTTAAATACTTAATTATTTACCTCAGTCTCTTCCTACTAAACTAAATATTTTCTGCATTTATTGGAAAGAGAAATTCTGCTATTCACTCAAAAAAGATAAGTCAATAACACCTACTTATAAATGTTATCTATAGTCGGGATGTTAAGTTATGCAAATATGAGTAAACATATATATTTTCCAGATAATGTAATATAAATTATATATTTACAATGAAATACTCTAAAGCATAGATTGTTTTTATTCAATTTGATAAGAGTCCTTAATGTTGAGTCTCTTGTTTAATTATCAAAGCTCTGTTAACTAATGCATGGATGGGTAAAAGCTCAGATAATAGAGTCTAGGATACACGTGTAACCATGAAGATTATCCCTGTCTTCCTGATGTGTAATTATGGCAGGATTCCAATTTCTTTAATTATATTATCATACTAGCAACCAGGCACTTAGGTAACCATCATTAGCTACTTAATAGTTTACTGCTATTCATGTAGAAACCTAGGAAATAAACAATGGATGGCAGGCAGCCAATTAAAAAAAAGGAAATAAATTAGAACATCAGTGAATTGCTAGAGTCTAGCATATGGATGTAAGTATGAGAGATTAATCACTCTAAATCTTAATATTCTTTTCTTTTTTTTAACCTTCATACGATACCTTAAAGTGCCATGTAATCATATCATTAGAAGTATCGCATGCAATATGTTTTCTTTTGTAATGAACTTATTAAACTACGGAAGTAATATTTCAATCCTTATTAAAAACTTGTGATATGTATATTTGCAATTTTATTTTTTCAGATCAATATCCTTTATTTTGCAAACTGCTTTAGGTTTACAGAAACATTTAGCAGAAAGTACAGAGCATTCTCACAAAGGCAGAGAGCAGATTAGTGGTTTCAAGGCACACTGGGTGTGGAGAAGTGGGAAGGGACTGCTAATGTATATGAGGTTTCTTTTTGAGGTGATGAAAATATTGAAAAATTAGCTCCACAACTCTATGAATATACAAAAAACAGTGTATACTTTAAATGGGTGAATTTTATAGTATGTTAATTATATCCTAATAAAGCTGTAATTAAAGTACAAAGGATAGAATAAGAACAGCTTATAACTCATCAGCAATACATAAATATTATCAATATATGATGCATAGCAAACCAAGTATCTCCATGAGTATATGTGTTTTAATTTACTCAAATTATCTGTATCTATAGTTTTCAGAAATTGTTTTCATGTTGCACAATAGTAGTAATAGACATATTTCCACAGAACAAATTTAATTCTAGATAATATTTTTCCATGACTAACAGTATTTTTGTGAAAACATACTAAAAGGTACTCTATGTTTAAATAAGTTGGTTTTAACTTTTAATTATTACAAATTTTTCTCCAGAGAACAATTTTAGCCCTTATTATTTTGGAACATAAGGGCTTACCTATGCAGGGTAAACTTAGGAAAATAAAATTACTGAAGTCAAAAGAAATAAATACTTAACATTTAATATAAAATTCATAATTGATAACCTGAAAGATTGTATTTTTATGGACTTCAACAATAATATAATTAGGGTCAGGTATGGTGGCTCATGCCTGTAATCCTACCACTTTGGGAGGCCAAGGTGGGCAGATCACTTGAGACCAGGAGTTCAAGATCAGCCTGGCCACTGGCCATCATGGCAAAACCCCTTCTGTACCAAAGACACAAAAATTAGCTGGGTCTGGTGGTACATACCTGTAATCCCAGCTACTCGGGAGGCTGAGGCTGAAGAATGACTTGAACCCTGGAGGCGGAGGTTGCAGTGAGCCAACATCTGCGCCACTGCACTCCAGCCTGGGATACAGAGCAAGACTCTGTCTCAAAAATAAATAAATAAATAAATAAATAATGTCATTATTCCACACTCTATAAATATCATTATAAATATTGTTGGGCTTTATCAATCATTTTAATTTTGTCTGTCTCAATATGTTCCTATTATTATGCTTTTAATACTGAATATATCCTAACAGTGACACACATACATAAGAAAGATAACTTCTTTTATGAGCTTATATCTTGTATATATTTTATTTAGATATTCTAGCATTTGCCTTAAGGCAAAAGTGACACAGATGTCTTTGGTGTACACTCCTACTTTTTGGGCTTCTGTTTTAGATCATTAAAAGTACAAGAATATATCACTTTATAGTTTTTAAAATGTTGAGATGTATGTTGAGATCACATACAGACAATTAGATTTATAGTCATATGAAGTAGCTATATGCGACTTCAATAACAGACATTAGTCTTAAGTTTTAAACAAGTAAAATAGTTTGGTACAAATAGGTAACCCATGTAATCACTACATATATTTAAATATGTTTAATAAATCCCTTTCTATAGCTTTCTAATGTATACTGTATACCATATGAAATAGTAATTTGTGAACAGTATAACTATGCTGACTCATCATTCAAACATTTATATGTGAATATTCAAAGTATGTTTCTACAGATTATATTAGAATTACGCATGTCTAACTCCATAGCTCTACATCTGTATTCAAAATTTATGCTTCCAATGTTTTCATCTCAACTTCTGAGATAAGCTCTTTGGAATATAATTAAATGTGTGAGGACATACAATGCTTATCTTTCTGTGTCAAAGACAACATTTTTTACTAGAAAATTAAAACTTTCTACTGATAGAAATAAGTATGATCTAAATTTTCTAAAGTAACATAAAATGCTACAAAGTAATTAATAAACCCTGTCTTCTCTTTCAGCATCCTGATATTTTTTAATTCTCTGATCAGTCTCTTACCTCTACTCTTTTTCTACCATTCTACTGTGGGTTTTCATACATTTTGTAGGAGAAATTACCTACAACCAAAAGTCGAGAAAGACAAGAAAATCCAGCTAAAGCTATGATCTGCGTACCTGGAGCAGAGGCTGCTGGGGTTACGAACTGGTGGGAACACTTACCTGTTAACTTTGATAAGTTGCTGGAGGCTGAATGTGGATTCCCTTGCTAGAGAAACCCCGGGGGCTAACTATGATCTTAGTGGGACCCTCAAACATTTTCATGGGCTTTCCTCTTATTAACCCCAGGTTCCTGTAGAGAGGAACTGGACAAAATCCCTTGTGGTTTTGTCATGGGAAGGGGACGATAAATTATAATGACTGATGACCAGAACAGCCTCATAAAAAAGGCCTGCATTCAGGCCAGGCGTGGCGGCTCACACCTGTAATCCAGCACTTTGGGAGGCCAAGGTTTACGGATCACGAGGTCAGGAGATCAAGACCATCCTGGCCAACATGGTGAACCCCGTCTCTACTAAAAATAAAATTAGCCGGGCGTGGCAGCGTGTGCCTGTAATCCCAGCTGCTCGGGAGGTTGAGGCAGAAGAATCGCTTGAACTCGGGAGGCAGAGGTTGCAGTGAGCCAAGATTGGGCTACTGCACTCCAGCCTGGAGACAGAGGTAGATTTTGTCTCAAAAAAAAAAAAAAAAAAGAGAGAGAGAGAAGAAAAGGCCTACATTCAGACAAAAGGACTGTGCCAGAGCATTTTATCTTTATCCCAGCTGAGGAAAGGGAATTCATCCCAGTCCAACTCCTATTTCTTTCCATCTTACATAAGGTGGGTGTGGCACAGTCAACAGAGGTCAGACATTAAAGGAAATAATCATAGTAGAAACTCTGTAATCAGGAAAAGGAGTAGGGATCAGGAGAAAATAAACCATATAACTAGAGAAATATTCGTGAAAGTCACAACCCTGAGGCACAGACTTATTAAAAGAAAGATTTAATTGGAAAATTACACAATGCTCTATCTCCCTACCCTGTCCACCATACATATAATAGCAACAAAATATAGATGACAGACTGTCAAGACACAGAATCTGTCTGAGGGGGCCTCCACATATGAATCCAAAGTAAAGAAAGAAGAGAAAAATAAGGATTAGAAACCTCTGGAACCTATAGCTACAACAAACCTTAAACATAGCCTGATTCCCAGCCAGATTAACATCATTCTCCACACCAAAGTCCTGTTTAACTCAGTTTCTATTACCTAATACAGCATCCGGCTTTCAACAATAGCAATAACAACAAATACAAGACATTTCAAAAGGCAAGAAAAAACACATTCTGAAGAGGCAAAGCAATCACTGGAACCAAACTCAAATGTCACACAAATGCTAGAATTATCCAATACATAATTTAAAATAACTATGATTAGTGTGTTTAAGGGTGTAATGGAAAAAGCAGATAACAAATAAGAACAGATGGGTAATGTAAACAGTGAGGTAAAAACTCTACGAAAAATTCAAAATGAAATGCTAGAAATGAAAAAAAAAAAAAAAACCAGTAACAGAAAGGAAGAATGTCTTTGATCCCCTCATCAGCGGATTCAACACAGATGAGAAATGAATAAGCAAACTTGAAGATATATCAATAACGGCTTCCTGAGCTGAAATGCAAAGACTAAAAAGAATGAAAAATAACAGAAGGCAATATTCAATAAACGTGTAACAATATTCAAAGGGCTAACGTGTAATTGGAATACCAGCAGGAGAAGAAAGATTGAATGTGGCAGAATAAAAAATTGAAGTTATAATGACTGGAGACTTTTCACAATTAATGACGGACTAGCAAATCATAGATTTAGCAAGCTCAGAGAACACCAACCAGGATAAATATTGAAACATGCACACATACACACACACACATACACACACACCCAGGAATATAATACTTAAACTGCTGAAACCGAAAACAAAGAGAAAAATTATGAAAGTAAAAAGAGATCTACAGTCTTAAATTTAAAATTGAGGAACATTCTTCACTTTACAAAAATATATGTTTTTATAATCTGTATGAAAACTTCATAGTTACAGATATAGGTACATTTCTTTATTTCTGTGAATATAAGATGCAAAGTAATATAGTTGCCCAAAAAACGCATAAAGAGTCTTATGTAGAACAAGTAATTTTAAGATTATTGTTAATAGTTTATAGTGTGTATATTTTTCTGAAGAAGAAACACATTCTGCAAAATAAATATTTATGAAATCAGTGGGAATACTAAATTACACTCTACTCTTGTTAATCAAATAAAGTTTTTATTTATAAACAATACACCATATTTATTTTATGTGGTTTTCTACATATAAAATTATAAATAATTACCATAATTATTTTACATATTTTTATTAAATATGATATTATGTTTGTATATTTCAGGGCAATTAGAATGTGGAAGTGTATTTAGTTAAAAGTAATTATAAACATTACCTCATATAAATAGGGCATCTATTCTCACTAATTAAATCAGTGATGCTATACAATACATATATACAATTCCAAATCTAACAAGGGCCTGATGACAGAGTATTAGGCATTTCAAAATCTGAATTTATTGTTTTGCCTCCATATCATTGCCATTTCCCAAGTTCTTCATTTGTGATAATTAAATGTCCGTGCTTCTATCTTCCTCATTCATCAAGCTGTTCAATAATTGTATAAATCCTGAAACCCTGTCTACAAAATGGCATTTAAGCCAGGCTTCTTTTATTTTCTTCCTTTTATAGGTGATCCTGATCATTTTCTCGTGGTCTAGAATATATTCTTTTTTCTGGTCTTTCACCAGGAATATTGTGCTTCTGTCTAATCTTACATCATTGATAAATGGTACTGGTAAAATTACCTAGATATTTGCTGTTGCTTTAAATATATCACAATCCTTATCTTGTCCTTACAAAATAAATCTAAATGTGCCAATGTTAAACAAATAAAAACATTAAATATACAATATATGCTATATTTCATAATTTTGAACTAATTATATCCATATTTATCATTATTACATTACATCTATATGTCAGAAAAGAAAATGATAGAAAAAATATGATTAAAGTTACTACATACCAGATTGAAATATTTGTTTATTTTTTATCAAAATTATAACAGAGAATTATCTGGCCCAAAATGTCAATAGTGCCAAGGTTGAGAAACTGATTTGAATAATTAACTATTAAGAATATCAATTAGGATGGTGTGAAATGGGCACTACAGGCATCCTTTCTGATTGTTAAAGTTGCAAATCTCTTCTGTAGAGAGAGTTTAGTGATAGAGTTTAATGGTACACTATCAATATTTATATACAACCATGTGAGGCATAATAATGTTTCTGTCAACACAGACTTCATATACAACAGTGATCTCATATTATTACAATGGATTTGAAAAATTCCTAATGCCTAGTGACATCATAGCCTTCCTTATAACACAGCGTAACACACTTCTCATGTGTTTGTTGTGATACTGGGTAAACAAATTTACTGTGCAGCCAGTTGTATAGAAGCATAGCACATTTAATTATGCACTGTACATAATACTTGATAATGATAATAAATGTATTACTGATTTATGTATTTACTATACTTTTTATCTACATATGAAAACAAAAGTTAACTGTAACATAGCCTCAGGCAAGTCGTTCATGAGGTATCCCAGAAGAAGACATTATTATCATCGGAAATGACAGTTATTGCCTCTGAAGACCTTCCAGTGGGACCAGATGTGAAGGTGGGAGACAATGATATTGCTGATTCTGATCCTGTGTAGGCCCACGCTAATGTGCATGTTGTGTCTTAGTTCTCAACAAAAAAAGTTTTAAAAGTTTTGAAAATTTTAAAATTTTGAAAGTAGAAAAGAGCTTATAGAAAAAGGACATAAAGAAAGAAAATATTTTAGTATGACTGTAAAAAGTGGTTATGTTTTAAGTGAAGTGTTACCACAAAAATTCAAAAGTTAAAAACAATTAAGTTTATACAGTTAAAACATTATAGTAAACTAAGATTAATTTGTTATTAAAGAAAAAATATTTTTATAAATTTAGTGTAGTCTAAATGTATATAAAAATAGTGTACAGGATTTATAAAGTCCACAGTAACATACAATAATGTCCTAGGCCTTCGCATTCACTCACCACTCACTCACTGACTCACCAAGAGCAATTTCCAGTCTGCAAGCTTCAGTCATAGTAAGCGCCCTATACAAGTGGACCATTTTCTACCTTTTGTGTTGTATTTTTATTGTCCCTTCTCTATGTTTAGATACAAAACTACTTATCATAGTGTTATAGTTGCTGACAGTATTCAGAACAGTAACATGCTGTGCAGATTTGTAGCCTAGGAGCAATAGGCTATATTGTGTAGCCTACGTGTGGTAGGCTATACCATCTAGGTTTCTGTAAGTACACTCTGTGATGTTTACATAAGGAAATAGCCCAAGGACGCCTTTCTCAGAACCTCTCTCTGCTCTTATGCATCACATGGCTGTATAGAGTACATCCCCCTTTCCCTTTTCCCCAGTTGCAGTCAACAGCAGTCAACAGCAGTCAGAAAATAGGCATACAGCAGAATGAAATATTTTCAGGTAGAGAAAGAGTAAGGCCACATTTGCATAACATTTATTAGAGTATATTTTATAATTGTTTTATTATATTATTAACTATTGTCAATCTCTTACTGTGCCTAATTTATATATTATAATTTATCATAGGTACATCTGTATAGGGAAAAACAGAGCATATATAGGCTTTAGTACTGTTCGTGCTTTCAGACATCCACTGGGGTATTGGAATGTATTCCCCACCAATAAACGGGACTACTGTACATGATTTGATTTGCTAATTCTAATTCTAGAAATTATTGTAAGAATATAATTGAAAAAGAGCTGAAAAAATGCATGTGTAGCTTTGTTCATCCCAACACTGAATGTTATACTGCTAAAAACTGAAAACTATTTGATATGGGAATGTGTATTTAAATGATGATATGTACATACAACAGAGTACTACATAAACATTAGAAAATAACATTCACTCCCTATCAGGTATGGAAATTAAGTCATGACAATTTATTGAATTTAAAAAAGCTTTAAAATAACAGGTACATCATGAGTTAGCTTATTATAAATAGACCTATAGTATAAATATATGCCTTTTCCATACTACTTTTACATATAGATATGTATACACATGTTTGCCAAATTGAGAGCAATATTTAACATGCAGTCATGAAGTAGAGCATTTTTTAAACTTTTGTGTTGGTGTACTAAAATTATTAATTTTATGTAAAAATAGGTGTTATCTTTATGTTCACAAAATAGAAACTACCAATAAATATATATTATTTGCATAATATAAATGATTAACGCAGTGGGTTTTTTTTTGTTTGTTTGTTTTTTTTGTTTTTTTTTGAGACGGAGTCTCACTCTGTCGCCCAGGCTGGAGTGTGGTGGTGCGATCTCGGTTCACTGCAAGCTCCACCTCCCGAGTTCACGCCATTCTCCTGCCTCAGCCTCTCGAGTAGCTGGGACAACAGGCACCCGCCACCACACCCAGCTAATTTTTTTGTATTTTTAGTAGAGACGGGGTTTCACCGTGTTAGCCAGGATGGTCTGGACCTCCTGACCTCGTGATCCGCCTGTCTTGGCCTCCCAAAGTGCTGGGATTACAGGCGTGAGCCACCGCGCCAGGCCAATGTAGTTCTTTTTAATCAACAGTTTCTGCTCAAGGTTAGACAAATATTTCAGGCACAATTATTCTAAAGTCAGTTTTAAAAGAAGTCAAAGGATTTCGAAACTCCTTTTAGGTTGGAATGCCCCTTTTCTCTTTAAATTTCCCAAGAATGGAATTTTAGCTACCTGTAAAATGCACTTATTTTATGTTTTTTATAATGTCCTCTTTATTTATTCACCCTGAGGAGCACTTGATATTGGTTTTCACTGACAATTCATGTATAAAACAATGAAAAAATACATTATTGGAACTATTGCTGTACTATACAGACAATAAAATGAAATGTGAGTGATCAGCAAACTAGCAAATGCAAATAGTAGTCATTGTTTATCTTTAAATTTTTCATAAACTCTAGGAGAGCCATTCTTTACAAATTAAAAAGAGGTTCCAGATAGGCATATTGCAAAATGACTTATCACCATTCTTTATCTTTTCCTAAGAAAAAAATCATGAAGAACCTATTTATTTTCTTGGTTATCTGAAAGAAAGAATGAAAAATATGAAAAGCACAGGAGGATAATGTCACTAAGTACACCAAGTAATCAAACACCTTAATAAGCCATTGTGATTAAGAATCAAAAATGATTTCAAAACTATTTCTCTGAATATTTAGTTCAAAAATTATAAAAAATCATTTTAGTTTTAGTGTTTAGATACATACTTTAAAGAATTTTCTGTTCTTTTAAGAAATTAGCAGATTACCAATGTAGAAAAGATCACACAAGGTAATTGTATTTGGCAAATTACATTTCAAATGAAGATGATTAGTAAGACATTTTCCATCACAAGGACACAAAAATGGAAACAATTATTATGAATTTATTTCAGAACATTAATGTATTTCCATCTTTCTTTGCATTTACAAAATGTCAAATATTTTCAAATAGTTTGCCAACTATCAGGGATCTAATACATATTTGTCTTGGTATAGTGGATGAACGTCCATATTCTCTGTCTCTTCAACAGCGTAAAATGAGTGTGCATAGCTGGCAAGACTTTCTGTACTCTAGGAAGCTACAAGAGGCAAATATCTTTGTGATATTCACTTTGCCCCTGACAGTAGAAATATGCTTACTTTTCAACTTTTATAACCTTTGCAATCTTTGTAGCTTTTTCTTATTATTTTATTTCAATTTCTCAGCTCTTGGTCCCAGACCTACTCTTGTATTCCTATTTCAAATATTGAAGCTGAGAATGTTTAAACTGTAGACTTCCTTACAAGCTTGCTTTCAGTTGTGTTCAGCCAGTATCAGGCACTGATCAGAACTGAGAAGTTTGAAGAAGAGAGCAACACTGATACTATTTCAGATTCATTTCCATGTTAGCAGCAAACACCAAAGGATTCAGTACTAACTAAAATCTCCCTATTCACCCATCCCAGCTGTGGCAGCTCCATGCATTTCCAAAGTCCCAACTCTGAACTATATCACTCTCTCTTGGGTCTTTCAGCCTTCTAAGAGCAGGGAATACATTCTGTGTTTTGCATCTCTTATTTTGAAATAGCTAGTATGATTTCTGTTTCTCTAGGTGGACTTTGATACATAGCCCATGAAGCATTTGCAGTGGAGAAGTTGGGGAAAGAGAGAGCCTTCCTCCAGGTGCATAAATGAGAGACACAGCTCACCACCTGGAGCACTGTTAACATATATGGGCAGAGACACTGTTTGCCTAGTGTCCCAGAAGTAAGGTACAATACCAGTGAAATCTGATTTCCAGTGAGCGAACATTTAGGAAAATAAAACTTATCTATGAGATTCAGCAACTACTGAGAGAAGGATGAAGTGGACCACGTGGGAGAGGTGGATAAGAAGAAATACACTATTAGAAAAGACAATGATACCTTTATCAGATATAACATGGGAATTTAGGATACTAAAGTAAAGCAATCGCAGACACACAAAGACTTTCTGTACCTTAAATTTATAATCTATAAAAGTTTAGTACTTAGCATTTTATATTACTCAGCATTTAGTACTTCATATTTCTTATACGAAAGAAGGTAATAATTCAAATTAGCCAACTAGCAGACAGAGTGAACTTTTACTCAAAATACAGTGTAAAACATTCTTGTCTTTAAAACAGATTTAGAACAACTAATATTGAGATAATAGTAGTTTCAAAAAGAAGAAATAAATTTACATAGGTAATACTAATTAAGTTTTTAATTAGAGAATAAAATATATTCCAAAGACATATTAGAAAAATTTTTCCTGTACTCAAAAAAAAAGATTTGAATTTATAGAGAGCACATTTTTACCAAATTACAGGGAAAATATATGCTTATACCTGAACTTGAGCTATGCACGTAGTTGTATAATTCATAAATTCTAAGAGCAAAAAAAATGTTTTTTAAACAATCATTTAAGACGTCATACCAAGTTACTTAAAAATAATCAGACTGAGCCAGGCACAGTGGCTCGGCCTGTAATCCTGGCATTTTGGGAGGCTAAGGCAGACAGATCACTTGAGTTCTGGAGTTTGAGCCCAGTTCGGCCAACATAGTGAAAGCTGTCTCTATCAAAAAATATAATATTTAGGTGGACATGGTGGCATGTGCCTGTAGTCCCAGCTACTCGAGAGGTTGAGATGGGAGAATTACTTGAACCCAGGAGGCAGAGGTTGAAGTCACCAGAGGTCGTACCACTGTATACTACACTCCAGCCTGGGCAACAGAGTGAGACCATGTCTCAAAAAAAAAAAAAAAAAAAGAATCAGAAAGAATCTCACACCCAGCTAAGTCATCATTCATCCATCTAGACAAAAGAAACTTATTTAGGTAAATATGTGGATTCAAAGAATATATTTCTCTTGTATTCTGAGAAAGGGTCATAAGAAAGAAATCTGTCTAAACTGACAAAAACAGAAAGAAACAAAGTTTATAGCTAGTTTTAGTTAACTTTAAATAGATTACAATAGTATGAATGAGAAAGTGTAAGTGAAGAGATAAAAATGACACTTGAAAATAAGTTTCCTTTGGTATTATAAATGTGGCTTAAGAATGAGGCAATAAAAATACTTAAAAGCTTTCATTATTTAAGATGTTAGCAGGATAGAAATGAAAAGGTACAGTGGAACACTCACCTTGAAAAAAATTTTGAAAAGAAGGTGGAATGGGATAAATATAACATAGACCAAACAAGCTAATAGGAGGAAAAGAAAAAAAAAATGTACAAAAAGTAAGCCATAACAGAGAGAAATAAAAATAAAATAAGTTTATTAGTTGTTGCATCAAATGTGAATTCAGCTATTTAAAAAATTTAATAGAGATTATTGGAGAAGATGAACAAAAATAGCACCCAACACTAAGATATAATTTCAGAAGTTGCTGCTGCTTTTGGTGACTCTAGGGGATTGTTAAGAGAATGACTGTGACTGAGCATTGGTAAGTATTTTAAAACTACTGAGTAGATGAAGCAGAATTTAGCAGAATAAAAAGAAGAGGAAAACCAGACTTGTTAGAGTATGCTGAGATTTTTTTTTTCTTATTCCTGGCAAAATAAATGGAAAGACATTGGTGTAGAAGGTGAATTTAAAAGTCTCTTCCTCTGACTATCATCTTCAAAAGAACTAAATTATTGTATGGAGTAGGAAGGATACTGGTCTAAGGAACTTCAGACTCGGGGTGGTTGGATCTGAACTATTTGGAGCTGACTTGGGTGAGTTCCGCTTCAAGCTTAACCTAAATAAGCACAACATACACAGAATGTCCTAGTGACTAAATAAGGAAAAATATGGAGTTGGGCTGATTTCTCAGTCCTTTTAACAAGAGAAGCCAGGCATTAGATAGAGGTATTTAGCAGCACTGGCTAAGGCAGCAGAGCTTTGTTTCAGGACTTAAATGTCCTGATCAACGCTTTGTAGACATTGGGGAAGCCAATGGCAACCCTTTGTTTGAGTATTTCAAGAAACAGCTGTTAAAATGAAGTAACCCTTAAAAAAAGATGAAGAAACTCCACCAATGTGCCAAACATGAGAACTTCTCCCAATATGTCTCCAATATGCCCTCCTTGGGCCATATATAGAAATTGGCTCTTGGAAAACAAACTTTATAACAACACTGGAAAGTAAATTGTCCAGCATCAGAGTGAAATATTTCTTCCCCAGTAGAACTTTTGAAAATCACATGTTTTTATGAAAAATGTACGTGTCATAATGAACTGCCTCCACTGGGAAATAATCTATGGTTTGTATTGCATAGGTTAGAGCAAGTTTCAAGAGTCTTGTAGAATTGGAGAGCAATGAGGAATGAAATTCTTCAGATAACAAAGCTTCATAGATATCCATTTCTTCTGATATGTCTGTTCCAATTACAGGGTCGAATATGAGGGCTGTCACTTATACAGTCTAGTGACCACTCTACCCATCAGTCATCTAAACTGGGCACATCACCTGAACTGTGAAGTCCAAAGTCTGGGCATATAGAGTCAGGGACAATGAGAAGATAATCTGACCATGTTTCCTACCAAATTGACTACATCTAGCCACTTTGAAATCAGACGTCAGTTCTTTCCTAGTTTAGGAACTAGTTATTTTCGGCTCAATCTGCCTCAGTGAAATTTCTATCATTCTATCATGGATAAAGTACTATTAGAGGGTCAATGCTACAAAAGGGAGTCTTGAGGGAGTAGAAATTAATCACCATCAAAGGCTAAGACACAAGGGTCACAAAATGATTGTAAATATCAGACCAATTTTATTTCTTACTCCTTGAGGGAAAGTACAAGAAAGCTGATAATACGAGTAAGATAATTTGAAGGTTAACGGCATCTGGAAAACATGTCAGTATTATTTGCATGAATGTGAAGACTTACTAAGGGTAATGTGGTATAATATTCTGAGATGTTACTCTACACATTTTATTTTATATCTGTACCTACTTCCCTGCATCCCCTGCTTAGGCAGATACTCAACTTCTTCAAGCAAACAATCCAGAAAGTTACCTAGAAAAAGAAGGGAAGAGGGAAGGAGAGATGAGACACATCTCTAGGTTCTGAAGTAGAGGAGACCGAGCCAACAAATTTCCAGAGAAATGGCTACACTGGAGCATAGTCGCCCTCACAATATCCTCCTTTTCTGTGAGTGACATGAAACAGGTAGGGAGCTCAGTCCTAAAATGCAATGATAGGTGTTTCCAGTATTTATGTGAACAACTGATGAACAAAGGACCCCTTGTTACCACTATAAACCACCAGTATTAAGGTCCCTAAGAACTAAAAGTGGAAAAATGAGAAGAAGTTTGTTGTTTCCTCTAGCCTAGCAGAACAGGGGTTTAAATTCACAGTCCAATTGGCACGGTTAACAAATAATGTGTCGTTTCTTGCACACTTAACTTTTGTAGCCTTGAGATTCGTATTCACTACATATTTTGAATTGTGTGCCCAGTGGGCAACACCAGCGACAATACTGTCTCTAAAAATGTAGGGGATACATACATAAATTGCCGTATAATATGCCATAACCATGTGTTACCTTTATTTATTTATTTATTTTGGAGACGGCGTTTTGCTCGTCTCACAGGCTGAAGTGCAGTGGAGCAATCTTGTCTCATGCATCCACCACCTCCCAGTTTCAAGTGATTCTCCTTCCTCAGCCTCCCAAGTACCAGGGATTATGGGCATGCACCATCATGCCCAGCTAATTTTGTATTTTTGGTAGGGACAGGGCTTCTCTATGTTGGTCAGGTTGGTCTCGAAGTCCCAACCTCAAGTGATCCGCCCACCTCGGCCTCTCAAAATGCTGGGATTACAGGGGTGAGCCACCGTGCCCGGCAGTGTTACTTTTTTAAAAAAGCAGAAATTACTGAAACTTGAGGGAGGACTCCAGTAGACAGCTTGCAAAAAGAGCCCTCAGTCATTGAGCTGGAAGGAAATGAATTCAGCCAACAGACTGAATGAGCTTGGAAGCAATTCTTCCCCAGTGAAGACTTCAGATGAGAATGCAGCCTGGCTGACACCTGCATTCTAGTCTTGTGAGACTCTGGAAACTCTGACCCATGGAAACTATGAAAATAATATATGTTGTTTTAAGATGCTAAATTTATGGCAAGTCACTAAACAACAATAGAAAACTAATGCAGTATTAATTGCCAAGATAAAATGTGAACTTTTAAGCAAAAATTATAATTTTGAAAGACTTACGCTCTTTCTATTGTTGATTTTATTATAAGCTTCACAGCTTCCCAATACTGAATTAATTTCCTCATGAGATTTGTGGTGTTGTTAATGAATGTGATATTTTTCTATTGTGTAAGGAAATGTGTCAAAGTTTGTAAGATCCATGTAACTCTATGAACCAGTATTTTCAAAATGACCAAATTGTGATACCACAAAATCATGGATAAATAAAAGTGCAAGATAGATCATTGAATTTTAAAAACGTAAGGGTTTTATTTTGAAGTTTTGTATTATTTCCACATGTAATACCTACTCTAATACTTCGTAATTAATTTATTTTTTCAAGTTTCACAGATCACGTTAAAGTTCTGCTAGATTCTCACATCAGTTTCTGCATTCTATTTCAGTCTGTTGCTACATGTATTTTCTCTACTTCCAATTTCAAAGCAAATGTAGATTCACGATATACAAAGAAATGTATACTTTCACCCAGCCTACACCAATGTTAACATCTTGCATAACTGTAGAAGGATATTAAAACCAGTAATTCGACATTGGTACAATCCATTGAGCTTATTCAGATTTCACCAGTTATTTATTGTACTCATTTGTGTGTGTGTACATAGATCTGTGAAATTTTATTACACATGTAGCTTTGTGTAATTACCACCACCATTAAGAGACTGACTTTATCATCACCTTGAACTCCCTCATTTGCCCTTTCATATACACACCCTCTCTTTCCTCTACATCTTTAACTACTGGCAACTACTAACCTTTCTATATAACTAACATCTCTATAATTATGTCATTTCATGAATCTAATGTAAATGGAAGGTCGCAGGTTGTATCTTTTTGAAATTGGCTTTTTTCCTCCACTCAGCATAATTGCCTTAAAGTTTATTCAAGAAATCCTTTGCATGAATATCCTTTGTACTATAGTTCAAACTATAGTATTACATGGTAGGGATGTACCACAATTATTTAACCATTTAGCCTTTGAAGACCATTTGGCTTGGTTACAGTTTAGGCTATTTTTAATAAGGCTGATATGAACATTCATGGAAAAAGTATTTTAAAAATAAAAAGCATGAATAATAATGTCCATATTGTCTGACAATAGTATTATATAATAATCAAAATTACAAGTAAAAGCTTTTAAGCATTATTCCTCCATTAAAAGTTGTTAAAGTGTGTGGAAAAGGCAAAACTGAGAGTAGCAAATATTTAAATATTTGGGAAACAACCCAAAATAGTAAAAAAAGAAGAAAAATGCTGCCTTCAATGCATTTATTAGAAGATAGACATATAACATGGGAACCTGAATTACTAGCATCTTTGGATGCATATGATCACATCTCAGAAAAAAGGAGAGAATCATCAGTTTATATGTATATGAAGTCTGATGTACTTTTCACCCAAGGTTAATTTTATATTGCTAATGAATCTAGACAAATGCTTTCAACAAAGTGGAGTTATCAATTTATCTGCAATATCATAAATTTTCTTTAACATTTTTTTTCATTTCTGAACCTTCAAAAGACCTTGGCATATTATACAGTTAGAAACACAGCAACTGAAACTGGAGCCAGATTTGATTATTTTTAAAAAGTACAAAACTCAGACACATCCTCCGGTGTTAGCAATCTTTTCTGTTTGCAACACTTTAAACAAACATCAATGGATGAGAGGATAAAGAAAATGTAGTCAGTATACATAATAAAATATTATTCATCTATAAAAATAGTGAAATACTGTCATTTGCAACAACATGGATGGAACTGCAGGTCATTATGTTAAGTGAAATAAGCCAGACACAGAAGGAAAAACATCACATGCTCTCACTCATATGGGGAAGCTAAAAATATGGATCTCATGGAGGTAGAGTAGAGTGGTGGCTACCAGAAGCTGGGAAGGGTAATGGGGAGGCAGAGATGAAAAGAAGTTGGTTAATGGGTACAAAAATACACTTAGGTAGACAGAATAAGCTCTAGTATTCTATAGTACAGTAGGGAGACTATAGTTAACAGTCATTGATTGTATATTCCAAAATAGCCAAAAGAGAATAATTGGAATACCTCCTACACAAAGAAAAGACACATATGTGAGATGACAGCTACTCTTTTTGCCCTGATTTGATCATTGCACATTGTATACATGTATTACAATTCACAGGTACTCTAGAAATTTGCACAACTATTATATATCAATTTACAAAAGTAAAATTGTAATAGTCAAGAAAAGAAGGATGTATATTTATCTTCTCATCTTTATTGTTGCTTATATCTTATGTACATATAGGCCTTCTTATAGAAAACCAAAATGTTTAAACTAGTGTTCTTAATGTTCGTATTTCTATTTTCTTAATGATTTTTCTGAAAGTGCTATTTAATATTGCATTCAAAGGCCAGATTCAATTTTGTAGTGTCAAAATTTAAACAGCTTTCCTATTCCTGCCATATCTTGTGGTTGGTATTGACAAAAATGTGAGAGCATATTGTCCTGAATTTGATTTATGAACATGCAATATTTACTCTAAAATAGCAAACATCCACATGCATTTCAACTATTTGTTTCTATAATCCATTTTACTTTTACATTTTTAGAATCCTTCTAATTTATACACTTTTTTAAGCCACTATACGTGAAAATTTTTTAATACTACTCATATATTGCTTTCACCCCATAATTTCATGAGGGTAAAAATTCAATGTCTAATTTCTTTTGTGGAGAATAATATCAGTGTTTGAGATATGACACTAGGTGTACACATTGAATTGTTTAGTTTGATGTTTAGCAGTTGCCCGGGTAATGGCAAAGAAATCTGGGTTCTGTCGTTTCTTTGTTTGTTTTTAGTTTTTTAAGTTGCATACAAATGTTCACAGTACTGTTACTATAGTAGCTCCAAACTGGAAACAACTAGATATCCATTAACTTGGGAATGAATTGAACAACATGGAATACGTTCTTAAATACATAAAACAACATGGACTACAGTGGACTCCTACTTGGCAATGAAAACAAATAGACAGTGCATCCTGGAGCATGAGGAATCTCAAAATAATGATGCTAATGAAAGAAGGCAGACACAAAATACTCTGGACGGTGTGATTCCCTCTGTACAACACTCTAGAGATTCCGTAATTAAAACACTCAATGGTTAATGTTTGCAAATGGGAACATAAGAAATTTTGGGGTGATTGAATATTCTATTTCTTGTGGTCTTTGTTACATGACTATACATTTGCAAAACTCATCAAACTCTGCATTTAAAGCAGATTAATTTTGCTATATGTTTATTCCAAAATAAATGTAATTTATTTTTTTTAAAAAAGGTAAGAAGGAACATGGAGTTCCAGATACTTGATCCAACTTCAACACTTATAAGAAAAAACAGTCCAATTTTCTTAGCTTCAGTTTTATTAATACATAATATGTAGATATTTAGATACCTTCTGTACTACTGTACAGTAATTAGAGATGGAAACTATATATATATATGTAATATATATTTATATTTATACTGTGATACAAATCCTAAATTATGAAAATACTACAGCCATTTTCTTATAACCTAAATAATACCACCTATTGCTTCACTAGTATATAAATTATAAATACCTTCAGCTTTTTGAAAGGAAACCAAAATGTTGGAACTAATGAGGGTTTATTTTTCTCATTTGATAGAAAGTCCCAAGTTTGTTGGCCTAGGCCTGATATTATTATTCGAAGATGTTACTATAGACCTGGATTCTCTCTTCCATATCTTTCTTGCAGTTTTGGCTTTTGCATTTATGCTGTCACCTCATAGTCACAACATGACAGCTGCCAAATCCAGACATCATACCCATATTCCAAGCAGTAAGAAGGAGGAGGATGAAGGGAAAAGTGACTTTTTCATCATGACATCTTCCCTGTGAAGGCTGGGCAAAGGGACAATACAGGAACTGAACCATCCAACTGGGCAGTAGGGTCTTGTGGTCAGAATGTGGAGTTGCACTGCCAAGACTAGAAACCCAACCAGCACACAGCAGATGTGGGCAGTTATAATTGGTGACTGGACACTTGACAAAATACAGAGGAGAAGCCAAAGAGCAGGAAAGCAGTGGAGTGTGTTTGGTTGTTTGGTGTTGGGTGGTAGGGCAAATTGTCTTAGCTTATTTTTTTATTCAAAATAGGAGCATTTCAGGGACCTCAAATAATGTGATGTGGCAAGTTTTCATCTTCTATTCAAATTGTTAACTAAATTTGAAAAAAAAATAAAATTAAATTATGGGAATTTGAAGAAATTTATTGATTTTTAAAAAGCAAAATATCATATAATAGAAAACAAATATGATGTGGTCATAAAAATGTGTCTCAGTGATCTCTGACTGCCCTGCCGGGAGTGTAATTGCTGATGTCCCAATGACTGCTCTTCAAAGTCCGTGACTGCATTCCTGCTGAAGCCACACTTTGCAGGGCTTGCTCCTAACCAGTGGCTGAATGCAGGTAGGCTACTAAGGCAGGTCTCTTTCTGTGAGAGGTGGCATTCCCCTGAGGGGTGCCATTAGTTCAAGAATTCTCTGATAGCCTTGCCAAACCTTCCTTAGAATTGCACTACAGTCGAATATACTTCCACCTAAGCTTCCTTTCTTTCAGTTGAAATTGAAACTCTTTCTGTTGAAATTAAAACTACAGGGTGGTCTGATAGCTACAGTTCTGACTGCAGTCTGACTCTACACTTCCCCTCATTTCCCCTAACAGGCATTGCTCCTAATAAATCTCTCCCATTGCTAATCCTGTTTTGGAGTCAGCTTCTCAGAGAATTCCAACTAACACAAATGTCAACACTTTTCCAGTCATGTGAGGCAATGAACAAACAAAATTTGAAAGGACCAATACAATAAATCCGTATTTGACAATTCTAGCTTAGGGTTAAAAAACAAATAGCATTGACAAGATTTGTAACACAGAAGACTAACTACAGACACTAAGGGAATGAAATATAAGGATAGAAACAATTTTATAACAAACAATTTGAAAATTAATGTTCTCAAATATTGAGTTAATTATTAATTTTTAACATTAATATATTAATTGACATTAATTATTTAATATAATTTAATGATTTAATGATGATAATCACTTAATATATTAATATTAATCATTATTGATTGCTATTATTTATTAATTATTATAATTCATATATTCATGTAATTGATAATTATTAACATATATTAAAGTACAATGTATAGTATATAATAATTACATAGTTAATAAATGTGAATTAATTATTAATGACTCTGCCAATATTCTTGGTATAGTCAATTCATTTATATATGCATGTATTTAAGATATACATATGTGTATATATGTCTGTATATATGTACACACACACATATACACACACATATGTGTATATATATGACTTATTAAGTGCAAAAGTTGGCCCCAGTAAATAAAACAGACAAAACAAAATAAACCAAAAAATCCTGGTCTCCTGGATTTTATGTTTTAGTGAGGGAAATAGTCAATAAATACAAGGAATAAGTATATTATTCTGCATGATAGGTAGTGATAAGTTCAAGTAAGTAAAATAAAGCAGGGAAAAGAACAAATGTGTTAATGAGTTGGTAAGAGGCTATGAAAATTTCAGATAAAGTGGCCTGGAAGGAATTATTCAAAAGGTTACATTTAACTAATGGCCTCAGGTAAAGAAGAAATGGCCCTGCAATATATTAATTTATCAAGGAAATTGTATTTAAGGCAGAGAGAACTGTAAAATGCCAAAAGCCTTGAGCAGAAGTACGTCTAATATGTTTGAGTAAAATCAAAGAAGTCAGTGTCTTCACCAGAGAAAACTGGGGAGGAGTGAGTGCTATAGGAGCTTAGGCCAGAGAGCAAGGTCATTTGAGTCTTATAGGTCCTGGGATAATTTTGGAAAAATAAATAAGCAATATGCCATAATCTTTACTTAGCAGGATTGGTCTAGTTTCTGTGTTGAAACTAGACTGCATAAGACTAGAAACTAAAAAGCAGGGAAACCAGTTCAGAGGCTATTTCAATAATCAAGAAGAGGTTACGGTGGACTGTGGCGAATTGATGGCAGTGCATATTTTGATAAGTAGTGATATCTTAATATATGCTGAATTTAAATCTGACTCATTCTGCTAAAATCTCAGATGTGAGGGATGAAAAAGAAGAGAAGAATCAAATTTGGCTTTCTTTTTTCCTGAGCAAGTGGACACCTTGAGTTTTCATTTATTGATTTGAACAGTGAGAGAAAAAGGAGGGTTGGGAAGCGGAAATTCTTCAGAAATTTAATTTTGGCTAGGTATAGTTTGTGATACTTTTAAGATATCCAGTTAAAGTTATCAAGTAAGCATTTAAAGAACTAAGTCTAGGGGTTAGAAGAGAGGCCAGGTTGAATATTTACGCTAGGGAGTCATTTTAATTTTGATACCATGCTAAAAAAAGTGAGCTAACTAAGAAAACTGTGTAGTCAAATGAGGTGAACAAAGAGGACTGATATTGGTGGCGATTAATGACTGATTATTTACAACATTTTTAATGAAACAGTGGAAGCAGAATTCTGGTTAGAAAATTTGAGAATAAAAAGAAATTGGAGACAGCAAATGTGTAAACTGCTTCAGGGAATTTTTCTCAACAGGCTGGAAAGGAATAGGCCAGTAGCTAGAAAGACAAATGAGAACAAGAAAAAAAAAATAAATAAATAAGGGAGATTTAATAGCTTACTTTAAATTGATTAAAAATGGATTCAGTGAAGAAGGAAAAATTGTTGGAAAAAGAGAGGAAGGGAGTTTGTGGAGCAGTGTTTTTGAGTAGACGAGCAGGAACAATTGAAGAGTGGATGCTGAAGCAGAGATACTGACTACCCGCTATATATCCTTTCAACTGCTGGGTTCACCCACAGCTGCGGTAACCCCTGCATGTGATAACTTCCTTCCTCAAACCATTTTCTGGCACTGCAGAAGATCCTTTGCTAAAAGTAGACACAACCTGGAGGTATGGGGGTAGTTGTGGTGAGAGGAGGGGAAAGTACAGGGATAACACTCCAGGCAACTTAGGAGAGTGGATCTCATGGTCAATGCTCCAGTTTTCCAATATTCTAGTGAGACAGTTCCGAGGCATCTTTCAAAGGATCCCCAGCAGATTGATCCCACATACCCAATGTGGTAATCAGCTGCTTAAAATCATTTCATTGACTTTACTCCTTTTCTTCTCCCACTTTCCTCATTCCTTTATTTTCTTTCCTGAGATCACTTCTCAAATAGACTGCCAGAAAGTGAAGCATTGTTGCAGAATCTGGGTTTTATTGGAGGGAAAAAAACCTAACTAAGATAGCGGGTTTGACTCTAACTGAGAGTGTGGACAATTTGTCCATAAAACTGGAGACAACGCAGAAAGTGGACACAGACACAAGTAGGAGGCGTGTGTGGAAGTGAAAGGTTGAGGAGTTCTCTTTAAATTGCTTCTATTTTCTCATTGAAATAGGAGGCAAGTGATAAGCTGAGTATGAAGCTATGTTGGAGTTTAAAGGAAAGAGGAGAATATATAAAATGGCCAACTAGAATAATGGTAGAAAAAATTGATTAATAAAACATTGTATAATTTCTGGGCAGTAAGAAGGGCCATAAACATAATCTAAATTATATTTCCTTTACACCTGAGTTTCTCACTCTGCCTAGACCACTATACCATTCAACCCCTTTCTGATATCTACTTTTACATATCTCTTTTAAAAATGTGTGTTGATTATAATATTTATAACTGATATGATGTGATCTATCACATCTGCAAATCCCTGACTGAAAGAAGAAACAGCATAACACTGCTTAAAGACTTGCTTTAACAAATCCTTTTACTCGCTGTCATTGCATTAGAACTGGAACAGAAGAAATAATGATATGTAGAATTTTGAAAATAGTCAAATGGAAAAGCATAAACAATTACTATAGATATAATAAAAGAAATGTTTGTCATCTTTATATTAAGTTATATTAAAGTACATTTTCACGCAGCAACACTTGTATAATAATCTGATACATTTTCCCTGTTTTATCTAAAAAATTAAATTTATAATCCCTCCCCCCTTTTTTTTTTCCCAAAAAATACATTACACAAATTCTTAGTAGCTTAAAACAATAAGCATTTGTTATCACACTTACAAGACTGGTTCTCTTCAGGTGATTCAATCTCAGGTTCTCACACTGGGGTCAGATAAGGTACCTCTGCCTATTAAATTTCTTATTACTCTTGACCAGGGGGCTATCTAGAACAAAGCACTTATTCTGCTAGAAGCTGGGAAAAGGAATGAGGAGAATCATACTTTGTGTTAACTTGGAACTGACACACTTTCATATTACTTTGGCCAAAACAACTCTCATGACAAAAGCTATGAGCATAGGAAAGGAGAAAAATTGGTAACAGTAGTTAATAGAATCTACTATACCTTACGTGACAGCTCCTTCTATTAAATAGTTTCATTCAATTCAATCACAGTGAATTGTGTATGCAATTATTTGGGTAATAATATTTCTCTTCTTAACAGGTAACCCATGAAGGCTGTCCAATTCCATCTAACTGAGAGTCTAACATAAAGTTCAAATGCAGTAAATATTTGTTGATTTATCACTAATAGGTAACAAAGTATAATACTGACTTAATCAAAACACAATACATTGAGAAAATCGAAATGGGATCTTGAAAGAGAAAAGAAGAATAAGGATTCTAATCATCAGGAGACATAAAATTATAGCTGAGTAGTAGTACTGATGCAGAAGATAGATGGAAAAAGTCATTAAGAACATACACAAGTTAAGGTAACTTGCAATAAAATTGAAGACTTACTTCAAAGTATAATTCTGAAAAAACATTTAGAAAGTAAGGGATAAGGGGAAAAGGAAGGAAGAGGAAAAAGGAAGGGAGAGAGGAAAGGGAAGATAATGTAGCAAATATGTATTAATTAAGTTCTAAAGAATAGAGTTAATTTTATTAAGTAAATATTTCAAATTCGGTATATACATTCAGCCTAAGAAAATATTAAGTTCTACTTTAGTAGATTTAGGGAAATGTTAAATCTTCCCAGTTTTTCTACTCACATATTGCTGGCTTAATTTACAATAACTAAAGATCTTAAACATTTTGTTAAAAGAATTAGGCAAAAGAAAATAAACAACTCAAAAAAAGTCTGTAAAGAATATTAAGAAAAAAGAAAAAGTGACCCTGTTGTTTGTGGCTCAGCAACAGATCTTCATATATGACCCCCCCCCAGCACTCCGTCTTTACTTTGTAAGAGAAAGGGAGGACTTGTACAAACTTTTTATTACTACAACTGCCTGCCTCTATACATTTCCTTATCTCTCTTGCTACTGGGTTGTGAGAGCATATAACCCGAGTTGCTCTCTTGAAATTTCCATTTACACTCTGAAAAATTTCCTTCCAAATTGCCTATAGTGTTAACTGATATCTTTAATATTTTTTTCTTGCTAATTCCAAAAGAAAATGCAGCTTGTCCTTTATCTTTTTGGTATTCAACATGGAAACGGTTATTTTAAAGAAGACATCTTGGCCAATTAATTTTTTTTTTTTTTTTTTTAAGAGACATGTTGCCTAGGCTGGTCTTGAACTCTCAAACTCCTTCTCGGGTCAAGCAGTTCTCCCATTGTGGCTTTCCATGAGCCAATGCTCCAGGAAAAAAAAAAAAAAAAAAAAAATCTATCTTTTATAGAAGTATAGACCAAATTCAGTACTAAAAGCCACAAGGTTTAGAAAGGACCATTAGCCACCAGTCATGTTGGCTCATGTCTGCAATCCTAGCACTTTCGGAGGTGAGAGGCTGAGGCGGGTGTATCACTTGAGGTCAGGAGTTCGAGACCAGCCCTGCCAACATGGTCAAACCCCATCTCTACTAAAAATACAAACATTAGCAGAGTGAGGTGGTGTGCGCCTGAAATTCCAACTACTCGGGATGCTGAGGCAGGAGAATGGCTTCAACTGGGGAGTTGGAGGTTGTAGTGAGCCAAGATCATGCCACTGCACTCCAGCCTGGGCGACAGACTCAAAAA
>NW_012101508.1:409350-449935 GCF_000951045.1 Mandrillus leucophaeus | reverse complement strand
CCCAAAAAATACATTACACAAATTCTTAGTAGCTTAAAACAATAAGCATTTGTTATCACACTTACAAGACTGGTTCTCTTCAGGTGATTCAATCTCAGGTTCTCACACTGGGGTCAGATAAGGTACCTCTGCCTATTAAATTTCTTATTACTCTTGACCAGGGGGCTATCTAGAACAAAGCACTTATTCTGCTAGAAGCTGGGAAAAGGAATGAGGAGAATCATACTTTGTGTTAACTTGGAACTGACACACTTTCATATTACTTTGGCCAAAACAACTCTCATGACAAAAGCTATGAGCATAGGAAAGGAGAAAAATTGGTAACAGTAGTTAATAGAATCTACTATACCTTACGTGACAGCTCCTTCTATTAAATAGTTTCATTCAATTCAATCACAGTGAATTGTGTATGCAATTATTTGGGTAATAATATTTCTCTTCTTAACAGGTAACCCATGAAGGCTGTCCAATTCCATCTAACTGAGAGTCTAACATAAAGTTCAAATGCAGTAAATATTTGTTGATTTATCACTAATAGGTAACAAAGTATAATACTGACTTAATCAAAACACAATACATTGAGAAAATCGAAATGGGATCTTGAAAGAGAAAAGAAGAATAAGGATTCTAATCATCAGGAGACATAAAATTATAGCTGAGTAGTAGTACTGATGCAGAAGATAGATGGAAAAAGTCATTAAGAACATACACAAGTTAAGGTAACTTGCAATAAAATTGAAGACTTACTTCAAAGTATAATTCTGAAAAAACATTTAGAAAGTAAGGGATAAGGGGAAAAGGAAGGAAGAGGAAAAAGGAAGGGAGAGAGGAAAGGGAAGATAATGTAGCAAATATGTATTAATTAAGTTCTAAAGAATAGAGTTAATTTTATTAAGTAAATATTTCAAATTCGGTATATACATTCAGCCTAAGAAAATATTAAGTTCTACTTTAGTAGATTTAGGGAAATGTTAAATCTTCCCAGTTTTTCTACTCACATATTGCTGGCTTAATTTACAATAACTAAAGATCTTAAACATTTTGTTAAAAGAATTAGGCAAAAGAAAATAAACAACTCAAAAAAAGTCTGTAAAGAATATTAAGAAAAAAGAAAAAGTGACCCTGTTGTTTGTGGCTCAGCAACAGATCTTCATATATGACCCCCCCCCAGCACTCCGTCTTTACTTTGTAAGAGAAAGGGAGGACTTGTACAAACTTTTTATTACTACAACTGCCTGCCTCTATACATTTCCTTATCTCTCTTGCTACTGGGTTGTGAGAGCATATAACCCGAGTTGCTCTCTTGAAATTTCCATTTACACTCTGAAAAATTTCCTTCCAAATTGCCTATAGTGTTAACTGATATCTTTAATATTTTTTTCTTGCTAATTCCAAAAGAAAATGCAGCTTGTCCTTTATCTTTTTGGTATTCAACATGGAAACGGTTATTTTAAAGAAGACATCTTGGCCAATTAATTTTTTTTTTTTTTTTTTTAAGAGACATGTTGCCTAGGCTGGTCTTGAACTCTCAAACTCCTTCTCGGGTCAAGCAGTTCTCCCATTGTGGCTTTCCATGAGCCAATGCTCCAGGAAAAAAAAAAAAAAAAAAAAAATCTATCTTTTATAGAAGTATAGACCAAATTCAGTACTAAAAGCCACAAGGTTTAGAAAGGACCATTAGCCACCAGTCATGTTGGCTCATGTCTGCAATCCTAGCACTTTCGGAGGTGAGAGGCTGAGGCGGGTGTATCACTTGAGGTCAGGAGTTCGAGACCAGCCCTGCCAACATGGTCAAACCCCATCTCTACTAAAAATACAAACATTAGCAGAGTGAGGTGGTGTGCGCCTGAAATTCCAACTACTCGGGATGCTGAGGCAGGAGAATGGCTTCAACTGGGGAGTTGGAGGTTGTAGTGAGCCAAGATCATGCCACTGCACTCCAGCCTGGGCGACAGACTCAAAAAAAAAAAAGAAAAAGAAAAAAAGAAAAAGAAAAAAAGGCCATTAGCACATTAGGCCATGAGTATATGGCAACTACAGAATTATAAGAAGTCAAAAAAATGTATAGAAGTTTGGTGTCCTTTTGCTTTCTAATCTAAGAAGCAAATATATAACTCTTCAGACTAAATCAAGGTCCTCAATTAGGGATATATTTGCCACTCACCCCAGGCTGCATTTGGCAATGTCTGAAGACAGTTTTGATTGTTACAACTGAAGGGGTTAGGCAGTTGCTACTGCCATTTAGTAGAGAAGAGCCCAGGGAAGTGCTAGGCATCCTACATTACACAAAACAGGCACCCATAACAAAGAATTATCCAGCCTCAACTGTCAGTAGTGCCACGTTTCAGATACCTTGGCACTTAATATATGGAAATTCAATGTAAAGAGTTACAACGACATCAAAGTTTCTAAGATTAGACTTCAACCAGATTGAATGTCTATCAGAAAAGAAACTGTGTCCCTCAGAAAAAGGGGTGGCAACTCTCAGGCCCATGAAAACAATAATTCTTCAAAAACCAACATCAGCAATGACTACAAACAAGGTCCAGAAGGGAACAGACATTAACAACGGACTTATCTGCTACTGGTAAGGTCACCCCTCTAGAAAGGAATCCAAAGACTCTGTTATTCTGGAAACATTCAGTTTATCTAACAGACTTCCACTGTTCCGATTTCCTTGCCCTCTCTTTACTTTCAGATTACCATTCCTATGGAATAGACCCCAGAGACCATAAAAAAACTTCCCATGGAGGATTGCTTGCCATAGAAAGAAAATATATTCATCATGCATGCACAGGTATCTGGGTTCTGGTAACAGTTACATTTATTATTCACACAAATTATTATTTGTATTATAATCTATTTTCCCACACAGATTCCCTAAGCAGAAAATTTTTTGGCCATGTTGATACAAGTATTAGTGTCTGTATTTTGTGCTGTTTTAAAAATGTTATTCTAGTAATCCACACCACTATTTTACATTGATTAAGTGCAATTCATTTTTGAAATCTGCATCAACTTCAAAAAAGCTGAAATTGTTATACTTCTGAGTCTTTAATGCTAACATCCAAACTCCAGGCAACACAAAATTCACCCATAAAATACATGTCAATATTTTGGAAGGTAGTCAATTGTTGTTTGATTTCACTGTGTCTTAACTGATTATTTCCCTTGAATTTTCACAACTAGTTCTTTAAAAATCTGTGATTTATTCATATTCTGCCTATATATCTGTTCTATCAGACATAGAACATGTATTTTATAATGGCTTCCAGAGAAAAATCAAGATGCTGGGAATTTTAAAATGTAAAAATATTAATGTGCACAGATACTCCCTTCTGGACTTTTTTTTTCTCCTTATAAAGGCAAATAAGATTTCTTGACATTAATTAAGATGTTAAATTTCTCAGAGGCATTTCTGTCAAAGCTGGTAATAATTTCACAGGTACATAATTATATTAAGCTCTCTCTCAATCTAGTGTCTACCAAGGAGTTGTTTGGGGAAAATAAAAATGAAATGACGGTGGCTCAGGTAAGTTTTATTTTCTGTCATTGAACATTTGTGCTTTAAAGTTATCCTTAGCTAGTAGAAAAATCTATCTACTTATTTTTTTTTAGTATATAATGTTGTAGTTTCTGACCACATCTGAAAGGTCTAATAAGAAGAAGATGGTATATAAATTTCCAAGCTATTTTAAGTGTGGATATCAAGCATTAATTCAAGATACTGTGAAAAAGAATTTACAATAATGATCCAGAAGTCCCTTAATCCACGAGCAATGTTTTACCTATCAGTATGATGTAATATCTTTAAATATTCAGTAGCTAATGAATGTGATTTCCCTAGCATTCATTTTCCAAAGTTCCAAAACTGTAAAATTCTAAGCAAATCATAAAATAACAACAGTTTTCCTTATGACACCTAGATGAATTGTAGAAATGCACATGCAAAAGTCGCTTTAAGTGTGTGAAGGTAAAGACTTTCCCATTTTCTCATGCAAATTAAAATTGTTTGAGATCTTTACAATGTAAAATTGTTATTTTAAAGAGCGTGTCATAATATGGGTTGATTGTTTTTGTGTACAACATCAAACAGAAAGGTAAAGAAAAATAAAAATTATTTATAAACAGCAACTTCCTATGGAATAGACCCCAGAGACCATAAAACCAAACAAACAAACAAACAAACAAAGTAGAGTTTAGCACTGGGAATTTGCTATTAGTACACTGATGAACTCCAGGTAAGCTGTCTACCTTCTAATAGGTTAATAGGTAAACTTTAGCCTATATAATAGACATAGGTCAGAGCAAGGGGGAACTCCTGCAGTAAAACCGAGGCAACAACACTTCTACCCTCCCTAGAGCCGTAGCCTCCGGAAGCAGCTCCTCTGATTCTGCTCACATCAACCTCAGGAAGTTGGAGGGAACACTCTCAATATCACTGAAAAAAGACCTTGTACAGACCAAGGAGTAGAGACTCAGAAGCCAACATACCATCAAATAAAAATATTCCAGACCATAGTTTTATGACTATTGTTATAAAGAGACTTAACAATTTATTCTAGTGCTTCTCCATGTTTACCTCAGTCACCATCAAAGTCAACATTTGTCATTTTGCTCCTTGTATGTCACCTGCACTTACACTCTATTACTTCTCATAAATTCATTGATTCTCTCTTCTATTCCTCCATCCTTTCTTCTCTCTCCAAAACCCTTGAACTATGCCCTAATTGACTTGTGTTTTTTTCTTCTTTTATCCTGAGCACATTTGCTTTTTCCTCAACACTGTCACAGCATTCCTATATATATATAATATATATAAAATATATATATCCCTATATATAATATATATATTCCTATATATATTCATATATATATATATAGCCTTGACTTAATTAGCCCTCATTACACTCTGCAAAAACTGCTTCACTGGCCTTTTCAAGGTAGGTTTGTTTTTTCTATCCCAAGTCAAACCTATAAGGAGAGAGTTGTTTTCCTTTTCACTTTCATTGCCATTTCCTGGCAATCACACCTTTTTCCCACAAAATATTTGCTCCTTATGAAGCTGCTAACTTCTTCACTGCTGGTCTCATACCTCACTTAAGGTGATACTTCACTTAAGGTGACGGATATGGTTTGGCTCTGTGTCCCCACGCAAATCTCATCTTGTAGTTCCCAAAATTCCCATGTGTTATGGGAGGGACCCAGTGAGAGATGACTGAATCTTGAGGGTGGGTCTTTCTCGTGCTGTTCTTGTGATACTGAATGGATCTCACAAGATCTGATGGTTTTAAAAACAGGAGCTTCTCTGCACAAGCCCTGTCTTTGCCCACTTCCATCCATGTAAGATGTGATTTGCTCCTCCTTGCCTTTCGCCATGATCATGAGGCCTCCCTAGTCATGTGGAATTGTAAGCCTAATAAACCTCTTTCTTTTCTAAATTCCTCAGTCTCGGGTATGTCTTTGTCAGCAGCATGAAAACGAACTAATACAGTGGCTAACTGTTCCAGTTTGCCCGAAACTGCAGGGGGTTTCAGGAAAAGGGACTTTCATTTGTGAAAACATGAGTTGGCCATCCTATTCCCGACTCACAGTTATTGTTTCAGTGTCACTTTTCTCTTACTATACAAGGACATTAGATTTCTATTCCCTATATGACATCTTTAACCTGTTATCTATGACTACCTCATTCGTTTCCTTATAACTTGTCCACTACTCTCAGTTACCTCTCCCATTGCCACACTCAGAAATTTACTGCTACTAACACTGATGCAACAATTCTGAAATTTCACTTTTCTGACCTTGTTCTCCAGCCTCTTTCCTTGTCAATCACATTATTAATTATCTTAAACAATATACATACCTTTTGGAAACAGCCAAGGCATTGATTCCACTGGTTTGTAATTTTATCTCTGCCCATTATACTTTATATTGTACCGTGTCCACCTTAAACTTCATGGTCCATTGTTCGTTACTATTTCCAGAGCAGTACTATCAGAAGCACTAATTTATCCTGAGTAGGAAGTCAGTAGCCT
Source organism: Mandrillus leucophaeus (assembly GCF_000951045.1). NCBI lineage: Eukaryota > Metazoa > Chordata > Mammalia > Primates > Cercopithecidae > Mandrillus > Mandrillus leucophaeus. The sequence goes on along the minus strand of NW_012101508.1, from coordinate 443,900 downwards.
CACCAGTGTATTTCTGAATTATAAGTCAACATTGGCCTGATTGACCTATGAAAACAGCTCCCAGATGACTGTGGAATTCTCCAGGAACTAAAGTCTAAACAAAGCCTGATTGTGAAGATGAAGGGAGATGAAATTCTGTCAATATGATGAAGACAAAGAACACTAGGAAAAAGCAGGCTATTATACCCTCATTGGGTGTATTATGAAATATATATTTGAATTAGAAGGGAACTAACAAATGACTTAAGAAAAACACCTGAGAAAAAATTTTATTTACTTACTTTATAGAGTAGCATATAAAATGCATATAAATAAACATATTTGAATTTGAACACTAAATTCCATAAGGATGCAGTGTGTTTTTAATTATCTCGATAACTGACATATGTTTAAAGATTTAAACAAAACAAAATAATGTAAATTAAACAAATAGAGCCAAAGTTCTAGAAAGTGTTTTCAGTTTACATAAATCATTTTTTACATCGTAGAATGTGCAGTAATTCATAAATCTGTTAAAAAGTCATGTTAGTATAATTTTAGAGCAACACATATTCATCACTTGTATTTTAAGGGAATAGTGATTAATTAATAGGTGTTTAGTTTGTACATGGGGAAAATAGGCAAGGACAACTTACCAGTTACAGTAAACACATAATATTTATTATACACATAGTAACCAAATGAAAAATGCTTCAAAATATAATTTAAGCTATATAGATAATATATATACATAAAATTATATAAATTATACATATGCCTATAATTTACCTTTAGTAATATGTGTGCTATTATAATTAATTTTAGTATCATTTTGGCTGATTTTCTTTTTTCAAAAAAATGCTTAAGTTTCCTAAGCATTCCTTTGAAAATAAACCTTCTCTCATATATTCTGCTATACCAAATGGTAGCTACAAAATTCCTGTAATTATATACCAAGTTGCAAACTACCAGGGTATATGATTTGCCATCTTTATTTCATGTTTAGCAATGCTTAGAGAAAACATTCAAATCCGTAAAGGAAAAATAAATATCTTACTGCATGTATTTTTACAAACCCTGAATCATTTGTTAAAGTTTAGCAATAGTTTTTTTGAACAGATTGCTCTGGAGAAAAACATCAATGTCCATTAGGGTCCTACAAATGTAGATAGAAGATAAGTAGGAAGAAAAATATGTGCCATCATTTGTGGGGGAAGAAAGTCTAATGAGAAATATAACATGATTTAAGTTGGTTTTAAGCTCTTTCTTTTATTTTACTTTTGCCACCTTGGACTGTATGTAATTAATAGCAAAAGTTCCACTGAGTTCTCTTCTGCTAATGTCAGTAAGATGCTAAAATTGGTTAGTAGGCACTGATTTCTTCTCTGTTTCCTTCATATTTTAATTCATCACCTGATCCAATTATCTTATTTTCTGAGTTCCCAGAACTTTTTTTAATCCCTCAGAAATTCCAATATAGTTCCAATTAAAGCCAACCACATAAAATTGAAAAGAATTTCTTATGATCAATAGAATTATGAAAAATAAATAAATGAATTAATGATTAGCTGCCTGTGGGGATTGTTAATTATTTAAAATTTAAAAAAAAAACACAGCATTTCTGTGATGTTCAGCTTCATTGCATATGTCATTCTGAGTAGCAATTACACTTTTTAATAAAAAAGTACTGGCTTTAAATATTTTCCTTTATATTTTATCTTTAATTATAACTGTGTAATATTCAATTTTAGACTGAAAAAGTTACAAGTAATACAAAGAATTTCCACTTGTTCTTTACCTAGATTTACCAAATTTTAATATTTTACCCTACTCACAAGATAGATAATTTTTTTAATTATCAGAAAGAAAATTGTAGATAAGGTACCTATTTACCTCTAAAACTTTATTGCCTACTTTTAAAAATCAAGATGCTTCTGAACAGATTTTTAGTCCATTTATCATAATCAGAAAAATAACAATGACAAAATAATATATAATCATCAGCATTTAATCAGATTTAACATTTGTTCAAATAATGGTCTTGATAGCAAAAGAAATGTCCAGATTATGAATTATATTAAGTTGTGTCATTTTAGTCTCCTTGATCTAAAACATCTTCTCTGTTTCTTTTGTGTACCAAGAGGTGGGCATTTTCAGAGTAAGCAGTTATCTTGTAGATTATTCTTTGGGCATGGTTTATGTGATGTTTCCTAATGATTAGATATGCTTCCATATGTTTTTGAAAAGCACCACTTTAATGATGCTTTATATCAGAAGGTACATGATTTTGATTTTTCCATTACTGGTGATGGACCAACTTTGATCACTTTATTAAAGTAGTGTAATAATTGCAACTTCATTTTAAAGTTTCGATTTTCCCATTGCAAATAATAAACATCTTGTGGGAAGATGCTTGAAGGAGTGCTTTGAGACTATGCCAATATCTCCTTACTTCTCAAACTTCTAACATTAGTTTCAATATGCATTTATGACTTTTTCCTAAATCAATTATTATCACGAGAACCAGTTGTTTCCAGACCAGAGACTGGAAAAATAAAAGCTATGCCGGAAATATTATTTGTAGTGCCTGACAGTAAGGTAGGACTCAAAAGATTAATGAGGCCGTGTTAAAGAACACAGAGTCCACTTCAAAGGGCTCTACTGGCCAGATCTAGAACAATATGACCATCAAAATAAGGAATGCTAGTAAAAGTTATTATTCATTGAATAAAATTAGAATCAATGACATATTCAGAAGGGAATTAAGAGAAGGTTTTTTGTTACAGAAGATGTTAAATCAAGAAATATACAAAGAATGATGAGATTCAAAAATTACTCTATGAAATTAATTTTATTAAGGAGCAGCATCAGCATTAGGGCTTTAAAGAAAAGAAGAGAGTACCGATCTAGAACTAGATGTACCGTATGACCCAGCCATCTCATTACTGGGTATATACCCAAAGGATTATAAATCATGCTGCTATAAAGACACATGCACACGTATGTTTATTGTGGCACTATTCACAATAGCAAAGACTTGGAATCAACCCAAATGTCCATCAGTGACAGACTGGATTAGGAAAATGTGGCACATACACACCATGGAATACTATGCAGCCATAAAAAAGGATGAGTTTGTGTCCTTTGTAGGGACATGGATGCAGCTGGAAACTATCATTCTTAGCAAACTATCACAAGAACAGAAAACCAAACACTGCATGTTCCCACTCATAGGTGGGAACTGAACAATGAGATCACTTGGACTCAGGAAGGGGAACATCACACACCGGGGCCTATTATGGGGAGAGGGGAGGGGGGAGGGATTGCACTGGGAGTTATACCTGATGTAAATGACGAGTTGAGGGTTGCTGATGAGTTGATGGGTGCAGCACACCAACATAGCACAAGTATACATATGTAACAAACCTGCACGTTATGCACATGTACCCTAGAACTTAAAGTATAATAATAATAATAATAAATAAATAAATGTTTTTAAAAATAAAAAAAATAAAAAAAGAATGATAAAAATAAAATAAAATAAAATACATCCACGTCTTTGCAAAAAAAAAAAAAAAGAGAGAGAGAGTACCATTAAAAGATCTGAATTTTGCAAATCTTGGTTTATACAGTCACAAAGAATAATTTTGCATAGTTCACAATTTTGTCCAAAATTAATTTTGAATTAAGTACAGACCTAACTAGGAATGTTATTCCTGGTATGTTTTGAAACAAATAAGTTGTAAACTTAAAAGTATGCAGAGTCATAACCAACAAGGCAGAGAATGAACTTCAATGGGAAGTCATCAAAGATGACGTATTTGGCTGTTTTCCAGTTAGCAAGATCTAAAAAACCTACTAGAACTTAGAAACATTGGCATATTTCTACAGATGGTGAAGCTAGATATAGAAGTATAGAAGTGTAGGATTATCCATCTTTCACTTCATCCCTATAATAAGAAAGAGAAAACTGCCTCTGCGGATAACAGGACCTATAGGCCTTCACTCAGATTTCAGGATGTAATTAAATTTACTAAAAGTGGCAGTGCATACAACATAGGAGGATTTCTTGTAGTTGTGCAGATTGTCCTTACATGAAAGCAAAGCTTAGGCTGAACACCTGCTTCAAGTATAAGCAAAAGTTTGCATTATTTTCTTGGAGTGGAAAGTTTACCATCTTTGCCATTTACTTTTTGGAGACACCAGAAGAGAAATCTTTATTATATGTAAGAAAAATTTTGTCTGGCAAAATGGTCTTGACTAGTATAATGTAGGGCCAAAACATGCTAAATTGAGAAAGTGCACTAGCATTGGAGTGAAGAAGGGGAGAAGAAACTCTGGTTAGGTCTTTGTTTTCTTTCTTGACTCAAAAGTTGTGGAAGATACTGGGGACTAATATTGGGTCATCACAGGAATACAACATGTGTAGAATGTAATTTGACCATCATGTGCAAGAAATTAAGTCAAGCTACTGATGCAAAGTGAACAACTGGCAGAAATTGATGGTCTGGACTTAGAGGTACTGCTGAGTTGGAATAACATAAAAGACTTATAATAGATTAAAACATTCTCCTTCTGTGCTGTTCTTTCCTTTTTGTTTGCCATGCTCCAGTCAGAATGATCTTCAGTTTATCAAATGTAATACAGCTTTCTCTGGCTCAGTAATCCTGCACATGCTGTTCTTTCTATTTAGAACACTTTTCTTCCCTTTACCACCCACTCCTTTTCACCTTTGTAATTGCTCTACATCCCTTAAATCTCTGCTCTAATATTCTAGCCTTAGGAATTCTTTCCTAATCTTCTTAACCAGGTAAGATTTTGTTAGAAATGAGTTTTTACTTAATAATTATTTTCATATACTGATTATAGTTGCAATTTAACATTAATTTGCATAATTCTTAAATTAATGGTTACCTCCTCACTGCTTGATGCATTCCAGGAGGATGCTGGGCTTTATTCCTGTTTTTGTTTTCCTGTCCACTTTCTTAAAGTGGCCTTGGACCTACGGCATTTCCTGACACACAGTACATTCTAATTAATGATTTATTGAACAAAAAATAGTGGGGGATGCTATATGTGGATATATAAATAAAAGTTGATGATGCATAAACAGTTAAGAAAATGGCTGCTAAGGTAATTCTGTCTAGTTTTCCAAATGATTCCTATTGTGGGCAGGGTATTTTTTCAGGACACAACTGTTAAAAACATCACCCAGAAACAGACACAAAAGCCCTTAAAATTGATGAAAAGGAAACCATCGTTCATTATCAAAACACTTTCAAATTTCATTGTATGTGTGTGGATTACCTTTTTAGTGTAACCCTTCAAGGCATATATTTTACTTCTCTGTTAGATAAGAAATTTCTGATCAGAAATATCAAGACTTACACACCAAATCAAAATTAATATTGACTCAGCAGAAACTCAAGCCCACATCCTCTAAATATATGTAAAAATTGCTAGATATCAGATTGGCAATGATCATTTAGCTCATATAATTTTTTAAGAGTATATTTTTCTATGAAATTTTTAATGGAGATCTGTTTCTTAAATTGAACTTGATTTCATTCCCTTAACCCTACCAGAAGTAAACATGATATTTTTACTTTGACTTAAAAATGGAAATGTAGAAATGCTGAAATGATTTTTAAATCTATTTATTACCATGGTTATACAAGCATGTTATACTTATGCCAGCTAGACTTCATGTTATTAAGGTGCTACTGCAATAAATATCACCAGTATTGATTCACATGTTATTATTAAAATCAGATTATATGCTTTAACAATGAATTTATATTCTCTGACTTAAAACAAAAATATTGTAACTATCAGATTCTAGAGACTAAATGATAAGTAAAAATAAAGTTTTGATGTCTGCTAGCTAAGGTTTAGTATCATGCTTGTTTACAATATGTGGATATCCTATTACATTGCCGATTCCTTTAGCTTTTCTGTAGTTACTATGTCATCCTAAATTATTTCAAATCCATTGCAGTGAAAGTGCCTATTAAATGTTTATATAAAATATATAATGACTAAATCTTAAAAAATAAATATTTATGGAGGCTTCATGGTTCCTTGGCAATACTACTATGTATTGAAGACACTTAACATTTCTAAGAATCCAAATGACTTTTAACCATTGAGTATTATTATTATATTAGAGATTTTTGTTGCCCACCAGATGATGAGTGCTGAACAGTGGACAAGGTCTTTCTAGTATTTCAAATAGTTTATGTATGCAGAAATAATAAACGAAAAGTAAGAATTCCACAAAATGACTTATAAAACATTCATTGTATTTCCCAATGTAATGCTGAGGAAAATCCACTTTATTACTATGGAGTTAAAATACATCTATTCTTTCCCGTCTTCCTGCATTTGATTTATATTTTTCACATTTTGTTCTTAAGGAATCCAAGTCATCAGGCTATTTCTTTGTATGATATATTCATGGTATATTAAATTTCCATCTTCATAATTGATCAGTATCTTATATTTGTATAATTCCCTTCAGAGTGCTCAGTGACTTCACCACATTTATCTCTTTTGATCACAATAATCCTATTGTAAGTAGGAAAAAATCTTTTCTTTTTGCCATTTAGAAAATTAATACTCAGAGAGATTAAAAGATTGCCTAAGGTCAAGCAGGGTGTAATGTGGGAATTTCAACCTTGAATCCACTTTTTTTTTCTTTTGAATCCAGGGATTTCATCTGTTATCACAGGCTGTTTTTTATTAAATATTGTAAGGCCAAATCTGCCTCCTGTCCTAATCTGGCAGAAATCCCCTTTATCCGAATAAGCATTCAAATTTAATTTCATGATTCATTCAGAATCTAGTTATTTTATTAGAGAGTTAGACCTTTATACAGTTGATTAATTTATTCAGCTTATTTAAAAACAGGCATTAGATGCCAGAGGATACAAAGGGTAAACATACCCAATCCATGTTTGTAATCATCATACAGGCATAGAAACAATTACTATAAAGGAAAGATATGCAAAGTATGGTGGGAGCATGCAGAGCTGCACAGCATGTAAGACTGCCTGGGCATTAAGGAGAATCTTCTCCAGAGGACTTTTATATCAGAGGAAGCTGTTCACTAGGTGAATGTGCAGGAGAATAAGACATCACAAACAGAACATAAACACTTCTCCAAAAGCATGAATGAATGGAAGGCCAAGGAAAAGAGTTTAGTTTCACTATGATTTAAAATGAAGACTGAATAGAAAGGAAAAGTCTTGACAAATGGGTAGGCAATGTTATGAGAACAGTAAGTCTCATGCATCAATATTTATATTTTACACTATAGACAATAGAGGCATGTGCAATGTAGAGGATAGTGCGCAGAGGTACCTGTGGAAGGACAGGACGGCACAGGAAAGAGCAGGTTAAGGAGGCTAAACTATCAGAGAAGAGAACCAGGATTTGAGAGCTATTTAAGATTTAGAATTCACAATTAATTGGACAAAGTCTATATTTAAATATTACTTAGTTGCAAGCTCCATTAAGCCAATTCTACCAGCTTAATAAATAACATGTACTAACGGACTCTTCTAGCTGGGAATTCCAAAAGCTGGATTTGGCTCTACATCAGGGTGAAATTCATATCAGTATGACCCTCTTTCTAGATTCTTCAGCTCAATTTTTAAAATCTAGGTTTTATTATCAGGCATTTACGCCAACTTTACTGCTAGTGATTCTAGAGTAAAAGTTACGATTCTCTATCCTATGACATCTCTATTAAGTAGAGACATTTTCCCACTCCTGGTCTAACCACTGAGTCCATATTAGCCATATTAGTGACTCTGGAATCACAAACTCTACTCATGATGGCAAGACAGGGTCTGTTTATTCATAGCGCTTCCAGAGTCAAATTTAAGTGTGGGGATGTACATGACAGACAGAAAAATAAAAGATGTTTGAAGCAAACATCTAGGAAGAATTCTGAATTCCTGGATTAGACAACCAGACAGATGACAGAGCTTTTAATAAAGTTGGATGCAAGAGGGTGATGTTTGATGTGCCTGTGAAGCACCCAGATGAAATTGTCTATTAGAAAGCTTATTGCTGGATTTTGAATACAAAATAGAAATCTATGATCTTTGTATGTCTAAGGCCTATATGCTGTCGTTGAAGTCATGGATACATATGAGACTGCTAGGGATTTTGTGTAGAGTAAAAAGACAGTATTATAAACAACATCAATATTGTAATACCTTTACTTTAATCAAATTTTCTCTTTTCTTTTTTCATTTTTTTTTTTCTTTTTGAGACAGGGTTTTTCTGTCATCCAAGCTAGAGTACAGTGGCATAAGCATGCCTCACTATAGCCTCGACCTCCTGGGCTCAAGAGATCCTCCCACCTCTGCCACCCAAGTAGCTGGGACTGCAGGTGTGTGCTACCACGGCAAGCTAATTTTTAACTTTTTTTGTAGAGACAAGGACTCCCTGTGTTGCCCAGGCTAGTCTTGAACTCTTGAGCTCAAGCAATCCTCGTGCCTCGGCCTTCCAAAGTGCTAGTATTACAGATGGGAGCCACTACAACAGGGAAATTTTCTATTTTCCAAAATCTCCACAACAAGCCAAGACAAAGCTGTCCTCCATACACATATTATTAAGTACCACCAACCTTCAAACCATATACTTGAAAATCAGTACATACTAGCAGACATTTGACAACAAAATCAAGATTTCATACATTTGAAAATTGAAACACAGTGCTTAAGAGCCTGTGCTCTTATTGATATTCTACTTGATTGACTTTAGTGTTACTTGGTTTAGGACAACAAAATGAAAGAAAAATTTAAAACCAAAATATTTGGTGGAATTAGATAATAAATTGCCTTATACTTTGAGATAATTCTAACAAAAAAGAGAATAGTTGTAATAAAAATCTGCATTTCTCTCAAAATATCTTATCTAGACATTAAAATCAATGCCACAGTTGGAGAGATGCAGCAGAGGAGGAAAAGAGAGGAGAAATGGGGTAGAGAGGGAGAGCAGAGAGATTGGGGGGTACGAAAGAGATTCCAATCACCACTGCTGGTTTCAGATTTGGAGGAAGGGTACCATGGAGCAAGAAATGTGGGAGGCCTGTAGAAACTGAGGGCAATCCCCCATCAATGGGCGTGGGAAACCGAGACCTCATTCTCACAACCCCATAGAAGTGAATCCTCTCAGCAACCTCAATGAGCGTGTAAGTGGGATATCTCCAGATTCCTCAGTGAGGAATACAGCCTTGCTGACTTCATGCTTTAAACTCACTGAGACCCATGTCAGAATTCCAACTTATAGAACTCCAAGATAAAATATTTGTGTTCCTTAAGTCTCTAATGGTAACTTGTTATGAAAGCAGTGGAAATTTTTTAAAAATAGTAATACTTTCACATCTTTTATGTAAGGTGAATAAGACGTCTTCCTTATTCTACATGGGCTATTAGGAAATCTGGCTTTACACCTACCTCTGTAAATTACTTAAACTCTCTGGATTTCATTTTATTCATCTTTAAGATGAATAATTTGGGGGATTATTAGGATAAAATGTTTGCAGACAGATGCATTTTATATCCATTTACAAATGTCTATTCATACAGTCTTGAAAATTTAAAAGAATGAAAAGATTTTTGGTTTTACATTTAAGTACTTAAACAATCTTGAACTAATTTGTATATATAGTATAAGGAAAGGACCCACCATCAATCTTCTGCATATGGCTACCCAGTTTCCTTACATCATTTATTGAATAAGAAATACCATTCTAGACATAGTACATGTCAAATATTTCATGATGAAGGCACCAAAAGCAATTGCAACAAAACCAAAACTTGACAAATGAAACATAATTAAACTAAAGAGCTTCTGCATAAAAAGAAACAATCAGCAGAGTAAACAGACAACATGCAGAATGGGAGAAAATATTTGTAAACTATGCATCTGACAAAAGTCTAATATCCAGAATCCATAAGGAATTTAAACAAATCGACAAGCACAATAAACAAAACAAAACAAAACAAATATCCCCATTAAAAAGTAGGCAAAGGACATGAACATACAATTTTCAAAAGAAGACATACATGCAGCCAAAAATCATATGAAAAAAATGCTCAACATCACTAATCATTAGAGAAACGCAAATCAAAACCACAGTGGGATACCATCTCACACCAGTCAGAATGGCTATCATTAAAAAGCCAAAATATAACAGATGTTGGTGAGGTTGTGGAGGAAAGAAACGCTTATACACTGCTGGTAGGGATGTAATAAAATAGTTCAGCCATTGTGGAAAGCAGTTCGGTGATTTCTCAGAGAAACCAAAGCAGAATTGCCCTTTGACCCAGCAATCCCATTATTGGGTATATACTCACAGGAATATAAATCATTCTACTATAAAGAGACATGCACATATATGTTAACTGCAGCACTATTCACAATAGCAGATACATGGAATCCAACTAAATGCCAATCAACATTAGACTGGATAAAGAAAATGTATACATACTCATCATGGAATACTACACAGACATAAAAGAACAAGATCATGTCCTTTGCAGTAACATAGATGGAGCTGGAGATCATTATTGCAAGTGAACTAACACATGGACAGAAAATCCAATACTACATGTTCTCACTTGTAAGTGGAAGCCAAACATTTAATACATATAGACACACAGAAGGGAACCACAGACACCAGGGCCTACTTAAGGGTGGAGGGAAGGAGGCTGGTGAGAAACAAAAAAACTACCAGGTACTATGTTTATTACTTGAGTGGTGAAATAATCTGTACACCAAACTTCTGTGACACACTATTTATCTATATCACAAACCTGCAACTTTCATGTATCCCTTAACCTAAAATAAAAGTGAAAAAAATTACCTTCCTGAACACGTATACACTTTTGATAGGAATGTAAATTAGTTCAGCCTCTATGGAAAGCAGTTTGGAGATTTCTTAAAGAGCTGAAAATAGAACTACTGTTCGACCGAGCAATTCCATTACTGGGCATATATCCAAAGAAAAATAAATTGTTCTACCAAAAAAAAAATAAATAAATAAAAAAATTGTCAATTTTGCTGAATTTTTCAATTTAATTAAACACTGGATCTTAAGGAAATTTCTCTTAAGTTATCAATTTAATATGTGCTACAAACCCCTTTATTAGATTCTCCAGTTCATTTCCTTCTCACTCAATTAGAATAAGATGATGATCCTAAAAAGATAGAGAAACAGGCCAGGCATGATGACTCATGTCTATAATCCCAGCACTTTGGGAGGCCGAGGCAGGCTGATCACCTCAGGTCAGGAGTTTGAGGCCAGCCTTGTCAACATGGTGAAACCCTGTCTCTACTAAAAATACAAAAATTAGCTGTGCGTGGTGGCGGCAGTCTGTAATCCCAGCTATTCGGGAGGCCGAGGCAGGAGAAATGCTTGAACCTGGAAGGTGGGGATTGCGGTGAGCCGAGATTGCCCGCCGTTGCACTCCAGGCTGGGTGACACAGCAAGATATCGTCTCAAAAACAAACAAAAGAAAAAACAAGATAGGGAAATACTTTGAACCCCTTAGTATTTCTTGCTTCTATTCCTCCCTTCCGCACCATATGCATGTATATTAAGAACTCTGATACTGTTTTTTTCTTTCATTTGTTTAGTTTACATATAATAATTATATGTATTACAGAGTACACAGTAATACTTTGATACATACAATGTATAGTGATCAGGTCAGGGTAATTTGCATATTAATCATCTTAAACATTTGTCATTTCTTTGCATTGGGCATATTCAGTATCCTCCCAGGTATTTGAAAGTATGCAATATGTTATTGTGAACTATAGTTATCCTACAATGCTATAGAACATTAAAAATTATTCCTCCTACTTAACTGTAATTTTGTATCCTTTAGCAAATCTCTATTTTCTCCTTCTCCCTATCCTTCCCAGCCTCTAGTATCCTCTGTTCAAATTTTTACTTCTGTGAGATCAACTATTTTTACCTTCTGTATCTGAGTGAAAACCTGCAATATTTAACTCTCTACTCCTCGCTTATTTCATTTAACATAAGGACCTCTAGTTCTGCCTACTTGCCACAAATGACAAGATTTCATTATTTTCATTATTTTTTATGAATGAGTATAATGTACATACTCATAACAATATGAGTATAAAGAACATGTACATACCACATATACTTCATCCATTTATCTGTTATTGGACATTTACGTTAATTTCATATCTTGGCTTTAGTGAATAGTGATGCAATAAACATGGAGGTTAAGATGTCTTTCCAATACTCATTTCTTTTTCTCTGGATAAATGCCCGGGAGTGGGGTTGCTGAATCATATGATAGCTGCATTTATAGTTTTATGAGGAACCTCCATACTGTTCTCCACAGCTGCTGTGCTGGTTTATGTTCACACCAACAATGTATAAGAGTTTCCTTTTCTCTGAATCCTTGCTAGCATTTATTATTTTTTTGTCTTTATTTGATAATAACTATCTTAATTGGGATGAAATGATACTTCATTGTGATTTTGATTTGCATTTTCCTGGTGATTAGTGATGTTGAGCATTTTAAAAATATATATTTTGGGGCATTTCTATGTCTTCTTCTGAGAACAGTGTGTTCAAATTATTTGTCCATTTTTTAATTGAATTGTTTGATTTTTGCTGTTGAGATGTTTGAATTTCTTGTGTAGTCTGGATATTAATCCTCTGTTGGATAAACAGTTTGCAAATCTTTTCTCCCGTTTTGTAGGTTGCCTTTTCACTCTGTTGACTGTTCCCGTTGTTGTGCAGAAGCTTTTTAGTTTTATATAATCCTTTTTGGGTTTTTTTTTTTTTTTTGCTTTTGTTGACCATAATTTTGAGGCCTTTTTTATAAAACCTTTTACCTGAGCAATGCCCTAAAGCATTTCCTCATGTCAAAAAACTAGAAAAGTTTCAAATAAACAGCATAACAATACACCTCAAAGAACCAGAACAGCAAAAACAAACCAAACACAAAATTAGTAGGAGGAAAGAAATAAGATCAGAGCAGAAATAAATGAAATTGAGACTAGAAATGTGCAGAAGATTAACAGAAAAAAAAATTTGATTTTTTAAAGATAATATTAACAAATAGTTTCTTAGACTACCTAAGAAAAAAAGAAAAACCCCAAATGCTTAAAATCAGAAATGAAAAAAACGGTGTCACAACAAAATTACAAACGTTAGAGACTACCATGAACAACATGCACAAATAAATGTGAAAACCTAGAGGAAACAAATTCCTGTACACATACAATCTACCTAGATTTAACTAAGAAGAAGTAGAAAATGTAAAGAGACCCATAAGAAGTAATGAGACTGAATTATAATACGAAGTCTCTCAACAAAGAAAATTGCAGGACTGTTCATCCTCATGGACACGAAGAATCAATATCATGAAAATGGCCATACTGCTCAAAGTAATTTACAGAGTCAATGCTATTCCCATTAAACTACCATTGACATTCTTCACAAAATTAGAAAAATAAATAAATTCATATGAAACAAAAAAACAGCCCAAATAGCCAAGACAGACCTAAGTAAAAAGAACAAAGCTAGAGGCATTACACTACACAAGTTCAAACTATACCACAAAGCTACAGTAACCAAAACAGCATGGTACTAGTACAAAAACAGGCACATAGATCAATGGAACAGAATAGAGAACTCAGAAATAAGACTGCACATCTACAGCCATCTGATCTGAAACAAACCTGACAAAAATGAGCAATAGGGAAAGGATTTCCTATTTAATGGTGCTGGGACAACTCACTAACCATATGCAGAAAATTTGAACTGGTTCTTATACTATACACAAAAATTAACTCAGGGTGGATTAAAGACTTAAATGTAAAACCCAAAACTATAAATACCCTAGAAAAAAAATCTAGGCAATACGTTTCAGGACATAGGCCTGGGCAAAGATTTCATGAGGAAAACATCAAAAGCAATTGCAACAAAAGAAAAATTTGAGAAATGGGATCTAATTAAACTAAAGAGCTTGTGCACAGCAAAATGGACTATCACCAGAGTGAAGAGTGAACAGACAACCTACCGAGTGGGAGAGAATTTTTGCAATCTATCCATCTGACAAAGGTCTAATATCCAGAGTCTACAAGGAAATTAAACAAATGCACAAGAAAAAAACAAACAACCCGATGACAAAGGCCATAAACAGACACTTCTCAAAAAGAAAACATTCATGCAGCCAACAAACATATGGAAAAAAAAGCTCAACATCACTGATCTTTAGAGAAATGCAAATCAAACCCACAATGAGATACCATCTCATGTCAGTCAGAATGACAGTAATTACAACGTCCAGAAACAACACATGCTGGCAAGGTTGTGAAGAAAAAGGAACACTTTTACACTGTTGGTGGGAGTGTAAATTAGTTCAACCATTGTGGAAGAGAGTGATGATTCCTAAAGATCTAAGACCAAAATATTTGACCCAGCAACCCCATTACTGGGTATATACCCAAAGGTATAAAGATTATTCTATTATAAAGAAACAAGCACATGTATGTTCCCTGCAGTACTCTTCACAATAGCAAGACATGGAACCAACCCAAATGCTCATCAATGATAAACTAGATAAAGAAAATGTGGTACATAAACACTGTGAAACACTATGCAGCCATAAAAAGTAATGAGAACATGTCCTTTGCAGGAACATGGATGGAGTTGGATGCCATTATCCTCAGAAAACTAACACAGGAACAGAAAACCAAACACCTCATATTCTCACTTATAAGTGGGAGCTGAATAAAGAGAATATGTGGACACATGGGGGGAACAACACCCTCTGGGGTCTGTTGGGTGCTGGGGGAGTGAGAGCATAAGGAAGAATAGCTAATGGATGCTGGGCTTAATACATGGATAATGGGATGATCTGTGCAGCAAACCACCATGGCACACATTTGCCTATGTAGCAAACCTACACATTCTGTACAGTACCCCTGAACCTAAAGTAAAAGGTGAAGAATAAAAGAAAAGAAAGGAAAATTCCTGGACTGGATAGCTTTACTGCTGGATTCTAATGAATCGTTTAAAAGTTCTTAATACCAATTCTTCTCAAATTATTCAAAAAATTTGAAGCAGAGGGAGCTCTTCCTAACTTATCTACAAGGCTAGCAAGCCTTGATACCAAAACCAGACAAGGAACTAACATAAAAATGAAACTACAGGCCAATATCCCTGATGAACGTAGATGCAAATATCCTTAACAAAATACCAGTAAGCTGAATAAAACAATACATCAAAAATAACACATCATGATCAAGTGGGATTTAACTCAAGAATGCAAGAATGGTTCAACATGGACAAATTAATAAACATGATACATCACTTCAAAAAAATTAAGGACAAAATGTAATATGATAATCTTAGTAGATGCAGAAAAAGCATTTGATAAAATTCAACATCGCTTTATGATAAAAATTCTCAATAAATTAGGTATGAATGGAAAGTACTTCAACACAATAAAGGCCATATATGACAAACCCACAACTCGTATCATACTGAATGGGGAAAAACTGAAAGCTTTTCCTCTAAAAACTGAGGCAAGACAAGGGTGCCCACTCTCACTACTCTTATTCAACACAGCAATGAAGTCCTAGCCAGAACAATTAGGCAAAAGAAAGAAATAAAGGGCATCCAAATGGGAAGAGAGGAAGTCAAATGGTCTGTGTCTGAAGATGACATGATGTTATCTATAGGAAAGCCTAGATTCTGGTAAAGGTTTTTTAAATATATATTTATGATTATATAGAAACACATATATAATGTAGTCATGTATGTATGCATGTGCCCATGTGTATATCCCCCCATATATAAACACATGCATGTGCATGTGAAGGAAGCTATGTACTTATACTTTACCGGATTCTTTCTTCACTCTAGCACATAAGGCATGTGTAAAAATACTACACTGCATGGGGAGATAAGAAATTTTCAAAATTTAATAACAAGAGAAAGTTTTAGACACAAAACTGTGTATAGTAATGGTAAAAAGGCCTATAGGCATCAGAGCAAGGCCTCTAATACAGTGTACTGTTAAATATTTATGATGTTGCAATTAAAATTGTATGTATGTGTACACGTCATATTTTCCAAATCTGTTCAAATATATTCACCAAAATATAGTCATAAATGCTTATTTTAAACAAACCAGTAGGAGTATTGTAATGGTGCTTTAATGTACATGGATAATTGCGTAAGATGTTGTACTTGAATTTATAGTCTTCAACAGTTTTGTACAGCCCTGATTTTCACTCAGCTGAAGTCAGATAACCACAGGTCTTACCACATTAGGTTTACTACTTCAAACAACGTTGATATAGTTCCTTGCGCTTATTTTATATATTTATTTATTTTCATTTTCTTCTCTGGCTCACATTAGAAAGTATATTAAGGCCAAGGGCTATGTATTATCAATTGCTGTAATTTTCATAGCAACCAATATATTAAATGCTTAATGAGTAAATGTCAAAGGAAAGAGGTATTTAGGTTCATATCAATACAATAATGGTTTCAATTTTTTATCTTCTTTCCTCCAATTCTTCACATATTTGAATTAACAAATAAATTATGACTTTTATTTTTGTATTAGTATATTATTCAAACTAAAGCAAACTCCCACAAGATATCTGTACCATGGGTAAGTAAGTAGATATTACCGTGGGTAGTATGTAGATATGTAGTATATAATTTTATTTCTGTCATTTTAAGGTAATCTAATAAATCTTTATTGAGTATGGAACAGAAGCAAAAGAATAAGGTTAGTTCCCAGTATTATTAACAGAAAAATAAACATATATAAGCATTTCTGATAAATTGTTTTATCTAAAAATCTTCAAAATTGTCAATTTTTTCAATGTAACCATGTTTTAAACACTCAATACAAAATTAAACACATAACATGTCAATTTAGTAGCTTATTTTCTGTCAAGATAGTTAAGTTTGAAAATTGTGGTGAAAACAAAGGATATTAGTACTGCATTATGTATATTTCCAAAGTGTGTGAAAGAGAAAACATCTCATTGAGTCCCTGCATTCTTAGCAGTAACTGTGTATAATAGACACGGAGGCCCACATGTTTTTGATATCACACTTACCAGAGTAAAATTGTACATTAAAAACATGGCTGTGGATGTAATTGATTTCATGAGCTAACCTGCCTTCAATTCTAAATGCCAAACTGTCCACCGAAGCTACAATTAACCAGCTGTAAAACAGAAGCAAAGTTCTATGAGGATAACTCCTTTAAAATGTTACTTTAAAATTTTATTTTGCAAGATAATTCCTCCCTTGAATTGTCAAAAGCAGTGTTTTCCAAGAAGGATTTATGTTTCTGTATATTCTTAACGTTTCCTTCGCTTATGGATATTCAAAGTTATAATTTCAGGTTTGCTTTGTTGCTGTTAATGTTGTTTTTCATGTATAAGATTTCAGCTTAACTTTCAAGACAGGGAACATGATAGTCAATATGAAGAGAATAATCAGTTTCTAAGAAAGGTGGCATCCCCCAAAATTCCACAATTTTGGCATCCCCCAAAATTGACAGTGGGCTACACCCACTGTCAAACCAGTCCCAATGAGATGAACCAGGTACCTCAGTTGGAGATGCAGAAATCACCCCTCTTCTGTGTCAACCACGATGGGACTGGAGCTTGTGTCTATCTCACGTAGACCGGAGCTGTTCATATTCGGCCATCTTGGAGCCTCGGGAGGGCATTTTTGATCATTTAGTTTTTAAAATTGATTACATGTGTATAGCATTTTATTTTGTATCTTCATTGTCCCAGTGTTTACTGTTTTAAAATGTCTTGCTTTCTTTCGGACTGATTTTTCTTCAATCCATTTTCCAAAACATTCTATGCAAGTTTTACACTGTTTCTATACTTTATAGCTACTCTGTGAATTTTAATGCACATATTTAACAAAACAATAACTAAACTTTTTCCATATTTTCATCTTTTGCTGTAGTCAGAAAATTATCTTTGAAGGTTTAAATTCAGTTGCCCTCTCTTTATTATATTATTATTATTTGTGGAGTACATTAGAACCATCTTTTTAAAAACACAAATTAGACAATATTATAATTACCTCATGTAGTCATTATATCTATATATTGTTTCACATGGCCTACCATTCTTAGAGTTCACCATTTTTTCTTGTATATGAAGCCTTCATTCTTCCCAAAGTTATTCTTTGCATCTGTGGGTAAAAACCTACTCTTTATCTGAGTATATCTTTATTTCATACTTATTATTGAATGTTAATGCAGCAGACTAAAGAATTCTAAGTTGACAATCATTGCATCTTACTACTCTGAGGATATTTATCCTACTATCTTCTGGTTTACACTGGTGATATAAAGACATTAGCTATCATTTCTAAATAGATGAAATACACTTTTATTTTTTGTTTTACTTTGTGTTTGGAGCACTGCGGTTTCAGTTTGATCAACCTGGATGCAGCTTTATTTTTACTCATTATGTTTGATAGTTATTTTCAAATCTGAGGATTAATTTATTTCGTCAATTCTGAAACATTTTTCTATTTTTTAAACATCACTCCTTCCCTGATGTCTCCACTTTCTCCTGGAATTCATTTAAATGTAATTTGCACATTTTCCACAGTCCTTTATGTGTCTTATTCTCTTTTTCACATATTCCATCTCTTCATTTATCTTGCCTGCATTCTGAATATTCTCATCAATTCTGTTTTAGTTTATTCTTCAGATGTCTCTAACTTGCTGTTTACCCAATCCACTCATTGTCTAATTTCAGTTGTTATTTTAAAATTTAATATGTATCGATATTTTATATTCTATAGCTGATATAATATATGTGATATGTGTTGCTCTGATTCTTCTCATATGTGTTCTGATTCTTTGAGCTCAGGGTCATTGACAGTTTATCTACAGGAATTTTTAGAAGCCTGCATTCAATGTGGATTCCATCAAACAAAATGTGTATTTCTTTTTCCAGGTACATGAGCATATATTATCAACCTGAGATTAATTGATTAAATTACCTTTCAGTTTGAGCTTTAACAGATCTTACCCATATGAGAATCTCAATAAAATACAAATCTGTAGTTAAACATTTGGGAGGGGCATCTGGTTTTATTTCATAAATCTGGAATCTAGACTAGAAAAGACGGGGAAAATGTCTTTCTTTTTTGGAACCATTTTTATTTTTCTTTACTTCACTCTTTATAGGGTATTGGCTTTTTATAATCTGAATTCTTGCCTGGTGTGTCCTGTCTCCTATGTCATAAATGTGGTTCCTAAAAATCAAAGTGCTAGGCTGCTAGGGATCTACACATATCCCTAATGAAACTGCTGGCTTTAGTCTTCAGTTTATTTATGTGTTCTCATAATTTGCCAGCTCAGGTATTAATTTAAAAATTTCTTGAAACATGTCTTAGAAATATATTTAGGTATTTTGTGCTTGGTGCTTTTACTCAGAATATGTATATTAGTAATTAGAATAAATATGAATGTATTGTAACAAAGTGACACAAAACACCCTGGCTAAGAGAACAAGGACATTTATCCTCTCTTTCATCCCAAGAATGTGAATGAAGATTCCAGGTTGGGGTGGGGGAGTGTGCACATCTCTGTCCCAGTGATCGTCAGAGACTCAGTTTCCTGGCTTTTTGTTGCTCTGCCATTACCTAGAGTATCATTTACTTAGGTTGAGGATGAGTAAAAGGCAGGTCAGGTTTCCAGCTGGCATGATGAGGATGACAGAGAATGTCAAGTGTTGCAGCAGTTCCCTTGTAAGGGAAAGAGACAGAAATCGTACTGAGCACTGCATGTGGCCAAATCCAGCCATCAGGAATGGTGGAAAATATATTCCTAGCAACAGCTCAGTGTTTCTCTTTCATGGCCTATTGCCATGAAAGAAAAGAAGAATGGATATTGATTAATAACCAGGAGGGGAGGCTCTGCTGCGTCTCTTCTGCCATATCAAGAGTAATGTTACCCTATTAGTTTTCAATAAACATTCATTCGCAATGAGTATTATGTCCTAACTCCTGTGTTAGAATCTTAGGACACAAAAATGAATAATACATTTTTCTATCTCCAAATAGCGTGTAGACTGTTGATAGAGCCCATCATGTAATTAAATTTATCCAAGACATGCCATATAAATTGTGATTGAAGTAGGAATATGGGGACTCAAAGAAAAAAGGGTGGTCATTTCTAGTTGAAAGTTGGGAAAGATGGAAAGACGTTCACACAATGAGAAAAGAAGAAGCCAGTGAAAGTTAACAGTTGTAGTGCTTTTACTCAGCATATGTATATTGGTAATTAAACTCTTAGGCGTTTCAAAGCTGTGGACTGCCTAAACAATTTAAAATGTAAAGCCAATAAGAGGTGTATTGGCAGACCTACTTGATTGAGTGCTTTTAGAAGTTCATGTGCCATCTAGAGTTTGCTCTACTGTAGGTTATCTTGGCTGATAGAACCAATACACAATGCACAAGTCTAAGATGACCTCTGAGAGTTAACACATTAAAAAATAATTGATTTTTTGAGAGTAAATACATTAAAAAGAGTAAATACGTTAAAAAGTTTTTCAGTTTTTAATTACCAAACATTACTGATGCCTTCCTAACAGAGCGTATGAATTATTTCCATTCTTTATTATCATTTGCTCTTTATTCAGTTTACCAATTTTCCTTGAAATTTTATTGACTTCTGCTACTTTATTTTGTTCTTATCAGTAACTGTCCATTTCTTCATATTTATTCAAGTCATTATTTTTAAAAGCCCTTGATCATCATTATTTATAACTTTATTATCTTTATAAAATTATACATATTCCATGTATTAGCTATATTTATATATGATACTCAAATTATGTAATTAGTGTGGCACAGACTCCTATCAATCAGTGACCCTGGAGTGCCAGTCTTGGCTATCCCAGACCAGTATATCCTTTAAAGTAAAATGCCATATGAGAAAAGAATTTTGTGTCCTTACCAAATGCTATCTCTCATATTTCACTTCACTCTTGTATTCCCTTCTCCATTAATGAGAAGGAGTCCTCCATTGCTTAGGAACTCATTGCCTTGCTCTGGGACAAACTAAATCCATATTTCTAACCTTGCCCTTTGTATGTTCAGGGTAACAGATTTGTTGAACTGTTTGATGTGTAAAAGGGAAAAAAACAGGGTAAAAGCTGTTTACTCATCATGCAATAATACAGATCCTAAACTGCTTATCTAAAATTATTCTTGTTTTTGAGATTAAATATTAAGTCACTGATTTTTGATGTACCGCTGAAGTAAATATGAAGTGTTATCCATACATTTCAGTCAAGACTATGTTGAGGAAAACTTTTTCAAAAAATTTTCAAAGCATTATTTTTCTGGCTCATCTTCTCATTTTACAGAAATGACTGCATTACTTCCTCTTCATATAATTTCTAAGAAATTTTTAGAGTACCCAGAACTGCTTCACATTCATTCCCTAGAGTAGACCTCTTCATAATTTTAGAATTCCTTCCATTTTCCTCCACTTCTGGGGGGATGCGTTGTAGCTGCCATGACCAATGTGGCAGTTGTGTTGTCCATGCTCGTCAATGCGTGTGTGGAGGGAGGGTCTGATGCCTGACACCCAGGGCTCCTATGTCCATGCCTAAGGCTCCACCTCCTGTCTCCACTTGTATTAGTCAGGGTTATCCAGAGGAAGAGAACCAATAGGACACACACACAGAGGCATGCCTCCTTTTATTGCACTTTGCTTTTTTGTGCTTCACAGACATTGCGCTTTTTACAAATTGAAGAATTGTGGCACCCCTGCATCAAAAGTCTATCAGTGCCATTCCTCCAACCCCATGTACTCACCTCATGTCTCTGTATAACATTTTGGTAATTATTTCAATATTTCAAGTTTTTCATTATTGTTATATATCTTATGGTGATCTGTGATTAGTGATCTTTGATGTTCCTATTGTAATTATATTGTGGTGCCATGAACTGCATCCATATATGAAGGTGAACTTAATTGATGAATGTGTGTGCTCTGATAGCTCCACCTAGCAGCGTTTCCTGTCTTTCTCACTCTCCTCATGCAACCCTATTCACTGAAACTTAACAATATTGAAACTAGGCCAACTAATAACCCTACAATGGCCTCTACCTGTTCAAATGAAAGTAAGAGCTGCATGTCTCTCACTTTAATTCAACAGCTAGAAATGATTAAACTTAGTGAAGAAGGCACTATTCACAATAACCAAGATATGGAAGCAACCCGAGTATTCAACAACAGATAAACAGATAAAGAAAATACAGAATATATACATTCAGCCATAAAAAAGAAGGAAATCCTGTCATTCATAGCCACATCGATGGAACTGGGGGCAATAGGTGAAGTGAAATAAGCTAGGAACAGAAAGTTAAACACTGCGTGTTTTCATTTATATGCAGAAGCTAAAAACTTTCATCTCATGGAAGTAAGAAGTAAAACAGGAGATACTAGAGGTTGAGAAGGATGGGGACTGGGGGCATAGGGAGAGATTTGTTAAAGTATGCAAAATTACAGCTAGATAGGAAGAATAAGTTCTAGTGTTCTATAGCATTGTAGGATGACTATAGTTAATAATATATATGGTTTGAAACAGCTGGAAGGAGGATATTCAACGCTCCCAACATAAATCAATGACAAATGTTCAAGATGATATATATTCTAATTATCCTGATATGATCACTATACACTACACATATCAAAATATCACTGTGTACCCCATAAATATGTACAATTATATGTTCATTAAAAATAAATATTAAAAAATAAAGTGGATTCCTTGCTTTCTAAAAAGTATGTGTGTATGTACAGAGAAAAAGAGATTCATTCTAAGAATTGAATCATGTGATGATGGAAGCTAAGTTCCATGGTCTGCCCTCTGCAAGCTGGAGAACCAGGAAAGCTAGTAGTATAATTCAGTTCAAAGGCCTGAGAACCAAGATCACCTGTCTCAGGACAGATGAAGATGTATGTTCTAGCTCAAAAGAAGCAAATTTGACCTTCCTCTCTCTTTTCTTCTATCTGGGCTCTCAATTGATTGGATGATGCCCATTCATATTGGTGAGGGCAATCTTTACTTAATCTATCAATTCAAATGCTAATCTCTTCCAGAAATATCCTCACAAACATACTCCCAAATACCCATTATCTGGGCACATCCATGAGCTCAGATAAGCAGACACATGAAATGAAGCATAGCACCACTGAAGTTGCCAACACTAATGTGCTGATGACTTGTGCTTTCACTATTCTGTTTTTTTTTTTTTTTTTAATTTTTTATTATTGTTTTTTCCTCCCCGCAGGACCCATGAAAGAATACACAAGGGCCAGACTGCAAGATGATTTGTGGCTGATCTCTAACTCATGAAACCCTACTTCCTCAGTTCCCAAGCAATGAGAACCAAAGGTCTCCCACAGCCTATCTCTCATACTTCCTGACAGGGGACAGATGGAGCAATGGTAGTGTTTCTGGAAACTAGGTGGTTAAAAACTCTAAGTGATAAAGACCTCCTTTCAGAGGGAATTATTCTTGTAATTTAAATATGGGTATATTTTTAATGGATTGATTCAGATTCAGGGACTGTTGTGACTATGTGCAATCCCATGCTTTCATATGCTATGACCAACCAGGTATCTTTTTACCTGGCCTCTTGTGGAACAGACCCTATCCCACAGCTTTCCCTACTTTTCACTAAAGGAAAGAATAAAGACATAGAAATGAAAATAGACAGAGATGAAGATATAGCGATAAGTATTATATAGTGTGGGCGGGAGAGAGAGAGGGAGGGTGAGATTTCTAAGAATACTAGGCATAAACTATATACTGCACTCTAAAACAGATATCATCGGTATCAACACAGTTTCATAGCTTTTCTACTGTGCTGTGTATTGAAAATCCAAAGACCATATTGTTTTAATGTTTTAGTACATTACTTAATTGAAAGGGATTTCTTAAAAAAGGAGAGTTGGATTTGAAACAAAGTAGCGTTGGTGACCATTATTTTCAGAGGAAAATAAATTCATGGTCTGTACGAACCCTATAGTTGTATGAGATTATAACCATTTTACTGTAATTCATATAATCATACTTTCACATGCCTTTAGGTCTTGCTCTTTCGTCTCTGTATTATCAGCATCTGGACCTTGGTGAGCACCTGTCAATGCTTTCTAAATGAATGAGAAAAATTATATCAAGTGAGTCTTCTTTTTGTATAATATTTTGCAATATTATTTGACCTGAGTCACTGCCGTGAAAAAATGCACCTGTGTGAAGAGGGTAATAAAGAGTGCAAATCCCAACTGTCTGAATTTCCTTATTAGGTATGCCTTTCATGGAAATATTTGTAAAAACAGTTCTAAACTTTCAAAAAATAAATTTTGTCCTCACTTTTGTAAAATCACATTCAAATTGTGTCCAATGAGAGCAACTCAAGTTATGGGATTGGTATTATTTACATGGAACAGTATTTATTTTATAAACAGTAATCTCAGATGCGTACCTTTTTAAGTTAATAGGAATATGATTAGAATATTTCTGCAATTATGAATGCTTTCTTATTTTGGCTTTTTATCTCTCAACAACCGTCATGCTCTTTTATTTTAAATAAAAGAACTCACATTATTTTATTTTCTTAATTTTCTTGTTTTGACTCAGAAATTGTGTTCAGTTAAGTTAGAGTCAAGCCTGGGAGTTCATATCACCTTTCTATTCATTAGCTTTAATATTCACCATAGATATCACTATGGATCAAATTTCTCTATCAAAAAATGTGTGTATGTTTAAGGATTTTTGTCATCTGAAGAAGGAAAATGGGAAGTCAGTTATTTATCAAAATGCTACCAGTGTATTTAAGCCTGTTAGAATTTAATACATTTAGTCTAATATTTACTTTAACAAATTTATTTTTAATTGATTTTCTTCAAGGAATCACTACTGTGTATCAGTTACTGATTTCCTTTTTACATTTTAAATGAAACTACGACATATCTAGAGAAAGCATACTTAGAATGGCAATATTTAGCTTCCTCAGATTCCCTAAGCCTTTGAACCATTAGCCATGAGCCTTTGATTTTTAACCACATATTAAATGCTTTTCTGATGACTTTTGTCTTACAAAACATTTAATTAGACTGAATTCATACACCATTCTGTTGCAACTGAGATTCTCTTGCAATTTAGGTGGATTCTCAAGCTGAAGATGGAATGATGGAAAATCAATTATCTCCATTCCTTCCTGGGTATCTGTTTCTCCACCTGCCTTGTAAATCTTGAGCCTTCAGTAAGTTACTGTAAAGCCCCAACCACTAGAGTGGTTTCATTTATCCTTTCAACAAATATTAACTAAATGTCTTACATGCTAGCAAACTTCTATATGTTATCCGTGAAGGATACAATTGAGAACAAAGCCAACATAGTACCTGGTCTCAAGGAGTTTACTTTTGAATTGGAAAAAAGCACTCTTCCAGCAATTCATGCATGTAATAAAAATATATATATAACCTTAAAATCAATGGCATTACCTAGTTTGGAAGACAGACAAATATAAGGGATTAAATAGGACGAGGATAGACAGTAGAAAGAGCAATTCAGAAAATGGGAACTGTATCAAGAGGGAATGCATGTAGTCCAATTCATAGAACTCGGGGAGAGCTAGACAAACTGAAGAGAAAATCTTTGCACCTGAGACTAAGAATGCCTCTAGGCAAAGTCTAAGTATAGAACATACCCACCACTCCCTGTCCGCATGGCTCCTACTTCTGACCTCAGTACTAGAAGCTGTTGGTTCTACCCAGAGCCACATGCCAGAGATTAAATTTCCTTCTTGCTTTTGGAAAATGTCTGGCAAAGTTGTTTTTTAAATAAATAAATTATTTTCAGAGGAAAATAAATTCATCGTCTGTACAAACCCTATAGTTGTATGAGATTATAACCATTTTACTGTCATTCATATAATCATACTTTCATATATGATTTCAATTCATATAATCAGATTGAATGATTTCATGTGAGGTCGAAATTTTTTAAAAAATATCTTAACCTCATTATTACCCATTTTAACTAGACATAGGCACATAAACTTAGAACACGTGGTCTTTCCTAAAATGCAGTCTTTTTATTTCTTCAGTTTTAACTAATTTTATTCCTTTTCAGTTGCTTTCAGTGAATTTTAGCTGAGTCACCACAGATCATATTGATTTTTAAAATATGTTTTGTGACTGGTTATAAAATAGTATGCTCTTTTGAACCTATTGCCTTACAACTGTTTTTTATTTCATTTCTTTTTCTATTTAACTTGTTGACCACCTATTTGAAATGGTCTGGCCGGGCGCGGTGGCTCAAGCCTGTAATCCCAGCACTTTGGGAGGCCGAGACGGGTGGATCACGAGGTCAGGAGATCGAGACCATCCTGGCTAACACGGTGAAACCCCGTCTCCACTAAAAAATACAAAAAACTAGCCGGGCGAAGTGGCGGGCGCCTGTAGTCCCAGCTACTCGGGAGGCTGAGGCGGGAGAATGGCGTGAACCTGGGAGGCGGAGCTTGTAGTGAGCTGAGATCCGGCCACTGCACTCCAGCCTGGGCGACAGAGCAAGACTCCGTCTCAAAAAAAAAAAAAAAAAAAAAGAAATGGTCTTTAAGATGATTTACCCTATTTATCAGGAATAGTGTTAAATGTAATAATGTCTACGGAGATTGTATTTGTGTGTGTATGTGTACATATATGTGTATATATACCATATATAGTATAGCATTACATACAATATTATTATAGTGAAATATATATAGTATATTCTATAGTGGACACTTTAAATTGGTCCTGACAAGAGGAGCTGCACCTATATATCTGTGAACCATTTTAGCTTTGTAAATATAAGCCTGGCTTCTACTCGTTAATATTTGGCAAGTCCTGAACCTGGAAAAGTAACCAATTAAACAACAATTATATGTACTTAGATGCTTGCAGTCCTAGTTGTTAATGTATATGTTTAATAATGTAATATACTATCACTACTGAGGGTGACATGCAAATCTACGAAGATTATTATATTGTAAAAATACCTTTTTCCCACTAATAGTGGAAGAGAGACCAGGTTTTAAAACTCTGAACTTAAGTGAAGAAGGAGAAAACAAAATAGACTTGCAATTTATGGAGAAAATATATTCTCTCAGCCATGGTGGAAGACTGATTTCCAAGAAGAGAATCACAATTGGGAAATTCCTGTGAATGACACTAGTGATAGACTTTGAGAGCTATGAAATTTTGCATTTGTAAATTGTGTTAAACTTGAGAAGTGAGTTTTGGAGAATAAATATTGTGAGTGCTAGTGCTCTGTGAAGCAAAGCAGTCATCATAGAAAGATTCTGAGATAGTTTTTTGTTCGGACATTCTTTAAAAGGTGACCAAACAATTTGGAGGCACTTATTAAAAAATTGTACTATTTTATTATTTTGTGCTCATTTTCTCTCCTCTCCCTGTTCTCAACCTTATTTTTTAATACAGATTCACACTCTACTATCCCGACTTTTCCAGTCTGCCCTGGGATCTATAAAACATTATAACTTTTGTGAAATTTCCCTGTTTTATGAAGATGCAAATCAAGTTTCTTATTAAAATATGCAACCAACACCATAATTCTGAAAGTATTTTTCTCATAAAATCAGAGCTAAATTTCAATTATTTAATTATAAAAGTTCAACTATTTCCTAATGAGGCCACATCCCATTAAATTCCAGTAAAGGTCCTAGTCTCTTCAGGCTCTAGGAGTAGCCCAAATGCAACTTTACTGGCTCCGCCTGAGCCTGGCATTAATTCCATCTGCAGGGATCTCTTGTGATACATGTAAGTTTCTCAAAAGCAATAGCATCTTCCACTTAGCTTCTTATTTCTACACTGTCCTTTCTTCTCTTATTATGTAAATAAGAAAAAAAGAAAGGAGAACAAAAGGAAAGAAAAAGGAAGGAAGCAAAAGTTCCCACTGAGTGAAAATATCTTAATAGTATACATAATGTTCAATTGAGAAATAAAATTTTATTTATTTAATTCTTTTAAAATAAAGGGCTTTGAAATGTAAGGCAAGAAGAAATGGCAGTACTATTCTTTACACCTAACCTCCATTCAGTACATTTCCTACTTCCTAGCATCTAAGGTGCTTCCAGTTTATGACTGGATGAGCTAATTGAGTAGAAGATAACATTTAAGTAGTTAACAGGCAGATGGCATAATATAAATATTATTATATAATGAAACTTATAAAAATATGATATAAATATAATATACAATACCATGGAAATATAATTATATAATTATAGTTATATATTATAAATATAATTGCATATGATCCTGAAATTATGCATGCATATGTAACATATAAGAAATATGTAATAAAATTTTAAGATTTATTTTATTTAATCTTTGATTAGCCTGGAGCTAAAGACTTGTTGTTAACAACAACAGATGTTGCAAACCCGAACCCAACTAACTCCTGTAGTTCTCAGCAATTTTATTTTGTGTGATTTATTGTTATTTTTTTTTCATAAGGAGGAATTTTGCCCCTTTCCTTTTCCCTGCAGTATGAATTTTAAATTGCCAGTGTTGAATTATCTCTGTTGTAGTCAGAAGGGAGGGAAATGAGCTTCAGTAGGTAAATACCTGACATGATGAAGCTCGCTTTCTTATGAATTATGCCAAAGGAATAGAAATAATTAACTTAGAACAAACATGTCCAAGGAAGCAATGAGTTATTTTGCAAAATTACTACAGCAAAAATAACTGCTTTTCACGTTACACTGAAATGGTAGAAAAATGGGTAAAGATATTTTATAAAGATTTCTCAGATAAGAAACAAAAATATTACATAAAATAAATTGTATTTAATATGCCTAAAATCTATTTCAAGTGGAAAGTTACATATGGCTTGTTTGGTTTAAATATTAAAAAGTACTGAAAATAAGGAAATGTCATCTTAATGAGGTATAGGGAGCTCTGCACCACATCAAGAGATCTGATTTTGGACCTAATTTATCCACTAAATAGCTATATGCTCTTCTGTGAAGCACATTTCATCCTCTGTGATAGTTTTACAACGAGTGAGAATAACAAATGTTGGATTAAATGCTACTTGAGTTCCTATTCAATGCTTACATTTTATAATTTGTGGATTCTTCTGTTTGTACATTTCTATGTACATTGTAAGTATTTTAAGTTTTTAATTGTGGTAAAAACACATAATATAAAATTTACTATCTTAGCCATCTTTAAGTGTGCAATTCAATAGTGTTCAGTATATTCACAATGTTGTGTAGCAGATCCTCAGAACGTTTTTATCTAGCAAAATTGAAACTCTATACCAACAAAGCAACAATTCCCCATTTCCCCATCCCTGCAGTCCCTGGTAAACACTATTCTACTTTCTGTTTCTATGAATTTCACTATTTAGATACCTCACATAAGTAGAATTATTCCATATTTGTCTTTTTGTGATTGTTTTTATTTAACTTAGCCTAGTATCCTCAAGTTTTATACATGTTAATTAGGTGACATGATTTATTTCCCTTTTAAGACTGAGTAATATTACATTGTGTATTTTGTGGATTCCTTCATCTGATAATGGACATTTGGATTCATTCATCTGATGAATGCAAATTCATTTTGTGGATTCATTCAGCTGATGATGGACACTTGGCTTGTTTCCACCATATGGTTAATATGAGTACCGTTGCTGTGAAATAAATGGGTGTGGAAATATCTATTCAAGACCCTGCTTTTCATTATTTTGGAAATACAGTCAGAAGTGGAATTGCTGAATCACAATTTGATTTTTAATATTTTTAGAAACCACTATACTATTTTCCATAGAGATTGCACCACAATATATTTTAAGTTATATATTTTAAGTTGATATTTATTTCATTGCAATCATCTATATTGTCACTTTCTTTCTTAACACTTAAAAAATTAGAAGATATTCAATAAACATTCTGGAGGGTGGTCATACTTGAAAATCACCTGTTTCTGATAATATATCAAACCCTGTCATGAGACATCTATCTTAGACTATTAACCGGGAAAGTTGTAAGAACTAATAAAGTTGTTTATCTAAGATTTGCAGCCACTAACATAATCAGTGGGAATTGTTTATATTTCTTTTAAAAAATGTATTTATGTCAGGCTATAACTATGGATGTAAAAACTAAACAGCATTTAAGTATTCTTTATATGATGAGACGACATGCGGGGATGGGAGGAACATATGGGACTGAGTGTGACCTTTTGCCTTTCAAACTATCAGTTTAGAATACTGAAAAAAGATAGTGAGTTTAGAGGATGAAGACAGAATGCCTGTTACATTCTAGGCAAAGCAGTTCAGAGCTGCTCTATTCCTTAGTTATTTGGAAGTCATAGTAATGTGGATAGAAAAATCTTAGGAAGTACCTTTTTTTCTTATTTGGAGTTTCTATCGCAGTTCCAAAATTTTCTCCAGGGACAGACTTGTATGCCATAGTCTTTTGAGATATTTCAGCTAAATTAATCTGCTGACTGGACTCTGAATAAGAGTCTTTTAAAAATTATTTTTAGTTTTTATTTTAGATTCACAAGGTACATGTGCTGGTTTGCCACGTGGGTATCTTGAGTGATGCTGAAATTTGAGCTTTTAATGATCTCATTACCCAAGTAGTAAAGATGGACCCTGATAGGTAGCTTTTCAACCTGAGCTCCCCTTCTTCTTTTCCCCCTTTTGGAGTCTTCAGTATCTATTGTTCCCATCTTTGTGTCTGTGTGTGCCCGGTGGTTAGCTTTCACTTATAAGTGAGAACACACAGTATGTGGTTTTCTGCCTCCGGGTTAATTCACTTAGGATGATTGCCTCCAGCTACATTCATGTTGTTGCAAAGGGCAAGATTTCATTATTTTTTGTGGCTGCATAGTATTCCATGGTGTATATGTACCATATTTTCTTTATTCAATCCACCATTGACAGGCACCTGGATTGATTCCATGTCTTTGCTATTGTGAATAATACTATGATAAGCATATGAGTATAGGTGTATTTTTGGTAGAACAATTTATTTTTCTTGGATGTATATGCAATAATGAGATTGCTGGGTCAAATGGTAATTCTGCTTTGAGTTCTTTGAGAAATTTCCACACTGCTTTCCACAGAGGCTGAGTAAATTTGCATTCTTTTGCCACCAACAGTGTCTACGCATTCTCTACAGCCTTACCAATACCTGTTATGTTTTGACTTTTTAATAATAGCGTTTCTGACTCATGTGAGATGGTATCTCATTGTGGTTTTGATTTGTATCTCTAATGATTAGTGATGTTGATCAGTTTTTTTATGTTTGTTAGCTACTTATATGTCTTCTATTAAAAAGTGTCTATTCATGCCCTTTGCCCAGTTTTTAATGGAAATTTTTTCCTGTTGATTTGTTTAAGTTTCTTAAAGAATGTGGACATTAGTCCTTTGTTGGATCAATAGTTTAAAAACCGTGTCCAGGGGCAATATGGTTTCAAAAGGATATTGTCTCTCATTTTTTCCCACTTCAAAGATTCTGTAAAGAATTGATAAGGCATGTATTTAAAGTTAAAAATGATGTGGAGGAAAATAAACTATGAAAATTATTATGAAGGTATGCTTATAAAGTATTTTACTTTTTCAGTCTTTATTGCATGCATTTTATGTTTTCAGTAATATGATTTTAAATAACTTATTTACTATTTATGTTGCCACATAAACAAAAGTAAACATTTCTAGAGGTTTTTATGTACTCATATATTGAATTCATCAACAATCATGCACTGTTATATGTTCAGCATTATTTTAAAACATAAGCAAACAGAACTAAAAGGCAGCTAACTAAAGAAGATAGAGCAGGCAAAAATGTACAGAAATTAAAAGAATGTCTGTGTTAGTCTGTTCTCACACTGCTGTAAAGAACTACCTGAGATTGGTTAATTTAGGGGAAAAAAAGGTTTAATTGACTCACAGTTCTACCTGCTGTACAGGAAGCATGGCTGGAAGGCCTCAGGAAACTTCCAATCATGGTGGAAGGAGAAATGGAAGAAAACACATCTTACCATGGTGGAGCAGGAGAGAGAGAGAGTGAAGGGGAAAGTGCTACACACTTTCAAACAACCAGATTGCCTGAGAAATCTACCAAGAGATCAGCAAGGGGGACGTCCCACCATGATCCAATCAAGTCCTATGATTCAATCACTTCCCACCAGGCCCCTTCTTCAATACTTGGAATCACAATTCCACATGAGATTTGAGTGGGAACACAGAGCCCACTCAATCATACCAATACGCAACAGATGTTATAGTATAGAGCTGATCAGATTTCCATGATTGCATGAAGCCAGCAAGACAGGGTGATAAAAAGCTTCGTGTGTTTTGGTACTTAGTCTGACGCCTGTAAAGAACTACTGAATAATTTTAATTAAGTGTGTGATACAATTAGATTTGTTTTAGAAATATTATTTTGGCACCTCTCTGGAGATTTTATTATGTTGAGACAATTTGAATAAAAAGAGACTGGTTTAGAGGACACTGTAGTAGCACAGATAAGTAGTGAAAATAGACTGAGTGTGAAAACGAGTGGACAAATGACAAATATATTTAGATGACTAAAATGAGCATACATAATGATCATTATGGACGATGAGAATAATAGAAATAACAAATCAAGGATGCTTGCAAATATTCCTAATTATTGAAACATAGGTACCTGATATTTTATTTCCATAGTTCCAAAGTTACTTGTTTATTATTAAATTTACTTATTACAAAGGTATTTCTGCTTATTGATCCCATTTCCCAATAAAAGTGAGTCTCTCAAGGGCAGTATGGCAATATACAAAACAACACCTGGCAGAAATATTAGTTGATGATATAATATTGATCTCATTATGTATAAAAAACACCTCTTATTTACCAAAACAAACAGTCCCTTTCATTTCTACTTCTATTAAACTTCCCTGTGATATTTGATATCACAGTAATTAATCTATGAATTTTCTCTTCCTTATCATGATGTCTGTCACATAATGGTTATTCAATTATATTCATCTCTCTATGTTCTTACTTCCTTTCCTTCAAAATACCAATCTTCCCTTTCTCTTTGATTGAAATCTCACGATGTTACTCAGTCTCTTTTAGCATATTATATTCCTTTTTTTGTTTAAAATTGGTCGTTTGCAAATTTCTGATCTTGACCTTATTTTATTTTAGTCCACTGTTTTCTTCTGTGTGATTTCATATCTTCTCTTATCATTTCACTTCCTACCATTATCTGTAGGCCAGTGGTTCTTGTGTCAGTAGTCTCATAACTGCAAATAAGCATACTTTTAGAAATGGTTCTTGAAAGTCAATATCCCAAGCACTACTTATATTTATTACATATGACCATCAGCAAATGACTCTCTTGCCATTGGGCCACGTGGAATGTAGATCAGGAATAGATTTTATTATTTCCTCAGATGGAATGATCTCTATCACTCGCTTTCACTCTGTAGTGTACACACTGCAGTCAACTCAGGTACCTATTAAAAATGATATCAGTCAAACCATGTTTTATGATATAGATAGAAACAATTTTGCATTTTGGTAGAGTTCCTAGTTTTCTTTCATGGGGTATTCAGGGCTCTTGTGTCAACAGTCTCATAACTTTGTGAATAATTTTTGCTTAGGCCATAATTTTTGCAAAGAGAAACTTGCTACAGAACATATGGAACTAGGATCACAGTTATACAAAGTTGGGTACCTGGTATGGAAAAATCTCTAAGAATGTACAATCAGGTTCATACCTTAAGTTACAGGAAGTATTCAAATTCTGCAGATATGAGATTGGGGAGATACTGTAAGGAAGATATTGTGCCTCTCTTAAAAATAATTTATCTTAGATTCCAAACACAAGAAAAAGGCTCCACTACAGATACTTTCAGGTTATACAAATGTATACTATACTTCAACCATAGAGAGTGCCCACAAACCATTTTCTTGACTCAAAAAGTCCCTTCTTTCACCGCCATTATAGTTGATTCTTATGTCCTTTAAGATTGTATTCACTCCTGAGAATTGTTAACTGTCCCTATTTCCATATTGGATTTCCTTTCATATAAAAATGAAGAATGCACAGGTGTCCATATAATCTGGAGTCATACATGATAATATTTTATTTTATAGATTCCATATTTTCTTGTTAGCACTATGCAAATTTGGTGGATATTATAAATGCCCTATGTATTATTGTAAGGGAATCTCTAGTAGCTTAAAATAGTATAGCAAACAGAATGCTATTCAGAAAGAAGAATCCTAGAATAATAATCTCAAATCTTAAAGGTACTTTAAGAGTCATTTATCATATTTCCTGTCTGTTCCCTAAACATGTCTATTAAATAGTTTAATGATAAGGAAATAAACACCTTAAAATTATATTAAATAAAGTCTTTTAAAAATGTATTTCCTCTTATATGGTCATTCTGGCTTTC
>NW_012101508.1:386602-408655 GCF_000951045.1 Mandrillus leucophaeus | reverse complement strand
GTTGCTCTTCATTATAATGTTTGTTTCCAATTTATCCTAAAAATTAAAACAGCAACAACAAAATAACACTAGATACCTTTAGCATCAATTACTGGAAATATCATTAGAATGCTGATATTAAAATTGAAACTTAAGGGTTAGCTAGCAATCAGTGACACCACGTAGGACCTCAGATCAAGAGCCATTAAACGGTGTGTGAAAGACTGTTTCATAACAAGATGATTTATGATTTTCAACGTATAATGCACTGAAATTGCATTATATGTGTAATGTTTAATGGAGGTTCTACAAAATAATGAGTAAGTTCTGGTTATATAAAATTGAATGTATGCATTTCTCCCCACTGCTTATAAAATCCTACATTAATAGTTGTAAAGGATCAAGAATGGCATCAATTCATCAGGCCAAAATGTTTTTAAAAATGAAAATACTGGAAACAAGTGGTTTACTGAATTTTTATAAGCTAGAAAGTACATGAACCAGTAGTAACTGACTTATATTATTAGAGCAAAAAAGAGATAAGCAGGTAGGGTTAAAAACTTTAAGCACCATAAACCCATAGGCAGGAATGGAGACTCAAGGATAGAGACTCAAGATTATGTAAAATTCTTTTAAGGAAGTTATTAGAAAACCAGAAATCCTTCTACAGTCCATGAAGTCCATCAAATACGCTTCTGCTCTTCTTTCAGAAGATGTTTACTCTCTGGAGAGGTTAAAAGACAGATTCCGGCTTAGGGAAAAAGAGGTCCTGCTGTGGGGAGAAGTGAGGCTGAAAACAGGATTCAGTGAAAATCTTCATACTGATGATGAGCTCCTCACACAAACACACTTTTCCTTCCCTGAACTCCTAGAACACTGGCTTATATGTACTAAACAGGAAACAGGAGGTTTTTGGAGAAACTAAGCAGCTCAAAAGAAAATACCTATAGGTATTCATATTTGGGAATTCCCCAATATAACAATCGAGTTTGGTCACATTAAGTGAGGCCTAGCTGTCAACAAGCCTCTACAACAGAGCTTCTAATTAGTTCCTCAGGATCTTCATCCTTTTAGACAGCCACACTTCACTATATATTCATAAAAGGTCTTGTTCTGACAGAAAAACGAAAACAATTAATAGAGAACCAAATAAAAGCAATATTACCATATCTTATATTGCCAAGGATTAGAAAATTCTAAATGCTACCAGAAAAGGGGGTTGGGTGGAGGATACAGATAAAGAAGCAGAATTAGTAGAAAACAGTGGAGAATAATCTTCCAGTTTTGAGGGACTCAACTAATTCTCACTGAAATGTGAGACCATAATAGAAACATTTTTAGGTATAAAAATCCCCCCGGCCGGGTGTGGTGGCTCGCGCCTGTAATCCCAGCACTTTGGGAGGCCGAGGCAGGCGGATCACAAGGTCAGGAGATCGAGACCACGGTGAAACCCCGTCTCTACTAAAAATACAAAAAACTAGCCGGGCGAGGTGGCGGGCGCCTGTAGTCCCAGCTACTCGGGAGGCTGAGGCAGGAGAATGGCGTGAACCCGGGAGGCGGAGCTTGCAGTGAGCCGAGATCGCGCCACTGCACTCCAGCCCGGGCGACAGAGCGAGACTCCGTCTCAAAAAAAAAAAAAAAAAAAAAAAAAAAAAAACCCCAAATTTACTTTCAAAATCACCTATCTCAGAAAATCCTAGGAAAGTATACTCAATCAAAACGAGAGAATAAAATGGGAAGAGAAAATATGGGCTCTTGAAAACTGGATCTCCAACCCAAAAGAGGTAAAGGAATTCCTAGGATGAAATCAAGGGAAGTACAGAATGTCAGCTATACACAGGACTAGAAAGCAAATAATCCACATGAGAGGAGAAAGATTATGGTTTCTATGGGTGATTTCTAAAAGAAGAAAAATATTAGTAAATCATCAGGTATGTGTGAAAGAAAAATTGTGGGTAAACAGGTGATTTAAAAGTTGGAAATTAAATGTATAAAAAATGAAACTAACATTGTTTTCAAAGAAAGTAAATATGTATTTTTATATATACACATATTCGTATGTATATATATTTGTATGAATATATAAATATACACCTTTAGCATCAATTATAGTAAATATGTATATATATGAAGAAATGTCTCACTGCACACCTATCAAGATAACTAAGATAAAAATAGTGATATGACATAGTGATGGTGAGATACAAACTGTATTACTCCATATTGCTGATTGGAATGTAAAATGGCACAATCATTCTGGAAAACAATTTGGCAGTTTTTTCAAACACTTTGCATGCCATAATTCTGTGACTCTGCAATTACACCTCCGGCCATTTATCCCAAATGATTAAAAACTTACATTCACAAAAAAACCTGCACATGAATGTTCAAAGCAGCTTTATTTGTAATAACCAAGAAGCAGAATTTTCCTGATGTCCTTCAGTGCAAGAATGGTTAAACAAACTGTGGTCCATACGTACTATACAATACTACTCAATAATTTAAAAAATAAATTATTTATGTACACATCTGGGTGAATCTACAGGGAATTAAGCTGAGTGATTAAAATCAATAGAAAGGTAATACACTATGATTCAGTTTATATAACATTTTCAAAAATGAAGGAAATTTTGTGTAGAGGACAAATTAGTCATTGTCAGAAGTTAGAGCAGGGACCAGTCAGGGGGACTAGAGAGACTAGAGAGAAGCAGGCATGGTTACAAAACAGCAACGCAGGGATTATTTGATTTTAGAGTTGTTAACGATCTTGACTGTGGTAATGTATTGGGAGTCTACATGTGATACAGAAAATTCTATAGAATGTAACACACACACATATAAACAAATGAGTACAAGTGTAATTGGGGAAATCTGAATAAAATGGGTGGATCATTTTTAGGTGAATATACTTTTTATGATATCACACTATTGTTTTGCAAAATATTAGAATTGGGAAAAACTGGGCAAAGCATATAAGGGAACTCTATTTCTTCTTAGAACTGCATGTGATCTATAATTTTCTCAATAGAATTTTCCATTTAAAAATTTAAAAATAGAAATGCAGGCATAGTTTCCTGTTAAAGTCAGCTGTGTAAAATATATAATCATAATTTAGAAGAGAGTAAGAGAGTGCAAAGTCATGTGTGAGCACGTGTGTGTGCGTGCATGCATTCACGCAGAGGGAGGTGCAAGAGTTGCATAACTCTTCCTCTATGTAGAATATAGAATGTTAAACAATAATACATAAAACTAGAATATATTTAAGATACATGTAAACATGCTACATAAAAATGTGGAAGTAAATACCACCAATGAGATTTAAAGGAGTTAAAAGTGCTTATCCCTAGAAAAGGGGAATCTGGGACAGAATATTGCTGTGTTGGTTTAAGCTCTATGTTATTTTAATTTTAAAATATGTACACAATTATTGCATTTTGTTAACATTAAAAGTTAATTAAGAAAATAAAGATTATGTAAATAGCATTGTGAAAAAGTAGAATAACAGTCTAATATTTTAAAATAAATACCTGATTAGTAAATAAATATGAATATGTGAAAATGGATTTATTACAAATATTAAGTATAATCTTTCAGCAAATGCTATCTAAGTGATCAGTAAGTAATCATTTAAAATCAATAGGCTAATATTGCTTAGAGTATTGCAAAAGGTTTTTTATGTATACTTGCTGGTTTCTAGACACACAGCTTTTAAAAATTCATATATAATTTACAAAGACAGTTTTCTATTTTCAGAGACAATATGCTTATATTATAGATAAATGTAGACCTATATAATCTACATTTGTAAATACTACATTCCTCGTGTGTTTTAAAATAAAATAACCTGTGCAAACAATAAACTTCAATATTATGAGGTTCAGCATGTTAGTCAGAGATATCGTTACATTACTAGATTTGATTTTTACAAGTCCCACGGTCCTCAACTCCAGGAAATCCATTACGGGAAATAAGTCAGGGACTATGTCTGTTTTGCTTATCATTACAGGAACTGTTATCTAAAACATTATTTCCATAACAAATATTATTGATTACTTGATTCATTTCTATACATAAAAATACTGCTTCCACTTTTGCTATAATTTTAGAAAAAACAATTTTACAAATTATTCACATGGTAATATTTTTAAATCTTTAATCTTTTGAGTTGATTTTGAGTATGGTGTAAGATAGGAGCCCAATATCATTCTTTAGCCTGTAGATATCCAGTTTTTCTATTATCAAGTGTTAAACACTATCCTTTCCCCATTGTGTATTCTTGACAACCTTGTCAAAAATTAGCTGACTATATGCATGGTTTTTTTTTAACTCTCTACTTTGTTGCATTGATTTATATGTCTGCCTTTATAACAGTTCCATAATTTTTTAATTTCTATAGCTTTGTTATGTGTTTTGAAATCAGGAAGTACGATGCCTTCAGCTTTGTTCTTTCTCAATATCATTTTGGCTATTTGGGATCTTTCGTGGTTCTTCATGAAATTTATATTTCTTTTTTCTATTTCTGTAAAAATGCCACGAGGATTTTGATAGAAATTGTATTGAATCTGTATAACGCTGTGGGTACTTACGGACATTTTAATAATATTAAGTCTTCTGATCCATGAACATGGGTGTCTTCCATTTATTTGTGTCTGTTTTAATTTGTTTCATCAACACTTTGTAGTTTTCATTTTACAAGT
The DNA here is from genome assembly GCF_000951045.1 of Mandrillus leucophaeus. Classification (NCBI taxonomy): domain Eukaryota; kingdom Metazoa; phylum Chordata; class Mammalia; order Primates; family Cercopithecidae; genus Mandrillus; species Mandrillus leucophaeus. The sequence continues at coordinate 403,979 of NW_012101508.1, read as the reverse complement.
CTTTCACCTCCCCGAAATACTTAAGTATTTTATTCCTTTTGATGCTATTGTATTTGAATTTTTAAAATTTCATTTTCATATCATTTATTGTATATGTATAGAAATACAGCTGAATTTTGTATGTTGGTTTTGTATCCTGCAACTTTACTGAATTTATTTGTTCTAAAACTTTTCTTAATTGAGTCTTTAGGGTTGTCTACATAAAAGATAATGTCATCTGCAGGGGTAATTTTACTTCTTTTCCAATTCAAATCTCTTTTATTTATTTTTCTTGCCTAATTGCTCTTTCCAGGACTTCAAGTACTGTATTGAATAGACGTTGTGAGTGTAAAATTCTTTGCTGTGTTACTGTTCTCTGAGAAAAACCTTTCTATTTTTCACAGTTGAGTATGTTAACTGTGGGCTTTTATATGTAACCTTTATTAAGTTGAGGAAATTTCCTTTTATACTAAGTTGTTGAGAATTTTTTAAGATCATGAAATGTCCTGAATTTTGTTAAATCCTATTTCTACATCTATTCAAATGATCATGTTATTTTTAGTCTTTGTTTTGTTAATGTGGTCCATCAAGTTATAAAACTCCTAGATAAAAATATAGGGAAAATGCTTCAGGTCATTGGGCTAAGCAGTAGTTTCTTGAATATGATAGTAAAGGCACAAGCAACAAGAGTAAAATTAGACAAGAAAGACAACATCAAACTAAAAACTTCTACACAGCAAATGAAACAATTAACAGAGTAAAATGGCAACCTATGGATTTAGGGGACATATTTGCAAACCATATGTTATAGGGGATTAGTATCCAAAATATGCAAGGAATTCCTAAAACTCAATCACAGAAAGCAAATCACTTGATTTAAAAGTGGACAGAGAGTTTAAATAGACATTTCTTCAAAGAAGACATAGAAATGGCTACCATTTCTATGAAAACATGCTCACCTCTCACTTGTCAAGGTGGTTATTATATTTATTTATCTATCAATCAATCAATTAATCAATCTATCTATCTATAAAGGTAACAAGTAATAACAAGAATGTGGAGCCATCAGAACTGTTGTACACAATTGGTTAGAATGTAAACTGATGCAGCTGCTATAGAAAACAATATGGAGTGTTTCATAGCAACTAGTATAACCAGTATTTCTAGCACTAGTGTTTGAATAACCACTATATCTCTACAGATTTCAAATGGAAGTCTTATAGAATACTAAAGTGGAAAGTTTAATTACTTTCAATAAGTGCATAGAGCACATAGAATAAAAACTAAAGACTGGTAAACTGAACTTGGCCTTTTATACCAGTTTCCCCCATGGACTGCTTTCTGCCTCATATTGTATTTTTTCTGATAATTATAATGGTATACCAGTGTGTATTGCTTATACTAGCTTTTCCATGGCATATTTTTACCACATCCTTTATCCACCCTTTTGCACTATATTATTTTTGGTGTATCACTTAAAGGGCATACAGTTACATTTATTTTATTTTACTAATGAGAAGCTTTTTCTCTTAAAGAAATGACATTTTCTAAATAATAATAAATACCAAATTTTAATAATTATTGCTTTTGTACATTACCTTACTCTACATCACCTTTTATAATTTAAGAAAAGTTACATATTCCCTTTAGGAAAGTTGTGCCATCATTTTATCCTGTCTCCCAGGCCTTCTCCTTCTCTTCCTAATATTTCCAAGAAAATTGACAGCTATTCAGAGATTTCATCTTCAATTTCTTTCTCAGCATTCTTGAATGGATGTCATCCAGGCCAAGAGATTTACATTTTTATAGAGCAGCTAAGTGCTCTCTAAAAATATCCTTTCTAAAAATCTTCTCTCCTATCTTAGACTTAATATCACTTGTACCAATGTTGAGTCAAATTTTGTTGTTGGGGGGTAGTCATTCACCTTGCCAGAAAAAGCTGAAAACTTGTATAATTTTTGTTGATGTGTTAGCAATGAAGCATTATCATAAAGTAAACTGAGCATTGATTTTAGCATTTCTTGTCTTATAATAAATAGAATTTAAAAGACCATTATGTGGTCATTTAATACTTTTTCACAAGAATCATATCATGCTAGTTTTGCTTTACAAAAGTTTTCATAGCTTGCTTCCAATTTGTTATAATTACCTTTAATTAGCATACTTTCTATTTCATCTTTTATACATTTTATTACAATACCTTCAATGACCGGCTCTTTAAATACTATTACTATTTTCTTCTTTCTTAAGATTATTTGTGACCACCTCTTTAGAATTTTATTTCTCAAAGTAATCCATTGTTATCATTAATGTGTTTCCTATTAATTAATTCTATATTGTCCCATAAATGAATAAATTTCAGTAAGCATTTTGTTTTTATTTATCTCTATTAAGTTAAAGTTTTTAAAAATCTTTTCCTGTTGAAGGCTGTATGTTGGGAGTAGGCCCCACAAAATCTGGCCATAAACTGGCCCCACAACTGGCCATAAACAAAATCCCTGCAGCACTGTCACATGTTCATAGTGGCCCTAATGCCCGCACTGGAAGGTTGTGGTTTATAGGAATGAGGGCAAGGAACACCTGGTCTGCCCAGGGCAGAAAACGGCTTAAAGGCATTCTTAAGCCACAAACAATAGCATGAGCGGTCTGTGCCTTAAGGACATGCTCCTGCTGCAGATAACTAGCCCAACCTATTTCTTTAATTTGGCTCATCCCTTCATTTCCCATAAGGGATATTTTTAGTTAATTTAATATCTATAGAAACAATGTTAATGACTGGTTTGCTGTTAATAAATACATGGGTAAATCTCTGTTCGGGGCTCTCAGCTCTAAAGGTTGTGAGACCTCTGATTTCCCACTTCACACCTCCATATTTGTGTGTGTGTGTCTTTAATTCCTCTAGCTGTTGGGTTAGGGTCTCCCTTACCGAGCTGGTCTCGGCAGCTGTATATTCGACTAAACCAAAGTAAGCCACCTCAACAATAATAAATTTTAAGAGTTTAGATTGAATTTATTTTAGATTTTCTGTCATTTCAACTTCTCTGCCAGTTACTTTTCATTGGCTGGAATTAAGTATAGAATAATCCCTCTCATAATTCTCTCTAGCTTCTAAGAGATTAAACTGACTGTAAGGCAAGCCAAGCATTTGCCAGACTTAGCTTTTAATGGAATTAGTTCTGTGGAAACTCTGAAAAGATTAAATCATCCTTTTTTATTATATTGTCAGTTTCTTAAACTCTATGAGCTTCTGTTTCCTTATCTGTAATACAGAGGTAGTAATATTTTCTCTTGCTTGTATATTTTCCATTTATTTCAAAGAATAAATGAACCAAAAAATATTGAGATATTTTAAAAATCTTTAAAAATGCTTTCAACATGCAGTAAGAATTTTATTTTATGTAAGCATTTTGAAGAATAGTTTGCTTCTTCTGGCCACAAATCACACAGGATTATGACTCCTTTTATTTATTTCATCATGTGGAACGCACTTAAATACATAGGTTATCAAACAGATAATTTGCTTTAATATCTATCATGTAACTATTCACATATAATTAGATTGATTCAATAGTTAACTAATGAATACAGTGAGTCAATCTACATAATTTATTCAGAATTTAATGCTTACTCTACATGGTAGAAACAATCAAGCTCCCCAAAATGTCCATTTTCTAATGGCCAGAAGATATGTTAGGTTACATGGCAAAGGGGAATAAAGTAGAACATGAAATTAAGGTTGATTAGGAACTGATATTAAAGTAGGGAGATTATCCTAAATTATACAGGTAGATCCAAAGTAATCACAAGAGACCTTAAATGTGGAAGAGGAAGGTGGATGGAGGAGTCGGAGTCAGAGATACAATGTGAAAACAACTTGGCCCACTATTGCTGGCTGGAGGAAGCTGGTTGGATGGAGTAAGAATGCCATGGGTGAGGGAATTTGGGCAGCCTCAAGAAGCTGAAAGAGCCATGAATTCAAGTCTCTGTTACAACCTCCAGAAAGAAGGAATGCAAGCATCACACCACTTGAGCCCAATGAGAACCATTAAGATTTCTGATGTCCCAAACTGTATAATAACAGCTTGTGTTGTTTTAAGCCACTACCTCTATGGTATTTTTCTTCAGCAGTCTTGGAAAACTAATACAACCAATATTAGTTCGTATTAATGGCAACACTACAAAATATATTCTTTGAATAAAAGCACCGTGGACAACTACATAAACTGGACAAGTCTGATAGTGGGACTGTGGAAACATATTTCACTGTTGTATTATAAGTGCATTCACTTTGGTAAAATGAATAAATAGAAAAGAGGCAAAACAAGTGTCTTATGTCTTTTCCAAGACAATTATTTAAGATTATTTCCTCTTTGGCAAATCTGTTTCTAGTAGACATGAAGGACTTTATAGCTTATGGAAAATACCAAACATTTAAAATTTGAACATTGAAGATAAAAGAATTCAAGACTCGTCTTGGGTTTTCACTAAGCGGATCTCTAAGGTGTATTTCTCATGAATATCACTACGACCAAAATGGAAGTTATAGAGATATGTTAGATGAAATAATACAATAAAAATAACATGAATATTGGCATAACCAAATTACATGCACAAATACATCCACAGGCACATGAACACACACACACACACACACACTCTCTCTCCAAAGATAAGCTGAAGTAGTTTCATAAAAGAATTTGGTTGTATAATAACTACTAAAGTATCTCTAGGAAGTATGAGCTGAGGAAAATTAGATAGACTTCCTTGGAAGACCAGAAAAAACTTATTTTTAGAAGAAATATTATCATCATCTAATCAATTTATAGTTTATTGTTTCTGATATGACCTTAAGATAATGTCAGTTATAGTGATATTTTTGAAATAATTCAATGTTTTCAAATTATTTAATCTGTCAGATGCATTTTAATTGATTAATATCCATATCATTTAGTAAACAATAAACTTAATAGCAGCAGGGTTCATTATTTTATATCCAGAGCTCAGGATTTGTGGCAGGGTAAACATCAATGAATATTTGTCTAATGGATGCTTTTAATTATAGAATAAGTTCTTAATTTTTTTAGATTGTTTTACATTCACTGAGTGTTCTGGATAGAAAAATTTCTACCTTTCAGAAAACACTAGACTAAGCTTGTTCTATACCAAATGACAAAGAATATGAAGACTAATAGTACATAGCTTCTCTGGATGATGTCCAGGAAATATATGTCAATCATGAGAAGAAAAAGTACTTCTAGGTTATTCAAACTTGAAATTAGAGACTTCAAAATAAATTACTAGATGTCCCAAGTTGTCATCTGAGGTGCAGATATCTAAGACTCCTGAGACTTTTATGGCATTAGGAACCAGTTTTGTTTCCGATGTCTTCTGTTTTTAAAAAAAGTGCTATTTTAAGATTGGTACTAGAATTTGCAATGCTATACTGTATCTACAATAAAATAAGTATAATAATATAAATCAATATAAAAATTCAAACTGATTTAAAAATGTTGAGGACATTAGATTTTTATGGTATTTTCAAGGGTATCATAAATCAGTTAGAACTGGAAAATTATGAATCAATGCAGTCATATTTCAACTGGATTTTATATATGCTTCTTTTTTACTCTAGAGGTAGTGAATAAATGCTTCAAAATACATGTATTCAAATGTGATTAACCTATATACAGGAAATAAAAATAGTAAAAAAAGCATGTTCACATTTTGTGATTACACAGTTTCTAATAGATTTTTTCATTTTGAAGTAAGATTAACAAACTAAAGACTTTTCTAAATTCAAGGCAATCTACTGAGAAGCAGAATAAATCAGTAAAACAAAATAACCTAGATATTAAAAAATGAAAGAAATTATAAATAAGTTCCTAAAGTGCATTCTCATCTAACGTGATATTTAAATATGTCACATATTTCCAGAACATAGGTTGTGTTTGATAGTGTCAAAGCAGTCAAGGGGAATAGTTCAAAGAAATAAAAATCAGAATTCTGCTTAGTAATACAATCAGTTGATTGCATTTTACACAACTCCTCTCTTTGCCTTATTTCTTGTAAGTAAATGTACGATGTCTTTTTATCAAATTTGTAACCAACTGTAATTGATAAATGCACATAAAATGTATGGGTACGTCATAGGATACTTTAGGTGTCACTTCACTAGCCAAAAACCTCTGCGTCCAGCAGCACCTTCTAGCTGAGTATTTTTCACACCTGCTGGGTTCATTCCACCTACTTGGCCTGGCAGGCTGCTCTCAGCTCGTGCTACCGACCTAGATCCCACACTTACCAAGGGCAGGTCAGGCACGGAGTGGCAAGGATTGTGTGGGTGAGCGAGTACAGGCTCTGGCCACTGCGCACAACCAGATCCACTGGCTGCTGCAGCAGAGTAGACAGCTCCAGACACTGGCACAGGTACCAGCTCCATGTAAGGCGGAGGTTGGACCAGACGTATTACATGAGGCTTCCACTGTGGGCACTTCCATCTGGACAAGGGGAACGTGTTGCCCCCCAACAAGCTTGGAGACACCAGGATCCACAGAACCCTAAAGAGGGTGTCAGAGCCCTGCCTCGGGGAGCCCCCAAGTCCGGGCTTCCCAGAGGGCTGCTCTTCTCTCCTTCTCGTCGCCTGTAATATGGCGAGTGGGGGAAGTGTGTTTCAGCTCTGTTTGTATTACAGATCTTTTAGTCCTACCATTCAATAGGTACTCAGTTCTTGTCCTGCATCCAGGAAGAACGAGGTATGTGGACAACTGGAGGGTGAGCAAGGCAAACAGGAGCTTCATTCAGTGGCAGGAGAGTTCTCTGGAGATCCCAGATAGGTAGCTCCTATGCATGGACAGGTTATCCTAATGTCTACAGCCCTCAGCAGAGAGGAGACCTGAAGTGGGTAGCTCCTATCCACAGGCAGGATGTCCCTATGAGTTTATTTAGCTCTCAGGTGATAGGAGACCAACAGTGGGTAGCTCCTCTCTGCAGGCAAGTCATACTGACATCTGCACAAGTCTGGCTAAGTCCATAGATTTTTATGGGCTTTAGAAGGGAGGAAATGTGTGCAGATTAGTCCATGGGCAGCCATGGGTGGGCCCAGAAAAGGCACCGTAAGTTCTCATTTGGATTCACGAAACTGACAGCCTGGCCCCCAGGCCTCAGGCTCTCCCTGGCCTAGAGGTGGAGTTTCACCGGGGACCTACTCCTTTTTGCCTGCCTCCTGCCACCATCCACAGCTCCCAGGCTGTTTGTGCCAAGGGGCACCTGAAGGCCCTTGCTGAACCATTCTGAGTTCCCCGTAGGCCTCCCTTACTTGCACATTGGTGCCCAAAGTCCAGAGGGGGTCAACGTGGCAGGGATCTGGCATGTCAACACTACCCAGAAAATGTACACACCCAGTTGGGTTGTGACAGCACCAGGCTTGGCCTCAAGTTTGCTCTGAAACCTGAGTAGGTGCCAGTGGGAGAGGCTAGTCAGTGGGAGCAAGCACTTTTGAGCCTGTGGAGAAAAGGGGACTTCCTGGACCCTTCTGAGTGCAGAGATGCACAGGACCACAGCTACAGCTGGGTGGATGTAACTGTTCTTGGGAAGGTGAGGCTACCACCCCTCCAACTTAGGAGGCAGGGCTCCTAAGCATATGAAGTTAACCACACCCCTAATTATGCTGGAAAGAGTCAGACCTCATCTGCACGTTGGCATAATTAAGATAACTTTCCAGATTTTATACCAGAATTAAAAATTGGTAAGAGCTACCATTTTAACATGTTGTCGAGACTACTAGAAATAGATTTACATGCAAAGTGTATGTAACTTAGGAGGTCCAACTTAGGAGGCAGGGCTCCCACCTGTTCCTAGCTCCAACCAGCTCTGTGGAGCGCATAGCAGCAGCTTTACCTCCCCAAATGCAGTCAGCATCATAGCAGCAGCAACTCCAGATGGGCTGCCACTGCCCATCAATTCACACTCTGAAGAGGTACATCTAACTGCTGTTAGGATAGGGAGGATGACTGTTCTTTTTTTTTTTTATTATTATACTTTAAGTTCTAGGGTACATGTGGATAACGTGCAGGTTTGTTACATATGTATACCTGTGCCATGTTGGCGTGCTGCACCCATCAACTCATCAGCACCCATCAATTCGTCATTTACATCAGGTATAACTCCCAATGCAAACCCTCCCCCCTCCCCGCTCCCCGTGATAGGCCCCGGTGTGTGATGTTCCCCTTCCCGAGTCCAAGTGATCTCATTGTTCAGTTCCCACCTATGAGTGAGAACATGCGGTGTTTGGTTTTCTGGTCTTGCAATAGTTTGCTGAGAATGATGGTTTCCAGCTGCATCCATGTCCCTACAAAGGACACAAACTCAGGGAGGATGACTGTTCTTAACTGCTTCATGCTGACAGGGGACATTGTTTTGGGGAAAATGGCAGTCAGATCTTCTGTGAAAGGCCCATCTAAGGGTCCCCAGTAAAAGTGAGCCATTGTCCAAGGTTCCATTTGCATGACCATTTGGAGTTTGGTGACCTGAAGATGAAAAGAGACAAACCGTGATATTAGAAGACAGGAATCAAATCAAAATAAGGGGTAAGGACAGCTCAAAAATCTTGAGGCTGCTGACACACACAGAATTAGAATATTGATTCAGATTTTTACATTACCTCTCCCTTTTGTCTCTTCTGAACTTCAGTCAGTGATCAGTGGTTAGTTCACAAGAATAAGCAAGGTTAGTCTAAAATGCAGACCAAATATTGACAAAAAAATTAGTTTTTTCTTTGCTTTATGGTAACTTAACATAGTAACCCTAATTATGATTGATAGCATGTACTCAGACATTTGACTTTTAGAACTCCCACACAATTTTTGAACATATATTAATATTATTCACTAAAATATAACCTGAAGAAGATTAAAACTCATTTTAATTTTGGCACTCTCATGTAACTAAACATGTGAAATATTCCTGTTTTTGGATGCTCCAGTGGCCCTCCATCACATCCTAAACTTAAGGGTTAGAGAAGCCAATTTCAAAGCTGAAATTTGATTTTGGGAAGCCTAGAAAATAAGTTAAAGCTTTAAAACACTTGATTTTAATAGAATTCCAGGTTCCCGTAAGACATTTATTTAGTTAAAATGATCACTTAAAAAACAAGGCAAAAAACCTTACTAATTGAGAGGAAAGACTTAGCTTTCTGAACAATCTTTCTCCAGTCTTTCTTTTCTTTGTTCAGTAATTTATTCATGAGGCAAATAAAAATCTTTCATTATCCTTTAACATTACATGAAATTCTTGTTCAAGAGAAAGAAAGCCAAATTTCACCCTTGCATTGGTCTATTATTAATATCAACCCCAATTTTTCAATGAAATCCTATAGACAAATTTGTCAAATCTTAATCAGTTTGACCATGAGGTGATATTCTTAAAAGTCTTACACTTAACAGATTTTTGCTAAAGAGTATATTAGTGCCTTAAGAAACTTTTTGTGCTTTTATTGAAATGTTCAAATTACAGAAAAACCAAATAACACCCATTTAAATTTAGTCAATATGTTCACACACAGAATTGCTCTTATACAATTAATATTTGTGAACCTTCCGCAACTTGATTAAACCTTTTACTTTATCTTACGTAATTTAAAACAATCCTTTAACCCTATACAATAGGAGAAAATTGACATTCCTATGCCTTCTTATAATCTTTTACAAAAGACACATTTTATTTTCCTTACACACCTTGCATGTAAATCTATTTCTAGTAGTCTCAACAACACGTTAAAATGGTACCTCTTACCAATTTTTAATTCTGGTGTAAAATCTGGAAAGTTATTTTAATTATGCCAACGTGCAGATGAGGTCTGACTCTTTCCAGCATAATTAGGGGTGTGGTTAACTTCATATGCCCCCAGGTCTTACCAAACTGTAAAGCAGGCAACTCAAACAGTTTTCAAAAGCCAAAGAAGTAATTTAAGACCTTAAAGCATTTAGAAAACCTAGTTTCTTACCTGCATCATTTAGACTACATGTCTATATTTCTAAGACATTTTTATTTTACCAATAATTTTTAAAGCTGTTTGAATTTTTCAAAAGTTAAACTCACATTAATTAAAAGGCATTGCAGCTTTATCTCCTTTAAACATATTTGATTTAAGCACGCATTTTTTCTTAAGCCAATTAATAAGAGGTCATTTTCATATAAACATCACACATATATAATTACACAGAGAGACAGAAAAATATCCAGTAGTTGTAAGATTTTTCATTTGCCGAACTCTTAATTGTATTACTGGGCCTCAAGTTGAAGCCCTTCAAGAAACAGGACTAGGAAAACCTGCAGCTTACAGGTGCCTAATAAGCAGGCATGGTGGAAAGACTAAAACAGGTTTTGAGAGGGATCCATCCACCTCTAATTCCTGCGGTCCAATGAGGAAAACAGAGGATTTTTTTTCCCCAAAACGGGGTCAGTGGCACCTCCTCTGTTTGTCCCAAGGAGTCCCAGGCCATCAGAATGTATCTTAGGGCCTCTCATGTGTGCATTAAGAGTGGCAAAACAAAATGGAGAGAAATAATTCAGTCAACTGAGAAGAAACAAACCTTTTTTCAGAAAAACAAGGTCCATGAAGAGAAACGGTATAAAGTCCTTTTGAATAGACATATAACATTGATATCCACATTAAGTTAAGCTGACTTTTATCCATATCACTTCTTTTTTAAGAATTCCTTTTAACTCCCTTACTACCCCACCTTAGCCATGCCAAATGGCCGATACTTCTGGCTTTGAATTCATAGAGGAGCAGAGAATACAGTTATTTTTACCATTCCTACAACCAGTTTGCACAGAGAGAACCCAGACTCTAACTGCTAAGAACTTTTACCCTTTTGCTGGCATGTTAGGCTTCTGGCTTCCCTTTTCCCTAGCAATGGATGGCCTCTTCAAGAGATTGCCAAGCAACTTAACGTTTGGGGAAATTAAATGTTTCCCAGTTTGGGAGATGCATCTGAGGAGTGTCCTGTGGTACAGATATGTGATCCCATACAGAGAGGACAGAAGAGGATAACAGAAAAAAGTTTCTTTTTTCTTTCTCCAGAGTCTGAGGGTCAAGAAAGTTCCAATGATTAAGGATGCACTCAAGAGGAGTGCATGTTGAAGATGATTGGTTACCCCTCTGGAAAGAGAGGAAAGAGGTGCCCTTTTGTTCCTTTCTGTTTCCAGCAAATACCAAAGATACATGAGGGAAAAAAATAAAGGTGTCCCCTTCTTTCTTATAACTTTATATTCCCAAATCCCGGTGACCTTTGCAAGTGTCAACCATGGGTGCAAGTGTGACTTTCACTCGTGAAGTGGGGAGGCCTAGTGGGTAGGAATATTCACGCTTAATTATATACTGCCCTATCCTCCCACTGTTGGGAACCTTTGGATTCCCTAGACCTTATGTATGCCATGGAGTCTAGCATGACCTCAATCCACAAAGTGAGAGGGCTTAATTGGCAGGAATTAGTCATGTTCACCTGTACTGTACCCCTTGACTTCTGCCGTCATCTCTCTCTGGGTCCCTCAGGTCTAGCTTTGCATTTCAGGGCTTCAGCATGAAGCTTGCATTGCCTCAGGAAAGTGGATGGACTCATTAAATTAAGTTTCAGGTGGCCCTTACCAAATTACTGTCAGCAACTGGTGAGGCAGAGCCTCCATTGCTTCCCTGTCATAAGCAGATGAAGTGATGGGACCAGGTCCTCCTCAAACAAGAGAATGAAAGGGAGTCCTTGGAACTGGTGACCTGACCTAATAAGGTACTTTCCAAAAGTAAACAAACAAACAAACAAAAACTGCCCCCTCACATAGACAAATTCCCTGTATTTGCAGGACTATGCTGACTCCTAACATGGTGTAGGGAAACAAACAAACAAACAACAAAACAAAACAAAATCTTAAGTTCAGCGGAGGGGCTTGCAGAGTGGCTTGCTTTTCAACAGTAGTCAAGGTTTGGTTCAAATGTAATATGACATAATTCCAGGAGAATTCAAATACTTGGGTTAAGTCCTGGAAAGCCTTTACATACCTGTGAAGTTCATCTGAAAACTTGCAAAGATTCCCCCTTACTTTGCCTTAAGTCCTGTTGAGAAAAGGGTACCTGGATCTTCACTGGGCTATATTCACCAGGCATCTGTTTCAGGGGCAGGAGTGAGATTGACCTGACTAAAATGAGGATTTCTAGGTTGGGGCAAGCTTGAGAGACAACCTGGATAAGAAAGAGCAGAGGGAGTTGACTCCCCTGCTGGAGGTACTTCTTGGGTTTTCTTCCCTAGTGTCCTGGGATTGCCCCTTGCAGCATTTCCTATTGTGGCCACTGGAAGGCTGAATCAATATTACAACATTGAAAAAGGTCCGTATTACACTGCAAGGCAAAGATGGTCTGCACACATGGGACCTTAGAACATTTGCCCTTGTGTTTATGGAAAAAGTCCATTTGCAGGATGATATTCAAATTAATGCTTCCTTCCTGAGGCCATGCTTCTTTCCTGTGCTTCAAGGTGCTTGGCACTAAGTTGGCAACCAAGGAAATGACAATAACATTTTTGCTACAAATTCATGTAACGATACCAAGGCACATTTTGCTTTGTTTGTGCTACTCTTAACGTCTGATTTTACACTCCTAATGACCAAGCCGACTGCCCATTCTACCCAGTAAGATCTTCTCTGTGACTTGCAAGAACACCCTTAACATTGTATGCAAAGAAAAGGATAACAACCATGGAAGTCTTGAAAGAAAGATAAAAAGAAAGAAATTACAATAAGAAAGACTGAAGGTCCTAGTGCTGACACCCTAATGAGCCCCTGTCAGGGACTGGAGCAGGTCTAGGGGCCTTCAGGCAACACTGAGGTGTGACCTCAGGCAGATGCTTTTATTTGCCCCAGGAGCTTATTCTGATCTCGTATGATGGCTAGACCTCCATGAAAGGAAAGTGTATTGAAACAAAATCAACATGCCCACTCCCCGAGGGTAATGGGGAATTGACCACGCTCTCCTCCCCAGCAAGCCTGTCCTCTGTGTCTTAAGTCTGGCAGCTGTGCTAGTCACTTTTAACTGGCTGACAGAGGCCCAGTATTTTTCTTTCATTTTAGCTTTTGCGGAATTTAGGGACTTTGAAAAAAATAGGATAGAAAGCAGCAAGTTTGCTTTTATCCACACTTTTGCAGATCCCAGATGTGCTCACAAAAATGTCAAGGGATCCTTGGGGTGTAATTTCTCTGGCCAGAAATCTTTGTGGCTGGCAGCACCTTCTGCCTGAGTATTGCTTTCCGTTGCTGGGTTCATTCTGCCCACTTGGCCCATCAGGCTGCGCTCAACTTGCGCTACCGACCTGGATCCCACACCTGCTAAAGGCAAGCCCCAGGTGTGGAATGATGAGGGGTGTGTGATCATCAAGCACAGGGTCCGTCCTGTGCACAGACAAGCACTCTGGCTGCTGTGGTGGGGCCGGCAGCTCCAGGCGCTGGCTCTCTGCGAGACTGCTGCTGGACCACATATACTGCACATGGCTTCCACTGCAGGCACCTGCATCTGGACAAGAGGAACTTGGTGGTTCTGGAAGCTTGGAGATGCCAGGTACCACAGAACCCCAAAGAGGATGATGTCACAGCCTTGGCTCAGGGATCCCTGAGGTTTGGGCTCCCCAGAGGGCTGCAACTCTTCTCCTTCTTGTTGCCTGCAAGGTGCTGAGTGGAGGGGCTTGTTTCAGCCCTGCTTGTGTTACAGCTCTTTCAGTCCAGACATTTGGCAGGTCCAAATTCTTGTCTGGTGTCCAGGAAGAGTGAGATACATGGACAACTGGAGGGTGAGCAAGGCAGAAAGGGACTTTATTGAGCAGCAGAACAGGTTTCAGGAGACCCAAAGTGAGTACCTCCTCTCCACAGGCAGGTCATCCCAACATCTGCCCATGTCTGGCTGAGTCCGGGATTTTTATTGGCTTCAGAAGGGAGGAAGTGGGTCCTGATTGGTCCATGGGCGGCCATGGGTGGGCCTGGAAAAAACACCATAAATTCTTATTTGGGACTGTGGAATTGGTAGCCCAGCTCCCAGACCTCACACTGTCCATGACCTGAATGTATGGTTTCACTGGGGACTCACCCCATTTTGCCTGGGAGCCGGCATGCCTCCTGCTGCCATCCATGATACCCAGGCTATTCATGCCAAGGGTCACCTGCAGGCTCGCACGGAGCCATCCTCAGTTTTCCCTCTGCCTCCCTCCCACGCTCACTGGTGCCCAAAGTCTGGAGGGAGCCAAGGCATCAGGGGTGTGGCATTTCCATGCTACCCCAAGTGCGCACACATCCTGCTGAATTGTGACAGCGCCTGGACTTGGCCCCAACTATGCTCCAAAATCAAAGCGGTTGCTGAGAGCGAGAAAAGGCCAGGCAGCGGGAGCAGACAGTTCCAAGCCTGTTGGGAGCGGGCTTCCTGGACCCCCGAGAATGCAGAGATTCTCGAGTGCACAGCCACAGCTCTTTTAATTATTCAAACCGGCCACCACTGCCATCACCAATGCCATATACATATAAATTATTGGGTACTTATGAAAATCAAAGGAAGTACTGCACTTATGTGTGTCAAACCAGAATCAGAGAAACAAAATTCAAAATGAAAAAAAAAAAATCAAAATGTGCATGTAGTTTACGAAATCATATGTCTTTATTTTTAAATGAAGTAAAAGGAGGAGTTTTTTAAACGTTTGAAGTCATGGTGTAAGGTCTTACTATACCACTCATGAAGGTAAATCTTCACTGAAGTGTGACCTAACATGATGTTAATGTTTACTATCTTTTGATAATTACTACTGATATTTTATAATGTATATTTAGGTCTAATCTTAGTTCCATTGTTAACTAGGTGTGTAACTTGAGTATATTACCTCATGGGACTTATGTGTGAAAGGAGGATAATTTTTACCCTATACTTTTTTGCTAAAGTTGTGAGATATTTGTAAACCACCTCAAACAGAATATGGTTTAATTACAATATATGTAATATAGAAAGACACTTTATTACTTGGATATGACTCACTCAAAATTGAATAAGATCAATTCCATAATTGACAAAGATTTTCTAGTTCAATAATGAAGATTGTTTTTATCTAGGTTAAGGATCTTAAAACAAAAACACTTTATATATGTTTTCATTTCAAGAAGAAGAAAGCTGAGTAGAACTGGAGTGAAATTTACCTATATGTATATATGAATATATATATATATGTACACTAGCCATAAAAGTTTAAAGTTGATTTTTTGTGTTCTTCTGGGTAAATACACAATGAACCACTGCTTTTGTTGATGTATAGATTTTTTTAGGGAAAAATAAAAATACTTAGATTTTCCAACTCTAACAGCCATAACAAATATTTCAATAGAAAACAGTCTTCCTTTTAAAGTAAAATAAAATAATAATATGCTCTCTGTATTACTAGAGCAATAAACTTTACTCAGGTGCCCTTGGCCTAAACTCATTTTGAGAATTACTACATTGTTCAACACTAACATTTTGCTTTTTAGCTGTCATGGTTACAAAGGTTTTTGTTATTCAGATATGAAATTCTTTTTTTAAATATAAGAGCTTTGGCAGCTGATTCATAATTTCACATTGTTTCTTGCCAATTCATTTTATTATGTGAAAATTGTTACTGCTATCTGTAGTTCCCTTGGGATTTTAGAGTAAACTTGCTGTATCATATCACAGTCCATTTTTAGAATATATTACTCCTTTTCAGTTTATGGTTCATTTTAGTTCAGACAGAAATAAAATAATATTAGAGTTTCAGGCAACACAGAGTAAAAAGATTAGCTATAGTTTTTGTTTTCCTTATCGCCTACGTTATTCTGTCATGCATAAGTTTCAAATAACCAAGGTTTTATTAGATAGTAGTGCCTAGGAATAGTTTGAGAGCAGTTTAATGAGTATTTACAGTACTTTAGATGTGTTCTTTTTATTTGTATTAATTCCATATATGCAGGTTGTCTATACATCCCGGAAAGAGGTAACCGTACGTAATCATTATGTAGGGGTATATGTGCATATATATTTATGTTTTTATGGTGCCCTTAATTTCATACATTAAGAATGATATGATTTCTAAGAGGAAAAAGAATACATTTAAATCGTTGATGATGGCTGTATCAGTCTACTAGGGCTATCATAAAATACCACAGTCTCAGTGACTAAATAGTGAAAACGTATTTTCTCACAGTTCTGGAGGCTAGATGCTTAATATCAAGGTCAGTATTGGTTTCTGGTGATGCTGCTCTTCCTGGCTACCTTCTCATTCTGTCCTCATGTGACCTCTTCTCTGTGTGCTCACTGATATAGTTAATATAAGCAATTGTTCAAAAGAGGTAGGTTCACTTGAATAAAATTTTGACTTAGCATAATTAAGTTACTTGCCAAAGATAAGTGATAGTGTAATGATTTAAATCTTGAATGATTAATTAACATTTTAGTTGTATATTTGTTACATCATGCTGATTCTCTTAGTTTGATTTGTTTCAGGAAGCTGATGAAAAAATGTTAATTTTGATAATTTATAAGTATATTACTTGCATTTTCTTCTGTAAAATTATTGCACAATTTATCATTTTGATTGAATTTCATAGGGTAAACAAATATGTAAATACATAAATGTATAAAGAAGTTAATATGAACTTAAAACTAAAACTAATTTCTTAACAGGGAAGTAATTTCATTATAGCCTATTTGTTATTTCAAGGACAACTGATTATATAATTCCATTCTCATTATATAATAAGACACTCAAAATGACTTATAGGCACAAGTAATTACTGCTTTGTTACTGAGGGAAACTTACAACTAGTAGAAAATTCAGTTAAACTATTTGAAAAAGCCATGATAAATGAAGTGTATGAACCTAAATTGATACATAACAGAATTGCTTTCTATGTTCCTATCTTATATTTACACAATGTAATCCTATGCCAGCCATAAAAATAAACAAAAACATGTCCTTTGGAGCAACATGGATGCACCTGGAGGTCACAATTCTAAGGGAATTAACACAGGGACAGAAAGTCAAATACCACATGTTTTCATAAGTAGGAGCTAAATATGGAGCATACATGGACATAAACATGGGAAAAGTAGATACTGCAGACTAGTGGGTGGGGGAGGGAGGAAAGGGGGCGTGGTCTAAAAAACTGCCTATTAGGTACTATGTTCACTATCTGGATGATAGGATACATTCTCAAAACCTCTGCATCACGCAATATAACCATGTAACAAACCTGTGTGTATACTTGCTGTATCTAAAATAAAATTTAAGGTTTAAAAAAGAAAGTAAAGAAAAATTAAAGTTTACCTCAGGAAATAGGAAGTTAAGAATACAATCCATTTGCAAAGACC